>NC_081824.1:192290488-192597951 GCF_030867095.1 Alligator mississippiensis | reverse complement strand
GAATAGTAAAGACCTTTGTTGTTTAAGGATAATTGCTTGTTTCTAAAGCACATTGAGATGCTCAGTGAACAATTACTATTTAAAGAATGTCTGCTTGGGGAGGGGGGGGGGAAGGGGGGAGGTACACGCGTGTGTTCAAAATTACTTTTTGGCTTCTTGTTCCTTTGAACAATCATGTCAATATTCCAGAAAGTGTTCAGAGAAAGGAGAGAAAAAAAAAAAAACTCAGATCTTTCCACGGCTATAACACATGCCCAAGTGCTGTAAGAAACAGCCAAAAGATATTTACCAACTGTGAAAAGGAGAACTGAAGCTTCAAACCAAGTTTTATCCCTCATGAACTTGGGCTATGCGAAAGTCTTATTAACAACAGTTCCTTCCTGCATGTCTGCTTGCCAGATGGACATTTATCTCCAAAATCTGTACAGTAGTGTGATATTACTGACATGTTATTTCTGCACAATGTTGGTCATGCATTGGTGTTTTCTGGGAAAGAATGATCAATCAATTTTAAGCTCTAAATGTAACTGCCACTAATATCCCCTGATACTGGGAGGAGCTTTTAATCAAAGTTAAATATATAATAATTCATGGTGAAACTTAATTGCATTTAAACAGTTAAAAGGCAAATTAAAAGCATAAAAAAGAATGTACTTGTAAAATATATTTTATGTTTATGTGTAGTTATAGAGAACATTTTATCTATATGCTGTCCAGAATTTAAAAAAAAAACAACAGAATTCAAGAGTTTCATTTTAATTAAACCTTAGATTTAAGGGCATAAGCAGGTCACCTACTAGGTCATCAAGAGAGAAATCCCCAAGGACACAGCTTGGAGAATTGGCTAGAAGCAGCAGGGGGAATAAGGCTTCTTCTTTTCTCTTTCTTCTGAAATACCCCACAGGAAAATCATACAACCTCTTGAATCAACCTTCTGCCTCACATTTTCAAGTACCTAGGGATAAGTTCAGGGTACAATCTAATGACACCCCCACCCCTCCACCCGGTCTCCTTTTTTACACCTTTGTAATCGCACTGGCTTTAAAAGAATTACTCACAATTTCCAGCAATATGCTGTCCTTAAGTTATTTCTGTACTGGGATACTTCTATCAGAAAAAAAATCTGAGTTACTCCCCTCTTTCTGCTTAGGAGGCTCCCTGGAATATCATGTAAGAAAAAAAAAAAAAAGGATTTTCTTTTGCCCTAGCTTTGCTATTTCAGCCACCTTTGCTTCTTACAAACTCTAAGACAAAGGAGGTTTATCTGTGTAGTGCCATGTACAGTGAGCAAGCCTATCCAGTCATCCAGGAGACTATTAGTGCTGTGCAAAACTGTCGACAGGTGTTTCATTTTGAAGCTGTTTTGATGCATTTTGAGCTCGAAACAGCAAAAGCAAAACAAAACAAAAGGCTTCAAAACATTCAAAACGAAGTGAGGGCACTCAAAACATTTCAGTAGTTTCAAAACATTTCAAGTTTTGAAGCTGGGCTTGCTGGGGAAGTGATCAGAGAGCTGGGGAATCAAACAGGGAACTGGAGAATCAAACTGGGAGTTGGGGGAATGTTCAGGTCCCTGAACATTCCCCCAGTTTGATTCCCCAGCTCCCTGATCTTTCCCCAGCTCTTCCTGGGGGGGCCACAGGTGCCAGCTGCAACGGGAAGTCTGCGGCCTGGGTGGGCTGTGCCACGATCTTCCCTATGGAGCTCAGTCCAGCGGCAGGAGAGCCAGTGGTGAAACCACTTAAAGCACAGCCCTGGCTCCAAGTGCAGCCCTGGCCAGTGGCTCTCCCTTGCCTCCTACCACCTCCTGCTGCTAGGCTCAGCTCCATGGAGCTGCCAGAGCTCCTCAGAGTGCAGCCCAGTGGTGGGAGGCAAGAGAGAGAGCCAGAGCTGCACACCAGGTGGCTCCACCAGCCCCACAGACTTCAGCCTAGTGGCAGGAGGCAGCAGGAGAGCCAGTGGCAGAGCCACTCTGAGCACAGCCCTGGTGAGCACAGCCCAGTGGCAGGAGGCTCCACAGCCCCACAGAGCTGAGCCAGGTAGTGGGAGGTGGCAGGAAAGCCAGTGGCGGAGCCACTCCAAGAGCAGCCCCGGCTCCCAGCATAGCCCTGGCTCCGAGGGCAGCCCTGGCCAGTGGCTCTCTGCTGCCAGGCTCAGCTCCAAGGGACTGCGGAGCCTCCCGCCACCGGGCTGTGCTCGTCAAGCCTGCACTCCTAGCGGCTCCACCACTGGCTCTCCTGCCGCCTCTTGCCATTGGGCTGAGCTCCATGGGGCTGGCAGAGTCGCTTGGAGTGCAGCCCTGGCTCCAAGCACAGCCTTGGTGAGCACAGCCTGATGACAAGAGGCTCCGCAGCCCCACAGAGCTGAGTCTGGAGGTGGAAGGTAGTGGAGAACTAGTGGCAGAGCTGCTCCGAGTTCAGCCCTGGTTCCAAGCGCAGCCCTGGCCGTGGTTCTCTACTACCTCCTGCCACCAGGCTCAGCTCCATGGGGCTATGGAGCCTCCCACCACCAGGCTGTGCTTGCCAGGGCTGCGCTCCAAGCGGCTCCACCACTGGCTCTCCTGCCACCTCCCACCACTAGGCTGAGATCCATGGGGCTGGCGGAGCCGCTTGGAGCACAGCCCTGGCTCTGAGTGCAGCCCTGGCAAGCACAGCCCAGTGGCTGGAGGCTCCACATCCCCACAGAGCTGAGCCTGGCAGTGGAAGGTGGAGGGAGGCGTTGGAGAGCCAGTGGCAGAGCTGCTCAGAGTGCAGCCCTGGCTCCAAGTGCAGCCTTGGCCAGTGGCTCTCCCCCACCTCCTGCCACCAGGCTCAGCTCCCTGGAGCTAGCATAGCTTCTCAGAGTGCAGCCTGGCAGCGGGAGGCGGGGAGAGCCAGGGCTGTGCTCCAAGCAGCTCTGCCACTCCCACAGAGCTCAACCTGCCCTCCCAGAGCTGCCACCGAGCACCAGGAAGAGGCCAGTGCCACCCCTGCTACAGCCCCAGGAATGGCAAATGCTGCCTACCTGCAGCCCCTGGGCTGCATCATGCCCTGAACCACATGGTGCAGCACAGCCCAGTGGCTGCAGGCAAGCAGCATTCACTGCACCTACAGGTTATGGCCAAACTCTTGTATTTGTTCCCCTCAAAAAGATAATGTAAGGGAAAGTCTATAAGGGGAGTCAAGCAGTTTCTTAACACTAGTGACTTACTTCCTCATAGGAGGTGGTCCAGTTCCTAGAGCTTATATTGGAGTTTAGGTATTCAAACCCCAGCATAGACCTAGGAACAGAAGACTGGAAGGGCCACTAAGGACACTGAGTCCTGTCCCCTGAATTTCCAGTTTACCCTTTGTCCAAAGGATCCTCAAGATGGTCCAACTGGTCTTGCACATGACGGCCACAAACTAGGTTAAAAAATAAAACCCTGCAATGTGTCACAGAAAGAGTAGGGGAGACACAAACAGCCTTTCAAAGGGATGGGAAGTTGTGATTTACACTCCCATTTCAGCAGTCCACTTTTACAAAGTTTTGATATCTTCCTGTAACCTTGGGCGCGACACTACATGCGCCCTCACCTGAATAATGGGATCCTGGGGTACCCGGTAGCCAGTAGCCCTGCCCAGCCCCCCTGGGAAGCTGCTGCAGTGCCCCCGAGCAGAGGGGCTCCCCTTACAATCAAGCACCCTCGCAGACAATTCTCAAACTATTTACAAGATTTAATTTCATAGATTTCATAGACATTAGGGCTGGAAGGGACCTCGGAAGATCATCGAGTCCAGCCCCCTGCCCAAAGGGCAGGAAGTCAGCTGGGGTCATAGGATCAAATTATTTACTTAATAAGTACTTACTTATATTACTTATTTAATTATTTACAACATAACAAATAATCATTAAATAAGCACATGGATATACTGACTAATAACCCTCAAGAACTTATTTACACAGTCTCTCACTTGCACATGGTGTACTGGGGATCCCGGGTGCACTGCCCCTGGCAGGGTATCTCAGGGAGCAGGACTGTCTGTGTCCCTGCACGTGGTCTGTGGACGCTCCCTGGCATTGGTGTTCACCTCTGTGCTCCTGGAATCTCCGGGCAGTAAGGGTCTCCGGGCAGCACGTGGCGACTCCTCTTCTGCAGTCCCTGCAAGACAGCCTCCCCCTGCCTGTGACCCCCTTCCCCAGCTCTGCTGTGAACAGTGTCTGGGCTGCAGGCTGTAGCAACCTTCCTGTCCCACACAGCCTCACAGCCTTGGCAAATGCAGCCCCTCCCTGGGCTTTGCCTGCCCCTAGGGCCCCTCACCCATCAGGGAAACTAGGGCAGACTCCGGCATTCCTCCCACCCCCCCTCCCCCGGCTTTGCTGTGCTCACCCAGCCACACCGGCTGCAGTCACGTCTCTCCAGGCTTGGAGTCTGCACGCAAGCAGTTCCTGCCTGATCCTGCTGCTGCAGCCTCCCGGGCGGGAGAGGAGAACTGGATACTGTAATCGCACTCGATACCGTGTCACTCCCGGCTCTCTCAGGGGCTCTCCGAGGGACCACTGTGTTGAGACTCTGAATCCGGCCTCCAGCCTGTCCCTCAGCCCCCCCCGTCTCTCTCTCTTGTCCCCCCCTCCCTCCCCGTGGGGAAACTGCTCTCCCTTTTATCCAAGCTTCTCATCCAATCCCAGCTCAGGGCCCTTCCCAGGCTTTTGCTAATGGCTCTATTTCAAAACTTTGCTGGGGTTACATCACCCCTCCCACTTCCAACAGGGCTGCTTCCAAAACAGCTTCACTTGCCCTCAGAGCCTACAGTGTCCCCTCGGGGACAAACTCTGTCTCTCTGCCAGGCAGCCCTTCCCATTCTGTTCAGGTGGGTCCATTTTTTAAAGGCTGCTACATTCCATTTTATGTTTCCCTCTTGTCCTTGGGTCCATTTCTCTTGTCCTCTGTTCCTTTCCTTGGCAAGTCAGTAGTAGACATTCTGTTCTGGTGTCCCCAACAGTATTGAAGACAGGCACAGGATCATTTCAAGATTTTCCCCATCCCCCAAGTTTCTGATGTATTGACCATACACAGTTTGCCTTTCATGGGCTTTGGGGACATTATATAACCTGCCAGAAATATATAGAGTTCAGCCATTCTAACTTTGATGGTTTCCCAGCATTTCCATTGTAAGTTATTGGTAGTCATTTCTGTGCGTCTTTCCTGCCTATCCAGAGAATTATGTTAAGGCTCAAAGATTCAAGGACATAACAGGTTTCTATGTTAGCTGAGTAGTTTGTTTAGGCTGGAGTAAGCTTTGGTCCTACTGATGTATAGCCTCTAGGGCTGTGCAAAACAGCACCATTTCATTTGGATGTCCATTTCACCATTTCAAAGGGACAGTGTTTCATTTCATTGTTTTATTTAATTTTGAAGCACTGTTTTATTTTGGTTCATGGAAACTGTTTCGCTGTTTCAATGCGTTTCGCCCATAGGCTATAATGGGGAATCATGAAAATGCCTATAACTTTGTTGTTTCTTGCCTGATTTGCAGGGATGGTAGCCCCTTGTAAGGGCATAAAGCTTGCCAAGTTTTAAGGAGATAGGTATAGGGGTTTCTGGGAAACTGCACCTCAAACAGTTGAAAGGAAACCACGTACCACCTGCCAGCAGCAGCAGCCTGATGTCATCCCGTGTGCAGATCTGGGGCCCACACCCCCAGGAGGGCTGTGCTGGACTCCTCCTGGGGGGTGCGGGCCCCTGGATCTGCACGTGGATTGACACGAGGCTGTTCCTGCCACCTGGGAACAGTGCTGGGTGCAGCCTGCACCCAGCACCAGGAAGACTGCTGCTGCTGCTGACTCCAGGCAGCAGTGGCAACGTCCTGGCATCCCACATGCAGATCTGTGGGTCCACACCCCCCAGGAGGCCTGCACTCAGTGGCAGCACTGGGAGGGCAGGTGGGGCGTGGGCTATAGCGAATTTTGGGTTGGCAGCAACCGTATTCCATTGCTGCAGCCTGCCCTGAGCACCAGGTAGAGCCTGGTGCTGCTCCAAGAGTTTGGCCATAACCTGCCCATGTCCCCTAAATCATCTGATATCAATATAGCTCTCAGGGATCTATGGAGGCTCTATATGTTTCTATGCTGTCTCTCCTAATCCAGTAAAGCCTTAACGTGGGATTGCTCAGACAAGATGTGTCATTCAACATCCCTGTCTTGCCACCCACCTCCCTTCCTCCCCACCCAAAAGTAGTCTGATCCATAGCACAAAGGGTAGGCAAGCATATGGGTCAAAGCCATATTTGGAGACATGGCACTATAACAAAAGAAGATGTAAAAAGGGAAATAACCTTCTGCAAAGTTCCAGATCTTAGAAATGCTTTGTCCAATTAACCTCAAATTTTCCCCAAACTATTTTCCTTTGGCTAGATCCTATGCATGCAAAAAATCAAGCAGAAAGAAGGTTTGTTTTTGTTGGTTTTTTGAGAAAGTTAAAAGGGAAAGGATCTAAATCAGACTTATAATAGAAAACAGGTTAGAACTTTAACTATGGGGTCATTATTGTGCTTCCATAATGCACAAACCACAGCATTCAAGCTTTATACAAACAGTATCAAAATCTGCATGATTTTCCCATCAT
The DNA here is from genome assembly GCF_030867095.1 of Alligator mississippiensis. Taxonomy (NCBI): domain Eukaryota; kingdom Metazoa; phylum Chordata; order Crocodylia; family Alligatoridae; genus Alligator; species Alligator mississippiensis. Next base: position 192,591,368 of record NC_081824.1, on the reverse strand, counting down.
ATTCATCAGTGGGCTATTTTGCTGTAAAATATTTTCCCATGTGCTTATCACTGCTGTCCCTTTTATTATGGCAATCACTAGCTCTTTATATCAAGGGCACAGTAGTCATCTCCTCAGTCCTTTTTTCCCCCCTCAGTCCCTTCCAGACTAATGAGACTTGAGTTCTGCTCTTTCTGCTGCTGTCAAGCTTCTTTTTTTTTTTTTCTTTTTTTTTAAACTGACAGCCAAACCTGCCCTTCCTCTTTCCTACTTGATGTAGAATTTATATCAGCCACATGGGAAAAGAGGGAGCAGTTTCAACCATGAGCTTTAATCTCCATGCAAAAGGAAAGGCAATGATGGGGCAGCAAGGAGCACTGAAGTCTTCAGTATAAATGTTGTTGCTTGTTACAAGGTCCCTCTCTAGGGATCAAAAAATCTTCAAAGGGAAACTGCACCAGTCACACACATACACACACCTTTGCTCTCTCTTTCATACACACGTGCCTTTCACATCTCATAAATGTGGTTTCCACGCAGGAAACAATTACTATAATTAATAATCCAAAATAACCCCACTGTTCATTTAAAAATGCTTTTTAATTTGACATAAACATGAAAAAGGAGCAGGGAGCTTGGTTCTCCTTACAAACAGACTAAAAAGCTGGTTGTATATTTAGGTCTGGAAAAACATAGTCCTGACAGTCTCTTGCATCAAATGTAATGTCAGGACAAAAACTAGATATGTTAAAGACCTGAGTTTTATCAAGAAGGTGTTCTGACACCATTGCTTCTTCCTGCAGAAGTTGGGAGCTAATTTGTGTAGAATTAAATATATTTGGATAATTCTGACAAAAATTACCAGTATGGGATCCAAAGGTATCTTCTACAGAACATTAAACTAATCAGAGTCCAATTCTTTGCTGCTTACAGGCTTCTTCAAAGCATTCATGTGGCATAAAGGGAATTCACAGGATGATTCCTCAGAAGCCAGGGTAGATATGCACCTTATAGACTAACAAAATAAGAACCATGTAGAGCACCATCTTTCCAAAACTCAAATTCACAAAAGCTTGTGCTCATCTATCTATCTATCTATCTATCTATCTATCTATCTATCTATCTATCTATCTATCTATCTATCGTTCTGGAGCCAGGGAGATTACTTACATAAGAAAGGGATCACCAGAGTGGGTACATACAGACATTAGAGAAGGTTGCGGCGGGGTTAGATCAAGTAAAAAATGTCCATCTGATCTAAAGTAAGTCTGGATGGTAGGGGCTAGCAAGAGGGCTTGGGCAATCAGGGCTGGCAAGCAGGGTCTGCAGGGGTGATGGAGGGGCACATGTGGTTTGTAGGCAGGGATCAGGAGGGTCAGGAGGGGTCTGTGGGGGAGATCAGGGGGATAAGCATGGTCTGTGGGGGTGTTGGGAGGACCAGGGGTTAGGAGGGATCTGTGGGAGGGTTGGGGGTGGGGAACAAGCAGGGTCTGAAGAGGGGTCAGGAAGCTTGGGGGGCTAGCAGAGTCTACAGGGGGGTATTAGTAAGAGTTTGGCAGGATTAGGGATCAAGTGGGGTCTGTGAGGAGTTTGGAGGGATTAGGGGAGCTACCAGGGTTTGTGGGAGGGGGGCTTGGTAGGGTCTAGAAGCGTTTGTTGAGATCAGGGGGGCTAACAGGGTCCATGGGGGGGTTGGAGGGATGGGAGGGCTCTCTCCTTCCCACCTGACCCAGGGCTATTTTTAGCCCCCAAGTCCACCATCAAATCTACCCACCATCCCACCCGCCATTTTCCCCACCCCAACTTACTTTGATAGGCTCCCAGCACCAGCAAATGCTGGTAAAGCCAGCACTGGGAACAGCTTGCAGGATGTGGGGTTTCTTGGGCTCAGAGGGGGTTGTCCATCTGGGGTGGGGGAATAGGCCAGGGGGATAAAAAGAGCCCAATGCCAGAGGCAGGTAGGAAAAGCACAGCTGGGGTTTCCCAGCCCTAGCCCTGTGTTGGGAACTGTACAGAAATTCAGTTAGATTGGTCTGGCTGGACCTAATCTAAGTTAGACTACCTCAGAGGTAGGGTTAAGTTAGATCAGGTGAGCCATTTTTAGAACAAGCTAAATTTTTTGGACTTCTGTGCAGTTCACACACAGAATCCTAGTTAGGCCAATCTAACAACACTGACAGACATGACAGTTTGTTGTACTATCGGCCACTCAAAGCACTCTACAGCTTTGCTTTTAAAATGCCCAATCACGCAACAGTCTGAACCCTCATGTAATGAAGGTGCTCCAAAGCAGAGGTAGGGGGCTCCAATCCACCCATCTCCCCACTCCAGAGCAGACTGGAGAAACCCCAGAATGGACCTTCCTCTCCCACCCCTCTACTGAGAATGCACAGGAGCTTGGAGAGAGGGTGGGGATAGGGGACAAATGCTGCAGGCATGCAGCCTGTCTCCCTGGATCAGCTCCAAAGTTGAGCTGAATCACCCACCCTCCTGATCCAGCAGCAAACGTCTGTTGGGTTGGGTGGATCAGTTCAACTCAGGGCACTTTTTGTGAAGCACCATGAGTTAAATCAGGAAGCTGCATATCTATCAGCACCCTAAGTGTAAGGTACTCACCTGGGCAGCCTAAGATAGGATGGCCATTTTCAATACAATCTAATCTCCCCCTAACCTCCCCACACATCTCTGTCCCTAGTTCTTGTGTAAGGACTCTATAGTCTGGCTAAACTGTTGCAAGATTCCTTTTAAACAGGTAGTCTGCAACTCAGTTTTAGCTGCAATTCAGTTCTGATCAGAAAGCAAAAGGAAACAATATTAGGCCTGCATTAGGCCTGCACAAACAGGGAAGTATTTGATTCAGATTTGGATTCAGTCAATTCGGAGGACAGTGATTTGATCTGATTATTCGAATCACTGTCCCCATTTGATTCGGCCGAATCGGAATTGGAGATTCAGCACTCAGCCGGAGATTCGGATCAACTGGGGAGAGGCAGAAACAGTCAGGCAGCTACAGGATCTCCTGTGGCTCCTCCAGCTGTGCCTGCCTCTCCCCAGGTGCGGGGAGCTACAGGAGAAGCCCCCGTGGCTGCCCTGCCTGGCCCATCCCCTACCCAGCCCCAGCCTAGTCCCAGCACATTAAAAAGAAACTTTTTTTTAAGCCCTGCATTTTTTTTAAAGCCCTGCACTTACTGGCTGCAGCAGTGGCAATTAGGGCCTCTGGGCACTCACAGCAGAGATCCCCATACAGCATGGGGGAGCAGGGATTGTGGCGAAGTGGGGCTCCTCACCTAGCCACAGTGCTAGGTTCCCCACATGCCTTCGGGCATGCCACCCACCTGACTCACCTGCCACATCTTGTTCTTAATTAATTAATTAATTAATTAAGGCGGGAGACTGCCCATTTTTATGCCCCGATGCCAGGGGGGCACTACACTGCAGCCCATGCCTCACAGATGGCATCCAGATGTTAGTCACACCAGCCCCACACTGGGCTCCAGAATCCTCCTGTCAGGACCTTCCTTTAATCCCTCCACTCAGGCAGGCTACTCCGCCATCATTCAGGCTGCTGAATGTAGCTATTCAGGCTCCCTGTAGCTATTTCCGTCTCGGGCATGGTCCCCCACGGGGCCTGCGGCCACACAGGCCCTGGCCTGGTAGCTCCCCTGGTAGCTACCTGGTACCTCACCTCCCAGGCCAGGCAGGACCCCAGGCCCCCAGCTCTGGGCATCCCTTGTGGTGGGCCCTTGGCCCTTTTGACCTCTCTGGTCCTGGCCCCAGCATTGACCAGTTGAGGGGGCACTGTACCTCACTAGCCCCACACTCTCTCTGGGTCCACCCTCTTGGATGAGGGAGCTGGGGTGACTCACTCCATGACTGGTGTTCCAGTGTCTCACAGGGGACTCTCACTCCCCCCCTGGAGCAGCAGGTTATGGTGCTACTCTTACATTCAGCCCACACTCAGCTTCCCAGCCCCCACACAGCCTCCCAGCAGTGGAGGACTTACCTGGGTCAGGACTCACCCCTCTCACTCTGGGGCTGATCCCCCTTCACTCAGCCTCTGGCCCAAACCTCAGCCTCATGTGTCCAAAGACTTACCTGGGCCTACTCCCCTTCACTCGGGGCTCCACACCACCCCCATCTCTCGGGGCTCCAGATTTCCACCCATCTCACTGGAGCTCCACACCACCCCCTCAACCTGGGGCTATGGGGCTTCGCTCCCTGGTGGGCTCAGGTGGCCATAGCCATGCCTGGCCCCACCTCTCCCTCCTCAGGGTCTCTCAGGGCCTTGCACCCCACACAGGGCTCAGGTGGCCTCAGTCATGCCTGGCCCCCAACTACCTCCAGTGTTACACAAAACCCACCTGAAGGTCAGGGCCAGGATTAAGGCACCCCTACCCACCTTTCACCGGGGTGATAACTGGCCTGGCATTTCTAGGGGGCTCCCGCGCCACTGAGAGCCCCACCAGGCCACCCACTCCTGGCAGGGTACAGTTTTAGGTCATGCCCAGGACCAGGAGCCTCATGACCATCCCCTACAGCTCCTACCCTAACCTCCAGGAGCCTCACAGCCAGGCAATGTTACTGCCTCCCCAGCCAGCAAGGAACTGAGCTGTTTGTATAGGCAGCCAGGGATCTAAAATGGCTGCCTCAATCAAGCACCTGCTGGCTGCTTGGCTCTGGTCTTAAAGTGGCAGGCACCAACAGTGCCCTGCCACACACCTTCCCCCTTTAAATGGTACCCAGGGAGTTTCCCCTGCTGCTGCTCCAAAGCAGGCTCCCAACAGACCCTGTGGGAGCCCCCCCCCAAGTGGTGAGCACCCCAAAGGTGCTCCGCCACAGGAATCACCCCCCCCCCACACCACTTTGCACCCATGTAGCAGCTGTCACATCACAGATGCAGCACGGCTTGCCAGGGCTCTGCACACTGTCTCGGAGCTGGGGCCACTGGGGCTGAGTGGTGCCAGGCTCTGGCTAACACGTGGAACCACACCAGCTCCCAGGCAGCACATGACACCCTGCCAAGCCACCTGAGCCATGGGGCAGCTGCTGCACGAGTGCCAAGCGGGGGGGTGCTGTGTGGGGGGAGTTCTGCCATGAGCCCTCAGAGGCCTCAATCATCACTGCCAGAGCTGGTGAGTCAGAGGCTTTTTTTTTTTTGAGTGCTGGGAGGCTGGGGCCATGTGGGGGATGTGTCTCCTCTGGCTGTGCCTACCTCTGCCCCAATGGGGGGAGCCATGGAGGCTATGCCCTGCTGCTGCTTGCCCAGCCAGTGCGGGGGGGGGAACGATGCAGGTGCAGCTCGCTTCGGGTGACAGCATGGCACAGCCCCTGCTCCCAGCGCTGCCGTGCCCACATCAGGGCTGGGAGTGGGGACTCTTCCCTGCCTCCAGGGAAGGCGCAGCAACACTGGGAACAGGGGCTATGCCCTCCTGCTGCTTGCCCCCTTCTGCCTGGAGCAAGCTGTGCCCGCATCCTGCCCCCCATTCCCCACCCCGGCTGGGCAAGCAGCAGCATAGCAGAGCTCCCTCTCCCAGTGCTGCCATGCCTGCATCCTGTGCCCCTCCCCTCCACCCCAGCTGGTCAGCTTGTCCCAGCTCTAGCCCCAATCCCTCCCTCCCCCAACCCCAACAGATTTACCAGCTGGAGGCAGCTGTGTTAGCTGTCTGTTTAGTCTATCACCAAATCTCTGAAGCAGCCAAATCTTTCCGAAGCTTTTCCGAATCGATTCAGATGCTTCGAATTGATTCAGAGCTATTAATTGGTTTCCTGACATGATTCTGATTCAGAGATTTGGTCCTCAAATCAGGCCAAATCTCCTCCAACTTGAATCAGCTACCAAAGCTTCACACAGCCCTAGGCTGTATTTGTCTATTTAAAAAAAATATTCTCCTAACCCTAAACTTACATCATAGAACTCATTGTAGTGTGTCTGGTTTGCAGTGCTTCCCATGGCATTTTGAACCTTGTATAGATAGAATAAAAGGTGGATTTTTTTTCTGAAGTATTTATTCTGATTTGGAGGGCTGTTTTCCTCCTTTAATGACTCTAAGCAAATCCAGGGTATTTCTGCAGGTACAACAGCTTGGTGTGTCACTTTGTTCATGTATCTAGCATGAATCACCCACGTAATTATAAAAATTTTACTTTAGCTTTTCTAAATAAAGGATTTGGACTTTTTAGGGCCCCTGGGAAGTATACGTTAGATTTGACTTCTGGTATTTGTCTTGCATATGTTTCAGTGAAATTAGTTAGATCTGGAAAGTGTTGCCCTTTACCTGGTAATTCAGGAAACTGAAGAATCTAATACATTTATCAAATGAACAGAAATCACCCTCTGGATTTCAACAAAGTTTTTTTTTTTTTCTTGTATAAACTAAATTCCAGTTAATCAATTTTCTACACATCATAACGTTTTAAAAAAAAGGTGGAAATGACAATGAAATTTGATTATTACAGCTCTTTGCCTATAAAAGAAATAAAAGAAACTAAGATTTTATAGTATCAATGTACACAAAAATAAATTGGGAGAAATCTTTGTGACAAGAAAGCAACAGCAGCTTCATTCAGACAATTATGGGCTTTTGCAATGCACCGCAAGCCACTCTTAAACAAAACACATGATGAAAAAAGAGAAGGGAATAGTGGGATAAGGGTTTATGCTTTCATTCACATTTAAGTAAAATTACCTCAAAATAGCGAGTTGATAAACGTATTAAAAGGTGGCAAATACTGTGGTCACCCACCAACAGGCATGCTTAAATAGATGTTTGTTATTTATTGGCAAATAACAGGAACAGGCAAGGCGACTCCCAGATACACTGGGCAAAATATCAAGCCTCCTTAACCATAGGCCAGCAGTACAACAGAAGCACAAGATATCTCTGCCTCTGCCCCTTGCTTCCTGTATGTTCACAGGTTATGCAGGTGGAACCTTTGGGTTCTTCCACATAACTGCAGCCCCATCCCACTGATGGAGAAATGAATTGAAGCAGAGTTTTGAGGTTTCCTCAAACATACGAGGTTTCCGCTCTCTTCGCAGGATATTCCTGTGGTTGGAGAATTGGCCCTCCATTGTTAAAATAACAGCAGAGACTAGTTCACAGAATTCAAATGAAGTAAAATTTATTTTACTTTGATTTGATTTTTCTAAGTGCAACGCTGCCCCAGATGTCCAAGTGATAAAGCCACAACTACAGAGGTATGTGGAGGCCTGAACAATTAATAAGACTCTCTGGAATAGATAGTTATTCCAGTCTTAGAAACTTGGAAACAATTTGGGTTTTATCACCAATTCTTTCCTTTTCTCAGTTGGCAAACTCAGTTTTTTTCTTCTTGTATAGAACTGTTTCCAATGTAGCATAAGCCAACATACCTCTGTTTTGTCTGCTGGCTTGTGGTGGGTCGACAGGAATGTGCAAAACTCACAGAATAAATCCGCTTGACAGATTTTTCCCTTCAAGGTTTCTGGGTTTTTCTAGAGACACTGTCAAGCACGTTTATAGGATTTTTCTGTATAAGCTCTCCACTGTACACACCTAAAAACTTGAAAAAAAAATAACTTTCCTCTCCTTGATGGATGACAAACATTGGGCAACATGCTACTCTCCCATGCATAAAGCTGCAAGAGGGGGAAAACACACCACGAACTGTATATGAGTTAAGAAGTCATATCTAATGAGATAAGGCTTGTAAGGCCCTTTCAGCTTAATCATATTATACCAATGCTGTGTGTTCATATTATCTTCTCCTTTGAGGTAATTGGCCTGGCATGACAAGGGAAGGAGGAAAGTTGGAAATACCAGCTTACCCAAACTCACAGAAGTTCATGCAGCATTATAAGGATACTGGCGCATCTCCCCAGACAGCTCCAGTGATCCAACAGGGATTTCTCCCAACACTGTAAACATGGAGCCATGCTGCCATATAGTCTTAATATCCAAGGACCAACATTAACAGTCCCTCACTCATATTGAAACAGAGAAATAGCAACAACTCTACCCTAAAAAAAAGACTCAGCCTGGGAGCGATGGAGACTGAAGTGTAAAAAGGCTCTATGTGAACTTAGTGGCTGGATTTTAAAAAATCAGCCATTAAGCAGCAAGACTAAAAGGAAATGATTCAAGATGTTCAGAAAAAGGAGACACAAAAAACTTAAGATAAAAAACCCCAAACAGCATAAATAATGCTTGCACTTCCAAAACAAACAATTTCTGTGCCTATAAAAGTACAGCTGGTTCACTCAGAGCTGTCTGAGTTACAAGGGGGAGTGGGATGTAGAAAATGGTACAGAATAGACACCAACTGCAGTTATCTGGGTGATAGATACAAGGGATGAGGAGGCGGGAGCTCAAGGCTGAAACCAGCCTGGTTACTCAGGCAACACTTCCACTCATCTCTCAAGATCAGGTCTTGGTTTTATGATCATCTCCTGGCCCCAGTTCTGTAAGCACAGATGGGGCTGGCAGAAGAACAGCTTGCACAAGGGGTGGGGCTCATTGTAGAACTGCTCCTGGGGCTGCAAAAGGAGAGGCAATCCAGTATACAGGAAGAGCTAGGGCCTGAGCAGCACCAAATCCTCTGGTACGCAATTCATTAGCAAATCTACGGGTGGACAAGCAGGGCACCAGCCTCAGGTTCTGACTTAGAGGAGATGCCAGACTGGCGGCCCCCAGAGACTGTAGCAGCCAGTATGCATTGAGCCCATCCCCAGTAGCCATAGCCTGAGCCCACTCTGCCACAATAACAGCCACTCAGAGTGTAGAGAGCCTTGGCAGTGGCAGGTAAGTCTCCAACCTTTCCCCTCTCTCCAGTGATCAGCAAAATATCCCCATTTCCCTGCCCCATGACCAAGGGTGCTAAAGGAGCTTGTTACAACTGACAACACCACAGGACTCTTCTGTGTCTCTCTTCTATTTATCCTGGGAATCCTTTTCAACCCTCCACTCCTGCATAACTTTTCAGTGCCCAGCCCAGAACATCTAACTTCTTTCCAGTTGTATTCAACACTTCTAATGATAAATATGTTAGTGAGAATTATAACTCAACCAACTTCAACAAATAATAACTTCATTAATATTTACCGATATGAATGTATGATACGTAATGAGAAACCCAGAACAATTACTGGCAAGATCATGACCATAGGACCCATGATCCATCCAGCCTGATATCCCACCTCTGATATTGGCAATCATTTCAGGGGAAGGAACAAAGCCCATAATGTGTCAATCATACAGTAATGAACCTATTCAAGGAGTTCCTTCCTAATTCCAAAGTGTGAGTGATATGTAGGCCCTGGACCACACATGTAAGTGAAGCAACAACTATTAGAAATGTCAATTAGTCATTATAACTTGTACACCCCTCCATAAATTTATGGAGTTTAGTAAGAACCTCAAAAGACCAAACATACGTGTGTTCAAATGATCTCTGGAAATAGTCCGTTTTGTTTTCCTGATACAAAAACTTACCAAGAGAGCACTGTACAGATATTAGATGGGGTGCAAACCAGAGAGCCTGTGTCACTCATGCTGCCCTGCTAGGGGACCCCTTTGCATGCATCCCAGCTTGCTTTGCCAGCTCCTCTGGTTGATGGAGAGTGCCAACAGCAGCCAAACAGCCAGACCCCACCCCCTCTGGACCTGAACTAGCCTGCTCCTTCCCCAAACATACCCAAAGGGCTTAGACCCCAGTCCTGCTGCACCAAGACTTACCTGTCCCCACCCCACTGTACCTGAAGTGCCTAGGCCAGGGGCAGGCAAAGTCCGGTCTGTGGGCTGGATGGGGCCTGCAGCAGACTCCAATTCCCAGCAGCCCCTGCCCGCATCACTGCATCTGGTTTCCATGGAAACCCCAGGAGCAGCAGGACTGTGACAATGCAGGGCCAGGACAGGGGTGTGCACATAGTGGATTACAGCTCTGCCCTGGCTCTAGACCACACTGTTACCGCCACAAGATCCCAGCCCCGGCCCCGAGCAGCTTCCTGCCCAGCCGCGTGCCTTGCTGCTGGGGCTGGTCTCCATGGAAACAGTGCCCCCCCATCATGGCCCTGACTCCTTAGAGGCAGGACTGCTACCTTCAGCGATGCCACATTCAGATATCTGAATAATGTCAGCATCAACCTGTGACTGCATACAGAGCAAGAAGAACAAAGCACTGTACAGTAACCTAGAAAACAATTTACAACATAAAATACTTGAGGCTGGATCATGCATCCTACACTGAGAAGTTTGCATTGTCCCACATCAAACCTGATTAAAATCCACTCGCAGTTATTACAGCTATATTAAATTCTGTATGGGGCCCCTTTTAAGAGGAACGACAGGGGTAGTTGCTGGCAAGGAAAATCATGTCAGCATGGCTCCAGGCTTTAATGCTTGTTGCTCTAGCTTAGACCAGAGATGAAATAAAGTGAACAAAATTGTTCTTTGTTTTTAATTCCTCTCCTTATTTTTTAAATATGCACAATGGACTTTGTATGTATAGGCAGAGGAATGGAGATACAACTGTATTCACTACCTTACAGAAATTAACCATTGCCACAGTTTGAACTGCTTGGGACTAGGTTCTCAGGATGGTATATGTAGCAGCATAACAGCCCTAAGCTCAGTGGAATGCCACCTGCAGATTTGACCATTAGTCTCTAAACTGTCCTTGTATGATAAGGCTACAATAAATATCCACGTTTTAGGGCAGGAGTGTTATGATTTTTAGTGTGTTCCAGAAATGGGACTGAAGATTCTTCTTGTAATTAATGTCAGACTCTACAGTCAATGAAGGCAAGATGGCAGAAGAAAGGATGGTGAACTAACCAGCTTGATCACCTGCAAATCTTTCCAGTGGCATTCCTCTGTAATTTTCACAACCACCACCCATCTGCCAAAAAACATAGCAAGGGTCTGTTTGTTAACAGCACCGCTCTTTCAGTAAAATGAAATACTGCAGTGTAGAGAGAGCTATCAAACTAATTCTTCATATATATATCACTGCTCAGCTGTAATCATTTTGTTTTGTTTGGCAAAACAGCTGTCTAAAGAACAGTGAAATGTGTCTGGGGGAAAAGATGCCATTTCTTCATGATTTCTATTAAAAGTAGAATTGCTGATAATAAATTATTAAAAGCTTTAAAATACCCCAAGCTGCATGTATGAGCCAAAGAGAGAAGGGATGCGTAAGGAAATTCTCGTATCTGACATAATGGAAGTTATTTATGGGAGAGGGGGGATCAGAACCAACCAATCTTTAATATTACAGTTTCCTTGTATCTTTGCCCATTCCCTTGATTAAAATATCCATAAAGCTTTGTTACTTGTTTCTGAATAACAAAATCAGTGCAGAATGAGATGTAATGCCAGACAAGAGTCAGTGGAATTACATATTCAACAAAATCACAGCTCTGAATCTTACAGCTTCCCTCTACACTCTTACAGATGTACATCAGGTTCCTGTGCGAAGGACCAAGTCAGGTCCTATATACCACCTATGACATTAGAGGTTAGGTGAGTCTTTGGCGGGGTGCAAGTCATCTGCTACACAAGGGTAAATTTCTGCCAGTCTGATGATGATGCCTAAAGACCCCAAGCAAGATATTCTTTCCACTGCATTAAGTACTATGTAACTCCAGCATAAGAAAGTTTGTCTTAAATATATCTTGGACAAAGGGGAAACAGAAGCATAGAGGGACAAAGTGACTTACCCAACGCAGGCATCCATTAGGTCAGGAGAAGAATGAAGATTTGAACCTGGACCTCTCCAGTCACTGTCTAGTTCCCTATATGCTGGACACGTAGCCAATGAAATCAAGCAAACTTTATAGAGATTTTGTTAGTATTTCTGTACACTGCTGTAAGGTTTTTGAAGATACTTGGAGTCACTCTGCTTACATATATCTACAAAAGAATTGCACCAGCAGGGACTTTGACCATAAGGGAAATGTTTGCATCTATGTAGATGCTCACACAGGCCTGATCTTGTAGCCCCTTACTCATGCTAGTCTCACTAAAATGAAAGAAGTACAAGTATAAATTGACTTTCAAGATATTTCAAATAGAATTGTGATATTGACTTTCAAAAAACAGTGTTTAAAATGCAACCCACACAATCTACTGATCTGTAAATGTTAAAAAGAATTAAAACTTGCCACAACATCTGTTAACAAGCATGTTACTTGGAAAAATCAACATTTCCTACTTTCCACTAACAGTGAATACTAATTAACAATATCTGCCAGCCCTAGCATAAATCAGAACTGTCCCTTTTTTCCTCCTAGGCAATACACTGGAAAATAACAGAACAGAAAAACTACTTGGACTGTTTCTTCTTTTTTTTCTTAATGATAAAATATTGGATGTCAACATGTAATGCTTTATGCTTTGCATCAGACAGGTCTAACAGTAATTATGATGAATGGGAGTGGAAGGGCCAAGGTTACAAGCATTTAAAAAGGCTGAGTGGATTGAAAATATTAGGATTGATTAAAGGTCAAATACTTTATGAATTTATCAGAGCTGTGTACATTTTCTCATGACACAAAATCATTTACACTCCTAAGAAAGTAAAGTAGAAGAGAGCTGCAAATCAGAGTTCAAGGCTTTAACCCCTCCAGAGTTTTAGCTAATGTGAGCAGTAAATGGTACCAAAAAGTTTTGCTTAGTTTGAGCAATAAACCAGTCCTCCCCCCCTCTTCCCCTCCCCCAGCCAATAATCCTTCTAGCTTTACTCACACTCATAAGTAATCGTTATTCTTGATCAATGTTTGGTATCTGAAAATACCAGCTACCAAAACAACCCCATCAAAGTATTTTGTTTAAAATCCATATTTATCTATCCATATTTATTCATCAATGTTCTGTCTTCCTTGTTTTCTAAGGAAAACAGGGTTTATAGTAGACATCTACATGACATCTTGGATATTCAAATCTTTGTAGGGCCTGATCCAGTGCCCAGTAATGTCAAGGGCAATATACCCATTTATTTCAATAGGATATTGGAAACAACCCTTTCTGAAGTAGGTATGCTGGTCAAGGAAAGGAAATCTTGGGAAAAGTCATAGAATCATAGAAAATTAGAGTTGGAAGGGGCCTCAGGAGGTCATGTAGTCCAACCCCCTGCTCAAAGCAGGACCATCCCCAACTAGATCATTCCAGCCAAAGCTTTATCTAGCTGGATCTTGAAAACCACCAAGGATGGAGCTTCTACCACCTCTCTGGGTAACCTGTTCCAGTGCTTTACTACCCTCCTAGTGAGAAAATTCTTCTAATATCTAACCTGAACTTCCCTTGCTGCAACTTGAGACTGTTGCTCCTTGTTCTGTCATCTGCCACCACTGAGAACAGTCTAATTCCATCCTCTTTCAACCCTCCCTTCGGGTAGTTGAACGCTGCTATTAAATCCCCTCTCAGTCTTCTCATCTCCAGACTAAATAAGCCCAGTTTCCTCAGCCTCTTCTCATAAGTCATGTGCTCCAGCCCCTCACCATTGTTGCCCTCCGCTGGACTCTCTCCAATTTGTCCAAATCCTTTCTGTAAAAGGATTCTGCAAAATTCTAGAAAACAACTTTTTGATATCACTAGGGAGAAATACCCAGCTCCATCGCCAACTCCAGGATATCTGCCATTTGGAGGCCAGATACTAACCCAACTGGCAGTCTTCAGAGTGTATGTATCCTTTATGCTGCCACAGCTGGCACTCAAACTCAGGTGTCCCCTCTTGCTTTGTACTCAGCATTCTTGTAAGGAAATTCAAGGCTTTTTTAAAAGTATTTTAGCTACTGTGATAACAACAAATAGCATCCATGGCTACTTTATAGCCCAAAAGGGGAACATTTCCTATCTGGCAAAATTGTTCATCTACCCAGCCAGATTACCCAGACTACAATACTGCAAAGAGGATTTGGCCCCACAGTTGCTTGTCCATATTACATTTTATAGGTGTATGTTTCCAGTGCAGTCCCTTACAGTTAAGAACACCATGCTTCTTTAGGCACCATGCTGCTTCTGTGAGAAACAAAATTAAAGTTGATGGCAGTCAACTCTGCAAACTGGGTTTAAACTGTGGTTTCTTTTGTATGTTCATTTGTTGTGATTCTGCTAAATTGGATAGTAAGAGCCAGTAGGTTGAAGTGAAAACTCAGGCTTGTCAGACTTTTAAGGACGGAGGTTTTTGTGAGTAACAGCCATTTAATTTCATTTCATAATAAAACATTCGATTAGGAATGAGCTCCAATATCTCAACTTTCAAGGTTAAAGTACAGACATGTGCGTCACACATGATGCATTGAGTAAATGATGTAATGTTGATGGTTCCATAACAACCAAATATATTTCAGTATTGCCTTTTGGCAGGGGTTTTTACTCCATATGAAGTCTAATTAAATAGCTATAAATTTTATAGCGTGTGAATCAGAGCATTATAAAATAATACATTATTTATTTTAAAAATTTCAAAAGGTTTAATTACATTTAGAAACAATTTATCTGCCTTTAAAGTGGAAATTTAATTACATGGATTTATACCAAATAGATTAACTTTTGTTGTTTTATGTCAGTTAGGTTACAATATGACTTGGAGACTCTCTCAACAGCAATAGCTTACAGTACCTTTGTACTGTCACTCAGTCATTATAATTAGCCTGCCTCCCACAGTGTGAGGAAGACTGCTGGGAGGATAAACAAATATTGTACTTCACATGCCAGTGAGCCAACTGACCTGTTCCAAATCTGAGCATAACTAGAGCCCAAACCCATCTGATGGTCCCATATCAGGAATTCCTTCTCCCAGCATCACAAAATTTGACCCCCGCCCCAGTAACTACAAAATTATTTCTTAAACTAGGGTTCAGATAAAAGATAAATTGACACAGTACATACCAAGCAAAATTCAAAAACAGCCTCCGATTGCTTCAAGTATGGTTGCAGCTAAATTTCAAGGAAAATGATAGAGGAGGAAAACAATTCCCATTAGACATGTCGATTATATAGATTACACACAACATCCAGCATACATAGTTTTAAAGCTAAATAATAACATGAGAAACAACACTTTCAAACCTATTTTCAGAAAGTAAAAGGCTTCAATTCTGCTGGCTAATATACTGTTCCTAGTTTTCAGCTGGGATTTGTAAATCTTTTAATTTTAAATATGTGGGTGCCTATTATTTGTGGTATCAGAAATCTGTAAAATGGGCATATTGAATGATCCACAACCAGTATCCAATACCAGACAGAAGATCTCAGCTAGAAAAGAAAAACAAAGAGTGTTATTGTACTGCCTGAATCATGTGGTGCATGCTTAATTCATTTCTCTATTTTTTTTCTAATAGTCTTATCCTTCTATGTTATTATAACACTTCAGAAAATCTCAGGGTCTGGGGGGAAGTTTAATGTTTGCTGTTCTGGGATCATTTGAAGCCATGCATGCAAAGAGGACAAAATCACTTTTAAGTCTGCCTGTAGGAAATCTATCTTGGCAACCAGACAACTAGAATTAGTTATTAAAGGCATGTCATATGAATAAAGACACCTCTGTAAGGAAAACCGCAAAAGCATTTACTTTTTCTAATATGAATGGTGGGCTAATACCAAATCAGCTTTCATTTTCCACTCTCCCTTCACCTCGTGCACCAGAGGTCAGATCCAATAAAGACTAACGCAACTGAAAATCATTTTGGTGTTTTGCATCTATTACACAGCAGATGTATATTAAATAGCACAGCCTGGAATTTAAGCAAAACTCACATAATCTGATGTGGCAATCTCCTTGTGGAACTGGTTCGTTGCAAAGCAAAGAAGTCTGTGGTATTATTAAAGGTCAGGAGGTGCAACCAAAAGCAAAAGAAGATTCCCCCCTCTTTCCCACCTCAGGAGAAAAAAAAAGCAAAGAGAAGGACCTTATAGCTCTGCAATGAAAATTAAGTTATGGATTATGTCATCCTCCCTTATGTTGGGCAGGCCAACTGAAATTGGTGGGGCTATTTGGACAGGAAAAATACAATATTCCATTTTTCACCATGGGCCAGCCCCTGTGTCCATCTAAAACACTACTAACTTGTTTGAGTTGCACTTGAATTAAAACAGTGCGAGATCAAAATCAGGCCCTCAGTCCACTGAATACACTTGATCCAATAACACTCCAGTTCCATCTGGAGAAAAGAAGAGTAATTCCTTAAAACAGCAAAAGAGACTACTTCATTCTAGCAAAACATAGTGAAAGAATTAAGATGCATTTTCAAAGCTTATATAAAAATGGATGCGAGTCCTTTTGGGATAAACTGCCTTATATCACTTATTGAACATGGAAATGTCCTGAGACGTGCCTTTTTTCCCTCATATGGTTTCTGTATTTTAGAGTATGATATATCACATATAATACCTGATATTAGAAATGACTGTACCTCAAAATAACCCAAATGCCTCCCCAAAATAAGGCACATGTTTTGCCTACATGTTTAACTTTAAAGTTTTGGGTCACTTTCCTTAACTTTCTATGAGTCCTTCTAATAACTGCCTAGCTTGGGCTGTATAATTTTATCAATAGCATATGTCTACAACATTGTACTCTCCAGTTCTTTCTGCTATAATAGTTCATAAAGTAGTTTCCTACTCAATTTCTTTTTTTATACAAAATTGCTCTGATGACATTTAAATCTTTCCATCATAGTTTGCATATCTCATTGACCATGACAACTTATGCTCTGCATGGCTAAGCAGGTTGTCTAGTAATTCCTACACAAGAACTCAAGAACTTGGCATCTTTAACATGTATTTGTTGTACTCCTAGGATAAGGAACAATCTCTGCTCTTCGGGACAAGACAAAGATCCTCTTTCTGAATTGAGACTTAAGTAAATGCTTCTATTCTGTGGTTCATCTTCTTTAATACAGCTAGTGCTTATTTGATTAGAGATCATAAATTGCCTGGGATTGTAGTTCAGATGCTGCCTTTGGGAATCTGGAGATGTGGGTGGCTGGGGTAATCACCACAAAGGAGGTGTAGGTGATGAGGAGAAAGAGCTGGGCTAGGGGATAGAAGTAGTCTGAGAAGTTATTTAGAACAAAACAAATATACACCCCCCTTCCAAAAAACAAACAAACAAAAAAACAAGAAAATCAGACATCCAGAAATGTAATTAAGGCAGAGTTAAGGTTGTCCTGCAGTGTCTCATGTCCAGGGACATGGGTTTTCCCATTTCCCACGGGAAAACAGAGAAAACCATGGATTTTCCAACTTTATCAGAGAACAAATGGATTTTCCCTCTTAGCAGAGATACCTGTGAATTTTCCACTTCTGCAAAGACCTCTGCAGGCAGGCAGAGTTCTTGTCTGCAAGAGCTAATTGCAAAAATGGCAGGAAACCCCTAGCCCTGTCTGGAGGGGGAGGGAGAGGGGGAAAGGGCAGGCCTGAGCCTCTCAGTCACCCAAAGCTTGGCTCAAGCTCATTGTTGGTTCCTGAAACCTAAAGGTAAGTGGGGCTTGCAGGGGACTGGGGGGGGTTGTGGATCATGGCTGGGGGGCACCGGCAGAGCTGGGTGGCAGGTGTGCGTAACTGCCAAGGCTGGGGTAAGAGACAGCGGGGCAGGTGGGGGGTGGGGTGTAGGTGTGTGACTGGGGGCTGAGGGAGCATGGAGGTGTTGGGGGAAGCCCCACATGCAGTGCCCTCCAAGCACATGGACCAGAAGTGGAGCACTATCAGCCCAAGCAGGCTCCCCGCTTCCCTGTGCGGCTTCCCTGAAGGGCCAATAGCACGCCGCTCCAGGTCTATGTACTGTCGGCTGGGTGAGCATTCCATGTCTTTCCCCAACACCTCCCTCCGCCCTGAGCCAGCTTCCCACAGGAGTACCTGCCTCCCGGTGGTGCATGGACCTGGAGCAGTGCACTAATCAGCCCTTCAGAGAAGCTGCACAGGGAAGCATGGAGCCTGCTCAGTCCAATAGTGTGCAGCTCCCAGTCCATACACCATGGGTCAGACCAAGCCAGGTGAGCTTCACACCTCCATGTGCAGCTTCCCCCAGGCGTGCAGGAAGCTGCACAAGGAGGCACGGAGCCCACTCAGCCCACAGCACACATCTCCTGGTTCATGCACTGGGCTTGTTGGGAGCAAGGGGCGGTGTCAGCTCCGCACCACAGCACACACTCCCAGGGGGCAGGGAGGACCCATACCCCCAGATCTGTGTGCAGGGTGGGGGCAGGGCAGGTGGGCACTACAGGCTCATGCTCACAGCCCTGTTGCTCACCCCCAGGGCCTCCGCAGCACAGGGTGTATGACCCAGCACAGCAGGGCCGCACAGGAAAGCTGCCTGTTGCTCTGAGCTCTGCGCTGTCCTGGCCACACTTCCTCAGCAGGTGGGGACAGCAGCAAGGAGCATAACCCTGCACTGCTGCTTACACGGCCCCTGTGCACACAGGGGAAGTGTAGTCACGGCAGCATGGAGCTTGCAAAGGCAAGCAGCTTTCCTGAGCAGCCCTGCTGTGCGTTGCCATGCTGGGTGTCACATGCTGTACTGTGGAGGCCCCAAGGGAGGGCAGAAGGGCTGGGACCATAAGCCCGCAGTGCACACCCACCCTGTCCCTCCTCCCCCACACACACAGATCTGGGGGCTGCAGGTCCCTCCTGCCCTTCAGGAGTTTGCACTGCAGCCAGGAGCCAACCCCACCCCCACCCGAGCCTGCAGCAGGGAGGCAGCAGTGGAGGAGTTGGCTCCAAGCTCCTTCTGCTGCAGCAGCCACTGCCTTCTGTTGGGGACAGAGAGCTGCGGACCTGGGTCCCTGGCCCTATAGCCCTGGCAGCTGGGAGCAAGAGCGATGGGTGGGGGGCAAGGGGTACAAGGAGGGCTGGGGGAGTCTTTAATTTTAATCACATATTTTGGGGGGGTTTAATCAGAGAATTTGTGATTTTTTTAATCAGGGAAAACCAGGATCCCTGCCATGTCCTTCCAGAATGAGGAAAGTGAACAAAATTAAACATCTAAAAAAACAAAAACAAAAAATCAGCGGTGGCAACAATCCCTCAATTCGAAGATGATCTCAACCACAGCTCATTGATGGGTCGTGAGATGATGTAAGAGTCCAACACTTGAGCCACAAATCTGTCCACAGAAGTTGCAGGTCTTTCCTCAGAAGAGAGCAAGCTGTAGGCTGGGATTCCTCTCCTTTTCTTTCCTCCATGCTCTCTTCTTTGCTTCTAAGGCAAGACATTTTACCTCAAAATGGACTGCTGCTTCACTGAGGTTGTAGTGCCATTAGAGTTAGTTGGCAGCCAGTTTCTCCCAACTCTTGATGTTGGCATCCGTTTTCTTGAGGTATGTCTTCAAAGTGTTCTTGTAATATTTCCTCTGGCCACTGCAAGATCTCAGGCTGCTACGAAGCTGGGAGTAGAGAGTTGGGTATCAGCACACAATGTCCAGTCCAGACAAGTTATTGCTTGAGGATCATCCAACTACAATGCCTCGTGTCAGGCACGTTGCATCCAACTCCACTCCCAGGGTTACCCATCCTCGGTAACATTGCTCCCCTGTTATAGTTTCATAGTAGGTAGGGTCAGAACAGACCTGAGCAGATCATCAAGTCCAACCCCCTTCCATGGCAGGAAAGAGTACTGGGGTCAAATGACCCTGGCAAGGTGTTCATCCAGCCTCCTCTTAAAGACCCCCAGGGTAGGAGCCAGCACCACTTCTCTTGGAAGTTGGTTCCAGATCCTAGCCGCCCTGACAGTGAAGTAGCACCTCCTGATGTCTAACCACAGAAATGTCGTAGTGAACTTACTAGCCAGACTCTATGATAAACACAATCCTGCCAGTGCGCTGAGACATATTCCACCCACCAGTAGCGTAGCTCCCCTCCAGACATCCAATATGGTCCACCTTTTCAAAGCCCTCTGACTTTTTCTTATTTACTCGATGCCATGAAAAATGGTCAACTCAAGCCCCAATCAATCACCACATAATCTCTGGCCCTATAATCAGTCAACCATATTCTAACTGGCCACACTGTTATTGGGCACTGTCAACCGTTTTTTAACTGTACAGGGGTCACTGTACCTCAAACTTATACCAATGGCGCCTTCACAATGACAACAAATGCCCTTGGGGAAAAGCTCAAGCCATGTCCCACATTGTAGACTTGTGTCCATTTACTATGCTACTTGGTGGCTTTCAAGCTCTTCACACTGGTGATGACATCACCTTAAGATGGCTGAAACCACATGCACTAAATAAAAACTAACTCAATACTGGTAACACTGGTTTCAGCAAGGACACTGGTGTTTGTGAAACAATCTTCCCATTTA
Organism: Alligator mississippiensis; assembly: GCF_030867095.1. NCBI lineage: Eukaryota > Metazoa > Chordata > Crocodylia > Alligatoridae > Alligator > Alligator mississippiensis. The sequence continues at coordinate 192,571,110 of NC_081824.1, read as the reverse complement.
ATGCCCAGGATTTTTGGAAACCATTGTTGGTGATACTTCAAGAGGTTCTTGAGATGATAACAATAGCTCACTAATATGTTTCACACTTGTAGAGGAAAGTCAGTATTATGACTACAGTGTAGACCTGGAGCTTGGTGTTTTTCTGAGAGAGTGATGAGTAGACACATGCTGGAACAATTTCCCAAAGTAGGCACTTGCGCACTGGATCTTGTGCTGGATCTCTTCAATGCTTACTCTCTGAAAGCGGTGGCTACCAAGGTAAAAGAAGTTCTCAACTACCTCCAGGGTCTTTTCCTTGATGGTAATTTGGTGGGGTAGGGTCATGGCAGTCTTCTCAATGTTGAGAGAGAGACCCAAAGTTAGGTAGGCTTTTCCAAAAAGATCCAGCATGGCCTGGAGGCTTTCCTCAGTGTAAGCAAGGATGGTGCAGTAATTGGCATATTGAAGGTCAAGGACAATTGCTTTTAGTACTTTGGTCTTGGAGCAAGAATATCCCATGTCTTCCATCCATTTGGTATTCAAAAGTCAATTCCAGAAGGAAAGCCATCCTTAATTTGAACCAGGATGACTGTCAAATAAAAATGGAGAACAGAGCTGGGGTGATAACACATCCCTGCTTGACCCTAGTTCAGATGACAAATGGATCTGTCTCTGATCAATAGGGATATGGGTTTTCCATTTCCCACGGAAAAACGTAGTAAAATGCAGATTTCCACCCTTACTGGAGGAAAACATGGATTTCTCATTTTAGCCGAGAAACCCATGGATTTTGCAGTTTTGCAAAGAGCTCTCTGCAGGCTGGCAGAGTTCCAGCCTGCAAGGGGCTGGGAGGGAGTGGGAGAAGGGAGATCAGTCAGGGGGCACCATGTGCATGTATATACACATGGCCTCCAGGCAGCCTGGAATGCAGCTCCTGCGGGTAAGTGTGAGGAGGAGGAGAAATAGAGGCCATCATAGGGAGGGAGGGAGGGAATTGGATGGGGTTGGGGCTGCTACCCAGTCTGGCAGTGCATGGGGCTTGGGGCCCGGGTCCACAATGTGCAGCTGCAGGACCCTGGCAGGGAGTGGAACTGGGCTGCGGGCAGCTCATCCAGGGGGTGGAAGGGTGAGGCTAGCTTCCCACCACTTTGTGCACTTCCAAGGGGGAAGGGAAGACCCATGCCCCCCCCCCCCCCCAGATCTGTGTGCAGGGTGGGGATGGATGCGCACTTCCCCGTGGTCTCGGGCTCCCACCCTGCTGCCCTCCACCAGGGCGTCCGCAGTCTGGCGGCTCTGACCTAGTGCTGCAGGGCACAGTAGGGCCACGCAGGAACGCTGCTACAAGCTCTGTGCTGCCCTGGCAATGCATCCCCTACCCATGCCACTGCTGCCATGCACACAGGGGACACGTCACCAGGGTAGCACAAAGCTCATAGCTGCAAGCAACCTTCCTGTGTGGCCCTACTGTGCCCTGCTCTACCGGGTCGCACCCACTGGGCTGTGGAGGCCCCAAGGGAGGGCAGCAGGGCAGGAGCCCGAGCCCACAGTGTACACCCACCCCTGGCCTGTACACAGATCAGGGCAGCATGGGTCCCCCCTGCCCCCTGAGACAGCATGTATCAGGGGGAGCCCCCCACCAAGCCTGCAGCAAGTAGGCAGTGTGTGGGAGGAGCCAGGCTCTGCTCTACTGCAACAGCTGCCACCTCCTGCTGGGGCAGGGGGCTGCAGACCATGGTCCCTGGCCCCGTAGCCCTGACAGCTGGGATCCTCCTTCTGCAGGGATGGAGGGGACAGTGGCTGTGGGTGTGTGGGGGGCGAAGGACACCAGCAGGGCAGGGAGGAGCTGTCAGGCACCTTTCATTTTAATCATGGCTTTGCAGGGTTTTATCAGAGAATTTGCTGTTTTTTATTAGGATCCCTGATGATCAACTACATGGCACAGCCTTAGTCATCTGGCCGTGGAGAAGCCTCAGAACCTTGGTATACTTTTCAAGGCATCCAAATCTGGCCAGTACTTTCCACAAAGCTTCAGGCTTGATGGAATCAAAGGCCTTAGTAAGGTCAATGAAGGCTATATACAGGTCCTGGTGTTGTTCCCGACACTTTTCTTGGACCTTGCAGGCAATAAAGATCATGGCAGTTGCCCCGTGGAATGGTCTGAAACCACACTGAGATTCTGGCAGGACTTCCCCAGCAAGAGGTAGAAGATGGTTCAGGAGGATGCAGGTGAGGATTTTCCCTGCTGTGCAAAGGAGGGTGATACCTCAATAGTTCCCACACACAGACTTATCTCCTTTCTTGAAGATAGTCATAGTGCTGGCATTCCTCAGGTCCCCAGGGATCTGTTCATTCTTCCAAATTCAGAGAATAAATTCATGAAGACTTAGTACCAGTTCTTTGCTGCCAGCCATATTTCAGCAGATATCCCATCTGGTCCAGTAGCCTTGTTGTTCTTGGTTTCCTTGATAGCATGCCATACTTTTAGGATAGGAGGGTTGACAAGGGATCCCCTTTCAGGTTGCTGAGGGATGGACTCAGTGATGGTAACCACCACAGTCGACTCATGGTTCAAGAGTGCCTCAAAGTGCTTTTTCCATCTCACTTGGATAGATTCATTGTCCTTGAGGAGCATTAAGCCATCCTGCGATCACAGGAAAGTAGGACTAAGTAGGAAATACAGAAATGTGTATATTCCACCTACATAATGCTACCTTAATCCTGCTTTCTTTGTGCAATGAACGAACATGCCAGTAACCCATAGACCATTCTGATACCCTCACCTGTGCTTCAGAATATTCTGGGAACAGCATACATGAGCACTGCAGGACTAAGTCCAAGACCTTTGCTTTGCTAGACAAAACTCAGATGCAAGTCCAGCATAGCACAAAGGAGCCATAAAGATTTATGGAAGTCTGGTGGTATACATGACTATGATCACCAGAGCTTAGCAAGGGATACTGTCTCAAAGAGGCAAGGATGAAGGGATGGTAACATGCAGCAACCCTGGAGAGGTTTGCATAGGGCAGCCTATGTTTTTTGTGGAGCTCTTGTTCACTTTGACCCAAGTTTAATCAGAGCAAAGAAAAAGGAAATGGCAGTATTTTTAGCACCACTCTGTGGGTGCTACTGTAATGCAGGAACTGCCATTCTGGAGCCATCTATGATCCATCTACTTCGCTACCAATTTCAAGCAATGACCAACACCAGCTTTCAGATTTAGTGGCACATAGCACAGGAATAAGCAGCTATGAAATAACCTACCCTCAGGGAAAATTCTTTCCTAACCCTCATTAGCTGGAGGTTGACTCATGTCCTGACACAAAGGTTTAAATCCTTACTATTATAACTCTGGATACACTTGTTATCCATACAAATGTATCTTGCTAAGCTGTTACCATCGCTCAAGCAGCCTAAAGCTCTTCATATTTACAGTATATTATGTGAATAAATATTTCCTTGGTGACTTTTTAATAGTGACCAGTAAATGTATACTCACAAAACTTCTGAAATTAACTTGAAGTAAAAATAAGCAAACTTTTACTCTTAAATGTCTACAAAAAAAGCTTTGGTGTATATTAACAGCCCAGGGTATTATTCTGCTATTTTGATTTTAAAGCAATTCTCATTTTTTTTTAAATTGCCAATAGTGTTTACAGAAATGCAATCCTTCACACTAACAAGAGGAGTATTTCATTTAAAAAGCCAGGAATGAAAACTACATTCTAAAGGGAAAGATCATTTAATTTTTGAATGAGAATTAGTGAAAAGAACTCCTATTAATGGTTTTTATAGGCAGTTTTCTACAGACAAAAAATAATTTCTCTTTCAAGAAGATTCTCAATGAATGAGGCAAATAAGGACAGTGGCTGAAATGATATCTAGATTTTGATGTAATGCTTGTCATCTACTCTTGTTCATCAAGCCACCTGTCAAACACAATTCTCAGTCAATCAAATAAAAAAATCAAATCAAGCAGAAAGACAGGTCTTAGCCAGTTCCCTTCATTTTGTCTTCCACAAGGCCTAGAATATGTAAAGGTACTGTTTGATTTCAACAGATTTTACCAAACCTCCATGTTATTATAGCTCCACCACTGAGCATATGCTTAATTTTCTGTGCATCCTCAGTGCACCAGGGGCTAGAAGGGCTGCAACATACAGCCTCCAGGATTTTCTCACATACCAAGACAATAAGTAACCACATAGGTTGTCCAACAGATGTCTGCCATTATGATATGGTTTTAATCACTGGAGGAGAAATTTAATAATATAAAGCATTTTTATTACACATTTCAAGTGTTTTTCATGGTGCCCATGATGGCATTGCAAATCTGTTTGTTTGCCCAGTTAACAATATGTTAAAAATGAGAAAGGGGTGGGTCCAGAAGTCACTCCCCCTCCATTCACTAGCATTTTGTGGCTTTGGAAAAAATGGTCAACTCGTGCTCTGTGTGAAAGAGCGAAACCAATACAAATATGCATATAAAACCTAAACATAAGATTAAGTTTAAAAAAACCCCTCTCTGATTTAATTCTACATTTCATTTTGCTTTCATCAATTATGATTTTCTGAAATTATAAACAATTAAATTAGAATAAGGGATATAACAATAAATTAGAATAAGGAATTCCCTGCCATGTGATAGCTGATTTATAAAATAAAACAATTGATTCTGTGTTTTAGGGTAAAAAATTTTTATTCAATTGATATTTAAAGTTTTATCAAATGGACTCCATTTCCCAAACCTTATTTACATTTTTTGCAACTGGCATGAATTCTAAAGAGAAGTTTTCAAGTACATTTTGCAGAGACTGGCACAACTGACCACAGAAGTATTATAAAATCAGAATAGTCATAACCCACAGAAACTTGAGACAATTTTCAGTGAAACGAGTATTCACTTTAAAAGTGAATCTGGTCATATCATTCAGGAATTGTGATTAGAAAATAAATAACTAAGTAGTACCTGTAGCTTGAATAACATTTTACAAACATTATATTCTACAAACAGCACCATCAAGGAAATCATAACAGTTTCATGATTTGTAAATTGGCTTTATAGTGAAAATGAGTAGTAGCCGACCATTAATACAGGAAAAGGTCCATGGTAGGAATAAAGCAATGCATGAGTGAAATATTGTAATAATCATGCATTTATACCCCACAAACAGGCATTCATTTCTAACAGAGAAGATCACAAAAGAGGGAGCAGTATAGATGCTCAGCCTGCAACTGCCCTGTCCCTTGCCCCTTGTCCTTTCCAAAGACCAAGTGATCTGGGGTAAGTGTGGGGAGTAGCAGCTGCTCCAGTTCCCAGGAAGACAGAAGTAATGGAGCAAAGCCTCCTGTCACCTTCTCAAAAGGGCCAAGCAGTCTGGCAAAGCTCACCACCACCCACTTCACAAAAGTTTCCTGTTAAAATTATGCAGTTACTGGAATTGCCATTAAACAATTACTAATAGAGTTCCATAGGGTAACTGTGACTTCTGAATAGTGTACCATAGGGTAACTGTGATGATTTTCACAAACTTTATCAGAACCCCCCAAAAATCTGCCATTTCCATTGCACACTATGCTTTTCTTTCCAATTTTGTAACCTTTACACTTATTTCTTAAGTTAATGTTTCTTCTTGATCCTGGCTCAATTTAACCAATTCAAATGATTTCTTGGCACGTTTCCTGAAGTATTCAAAAATACATCTTCTGGATATGCAATTGCTTTGACTTTTGAGTCATTATTTCCCAAATTGTTGCCTTTTAATTTTGGTGGAAAAGAAAGGCTGCCCCAGTTGAAACAATGCAAGAGTTTATGGCTCAACCTGTTCCTCCTGTTCTGATCCACAATAACTGAAGAAGGCTGTCTGAAGGATCAGCAAATGCTATTTGTTTACTTTCTAAATTATGCAACCTGGATATCCTACATTTAGGATTTTTGCATAATGTTAACATTAAAAATATTACTCCCTGTACTGCATTGTAAGTGGAGTTGGTAGAGAACTCTTAGCTTTAAGTTGCTTGGTGCTTTCCACATAATATATTCTTTATATTCCTAAATTTTGTTTTGAGAAGTTTAAAGACCTCCAGAAAGCCTTTGGCAGAAGGAAAGCCTTCTAACTAGATAGCTGTTTTTCTTTGTCCCATGAAACTCCATTCAGGTGCTGCTAAGATATAAATTTATTTCTGAGGCTCCTTAACAAAACTGTGGCAACCAGTCAAAATAATAACACAGCATATACATTCTAAGGCCAAGCCCATGCCACTACTAAAGCAGAAGTAGCAGACACTTGAGAACTGACAGAGCAAGTGAAGCAAGTAAACTTAAAGGAGGACAGCAAAATTTGTGCATACGTATTAGGTGTGTCTACATGAGTTGCTCATTGCTACAGCAACATAGTGTTGGTGAGCATTAAATGTGATGCTGACAGTAGCGCGCAGTAGGGTCGGAAACAACCCATGCACTGCCAAGACTGCGTAGTAATGGCAGTTACTGTATAGTCATTTAGTACTTGCTGAAGCAAGTACTAAATGACTGTGCAGTAACAACTGTGCAGTCGGGGACACGTGTGGACGCACCCAGTGTAACCCAACCTCCAACACAGCAATCACATTTTACTCCCCTAGGACAACTATTTCATTCAGTACACAGGATATGTACAAAGGGGACAGAATTAATATTGCAGAGGCAACACCAAGTCAGACTGCACCAAGGCAAGCAACTGTGCATGGTGCTACATTTATACAAAATATACTTGTTGTAATGCTTGGGACTTTTGTGCAGGAAGCAGTGAAAGAACACATGGCTGGGAGTAGTTGTATGACTGACTGGTAACAAGAGATAAAGTTTCCTGACTCTGGGACAGGGATAGCAAGAAAGTGCAACTTCTTGTGGGTCTCACACTAGTACCTAGGAAAAACTATGAAAAAGGAAAGGTGTATCCTCTCCCTTCCCAAGTGACAGAAGCTTAAGGGCACCTCAGGTAGTTGCTATCCACTGGCATGAGTTATTGTTTCCTGTTTTGGAAATTTTGTTTGAAAATAAAGTTGGGACTGAGAGAAAAGCATTGAAGTGAATGGTTGTTGGGAACTTCATTCTACGTTCCCTGGATGGCAAATTTGCTCATTAGCTTAGACCAGCATTTACTAGCTCTGGAGTGGATGCAGCCTGCATAAGTAGTGACCTATTGAAATTGCAATTTTGTGATTTTTGCAGAAACTGCGAAATCAGTAGGTCCCCTGCAAAAAAGCCCAGTCCCACAAAAAAAGTGTGGAAACAGTCAGCAAGCAAGGGAGAAGAATAGGGGGAGCTGCAAACAGAAAATAATGGGAAGCCCTGGTGTCCTGAAGCACGGGGGTGGGAGGAGATTTTCATGGCAGAGTGCAGTGGGCTCTCCCAAGCAGCCCCAGAAGTCCCACCCCTCCCCAGAGATTGGCAAATGGTGGGACTTCTGGGGCCCCTCAGCCAAAGGCGTGAGGGGGGCCCCCCCACACTCTGCCACAGAAGTGGCAAATAGCACCATGCACAGACCATAAATCAGAGGGCAGCCACCCCAAATGTGGCAGGTCTATATACATAGAATCTTTTAAATTAGCTTATAATATAATACAATACACTTACATATAATCACAATTATATTGTCATAAAATGAATTAATGGCAAAGTATGGCACTAATTATTGAATTTGCCAAACTACTATCCAGACCTCCTTTTCTAAAAGTATGTCTGTGATCTATTTTATCTTTCTACCAATTCAAGCTCATGAAAATTCCCAGCTATCTAAAGATATTAGCTGTCACCCAGGAGTTCAGATAATTATAGGATCATGAGAACAGAGGAAATTAGCACTGGAAAGGACCTCACAAGGTCATCTAGTCCAGTTCCCTGCTCAAGGCAGGTTGCTCCTGACTAAACCAACTCATCTGTCCAACCTGGTCTTGAAAATTTTCAAGGATGGAGATTTCACAACTTCTTTAGGTAGCCTGTTCTACCCTCATAGTCAGAAAGTTGTTCCCAGTCTCCAACCTAAATTTCCTCTGCTGAAGCTTGAGGCCATTGCTCCTAGTCCTGTCCCCTACAGTCACAGGAAAAAGCCCTCCATCCTCTCAATATTCCTTCAGGTATTTGAAGACCGTTATCAAATCCATCCTCAGTCTTCTCTTCTCCGGACTAAGCAACCCTAGTTCTATCAGCCTTTCCTTATAAGTCTTGCTTCCCAGGCATCATCCAACCATCTAATTATTTTTGTTGCTCTGCACTGGACTCTTTCCAATCTGTCCACATTCCTCTTGGAGTGTGAGCCCTGAAACTGGACACAGTGCTCCCAGTGAGACTTCACCAAAGCTGAACAGGGAGGAAGAATTACTTCCTTTGATTTGCAAGTGACACTCCTTGGTAGTACAACCTATTATGCTGTTGACCTTTTCTTTTTTTTTTTTTTTTTTTGCAACAAGAGCACAGAGCTGACCATATTCAGCATATGGTCCATTGTAATCCCCAGGTTCTTGTCTGCAGTACTGAAGCCTGACCACTCTTTCCCAAGTCTGTATTTATGCATGCAATTAGGCTGCCCCAAGTGCAGGACTTTATACTTATCCTTGTTGAATCTCATCTAATTGATTGCAGACCATTTCTCCAGTCTAACCAGGTCATTCTGATTTCTAGCCCTGCCCTTCAGAGTGTCTGCAACTCCACCCAATTTAGCATCATCCATAAATTTACCAAGTACACACTCAATCCCATCATCCAAATCATTCATGAATAATGTTGAATAATATTGGACCTAGGACAGATGCCTGGGAAACCTCACATGATACCTCCTCCCAACTAGACATTAAGCCATGGATGACTACTCATTAAGCACCGTGATCCAGCCAGTTTTCTATCCATCTTACAATACTCTCATCTAGTCTGTATTAGTGAGAATGCCATGAGAGACAGCACCAAAAGCAGTGCTAAAGTCAAAGTATATCACATTCACTGCTCCCTGACCATCCACAGAACCAGTCACCTTATCAAAGAAAGAAATCAGGTCAGTCAGGCATAACTTGATCTTAGTGAATCCATGCTGGCTGTTCCCAATCAGCTTGTTCTCCTCTACCTGCTCCATGATCTTTTCAGGTCCTGAGGTCTGTGTGAATGGTTTGTAATTCCCTGAATCCTTCTTCCCTTTCTAAAAGATGGTCACTATGTTTGACTTTTTTCAATCATCCAGGGCCTTACCCAACACCCACAAGTTCTAAAAAAGGAGAGCTAAAGGCCCTAAAATTACTTTCTTCAGTACTCTATGATGTATCCTATCCAACCCTGCCAACCTGAAAGCATCTAGTTTCTCTAAGTAATCCCTAATCTGTTCTGCCATTACTCTAAACTGTTCATCTCCTTCCCTATCTTGCCATCTGCACACATCACCTGGTAGCTGCCCCTATATATGAAGACTGAAGTAAAAAAAGGCATGAAATACTTCAGCCTTCTCTGCATCATCTGTAACTAGATTGTCTTCTGCATCCTGTTGGGGAGCTATGTTTTCTTTGGTCTTCTTCTTACTCTTGCATTTGTATTGGTAAAATCCCTTTTTATTGTATTTTGTCCCTTGCCAGCTGCATCTCAAATACTACCTTGGTCTTCCTAATTTTCTCCCTGCACACCTGTGTGATACTCTTATCTGCTTTCTTACTACTATGATCCAGTTTCCACTTTTCATAGGGGTTTTTTTGTTGGGGGTTTTTTTTTTTTTTTTTTGAGTTTCAGCTCTTTGAAGAGACTGCTGTCTAACTCAGATGGCCTCCTGTTGTACTTCCCATTCTTCTGTCACATCAGGATAGCTTGCTCCTGCACTCAGAAGAGGGCCTCCCCAAAGTACTGCCAGTTCTCCTGGACTCCTTTTCCCCTCAGACTTGCCTCCCACAGGATCCTGCCCACCATTTTCCTAGGTTTGTTAAAATGTGCTTTTCTGATGTCTAGTGTCTTAATTGTGCTATTCTCCTTCCTTCCTCCCCTTAGGATCTTGATATGATGGGTGGCTGTACACGTAAGGGATGCCTGTTCTGACACGTTATAACTAGAACACTCCAGCAGTCTCACCGTCATGTGTATTCAGTGTCCCCATGTTTCAAAATGGTAGCAGGGGTGCTTTAACTAAAGCTCGTCAAATGAGCTTTAGTTAAAGTGCCCCCACAGCCATTTTGAAGTGCAAGACACTGCATACATAAGACACTGCAGGTGTTTTAATTAGAGCAGTTCCCAAAAGCAGCTCATATTAAAACACCCTCTCTCCCCTCCCTCCCCACTCACACTCTGGAGCACATGTATAGATGCCTGATCATTTCATGGTCACTGTCATGTCACTCAAGCTACCGTCCACCCTCGTGGAAATTACCTTCACATTCTCAAACAATTTCTCCTTGTTTGTGAGCAGCAAGTCAAGAAGAGCTTCCCCCTCATTGGCCTCTCTACCAGCTGTATCAAGAAGTTATCCCTAACACACTCCAAGAATTTGCTGGACTGCTTGTGCACTGCTGTGTTTCCCTGCTAGCAGATGTCCTAGTAATTAAAATCCCATGAGAGAACCAAGTCCTGTGATTTGGAAGCTTATATCAGTTTTTAAAGAAGGACTAATCCACCTCCTCCAGGTTTGGTGCCCTATAGTAGGCCTGCGTGAAGCAGAAAGTATTCACTTCAGATTTGAATTGGGCAATTCAGAGGAACAGTGATTTGATTCGGTGATTCGAATCACTGTCTCAATTCGATTCAGCCGAATCTAAATCTGAAGATATTCAACACCAAATCTTATTTGGCCATAAACTACACAGGCAGACAGTGCCAGTGGGAACAGCTGGGGGAGCAGCCGGACGAGCCCCAGCTTGAGCCGGCAGCCCCAGAGAGAAGCCACGGCTCATCCGGCTGCTTCCCCATCTGCCCCTGCCAGGGTGAGGCAGGCAGTGCTGGCAGCCCCAGAAGCTATGGGAGCTGGAGGGAATGATTGGGAGCTGGGGGATTGAACTGGAAACTGGGGAATCAAACTGGGAGCTGAGAGGAAGCCCCTGTTCATTCCCTCAGCCCCATATCATTCCTCCCAGCTCCTGGTTTGATTCCCCAGCTCCCAATCATTCCCTCCCATCCCCCGCAGCTTCTCCTGGGGCTGCCAGCACTGCCTGCCTCACCCCAGTCAGGGGACAGCTGGGGGGGCAGCTGGACAAGCTGCGGCTTCTCTTGGGGCTGCCAGCTCAAGCCGCGGCTCGTCTGGCTGCTCCCCCAGCTGCACCTGCCGGCACTGCCTAGTGCCTGCCTGTACAGTCTATGGCCAAATCTCTGAATCTCTCCAAATCGATTTGGAGGCCTCCAATTTGATTTGGAGAGATTCGTGGATCTCCCAATTCAATTCAGATTCAAAGATTCGGCTGCTGAATTGAGCCAATTCTCCTCCAAACTGAATAGGCTACTGAAGCTTCACACAGCCCTAGCCTATAGCAAACACCCATCAAGACCTGCTGCTCTCCTTTGACCTTCACCCAGAGGCTTTCAGCATTCTTACCCCACTACACCTCAGAACATGTGTACATTGCCCTTATAAATCAGGCAACACCTCCTATTTTTCTCCACAGCCTATACTTCTTGAGTGAGCTATACTCATCCAGGTCTATAGTCCAGTCACGTCAACCATTCTGCCATGTCTCATAATCCACATCTATCCTATCATAACTCCATAACTGGAATCCTGGTTGAATGTGCCAGTTTACCCAAATTACATAAAAAACAAGCCATAAAGGTCTTTGGGAGCAGCATGCCATATTGAAACACAGGATACCATTGGTTTCAGTCGATAAGATATTCCTTATGGTCCTATATCTTAAAGATGTCACTACTCCACTTCTAAAATTCCTGTAAGAACAGCTCTCTCCACACTAGATTGCTTCTGCATCAGAAAGGGGAACATCTCATTCTCTCTGAACTTATTAAGCTTCGGTTGCATCAGAATTTGGCCAAAATTCTCTTCAGCTCAGTCTACAAATCCTGGGCACAGTAGAGTCACCTTAAGCATGCAAGAACATTTATTTGTGCTGTCACTCAACAAGACAATCCATGCAGCCATGTGGTTACATGGCTTAGCAAAAAGGGAGACAAATTAACCTATTATATTTCAAAGACCCCTCTGGTTTTAAGACAATAGGCAAAGCAATATGGTAACAATTCCCATTTAAGTGCCTTAAGCACTTAGTGCCAGATTCACTGATGCCAATATAAGAAGATGTAAATTATACTTCTCTTGTCTAAGGTGAATCTCCTGGAGATGCAGAGGTTATTCACCTTGGGGCTTTGTCTTCCTGTTAAAGAAAAGGTATATTCTTACCATGGGATAACAGATGCACATTACAATCAAAGTGCATGGAATGTACTATGGTTTTACTGTGGGGTAAATGAGGCAAGTCAATCACAAGCAGGGGGTATACAGTTGACCCCTCCCCCCATCCTTTTTCCAATAAAACTTACTGGTTCTTTGCCTCCACTGGGATTTTTCAGTACAGTAGTTGCCTCAACAGAAAGAGAAACATCTCCTTTCAGTGAGAACATAGTCTAAAAGAACATTCTTCAATTATCTCCTACTCATTAAATAATGTCAATAATGTATATATATAGTACTTACACCCAAATAGAGAACTACTAGAGGCTAGCAGTAGTTCCACTTGAGCTCCATACCTGCTATACTTCCAAAGAGTGCCAAGGTGCTGTATCAGCATATCTCTATTTGCCCTGGCTATGATTTTTTCCCAGCTAGCACCTCTGGCTTTTGCTGCTACACTGGTTCTCCATTAAATATCAACAAATATGAACAAAGGAGAGAATCTAGCTGTTTTCCAGTACTATGACCTCCTCTCCCCGTGGGTTTTCCAGTACATAGACTCTGCTTGGAGAAGCTGGCAGTTACCTGCACTTATATTCACTTGTTGTCCTGGTGCTCAAGCCACACAGATATTGTAGGCATGCCCTAGATTGGTCTCTTTACAGGTTTCCCTTGCTTTATGCTGTTCACGTGTTTCTGGAAAATGGTGCATATCTCAAATTCTAATAAAGGGAACCTACTTTACAATGTAACAAATAAGGATACGTTCCAAGACCTCGACACCACTGACACCCCCAGACCTATTTCTACCACTTTTACAAGACAATTTTGATACTCACTAACAGCAAACAGTACACACAAACACAGGGGCATGGTGAATGTTACCATAATGGGGATGGCAGCTACAGAAACACGTATCGCAGACAACAAGCAAGGAGTACAGATCCACACAGGAGACTATATTTTGTTGTACGTCACTCCCACAATGCACTGCACAAAGCAGCTAACTGTGGGCTTCTACCACACCGATCGTATAAGAGTGACTTTACCTCGCATATAACTAATTTTTGGTATAAAAAGGATCATCGCATAAGAGAAAATTCGCACATACAGAACTCGCATAAAGTGAGGAAAACCTGTATGTGAACTTTCTGCAGTAAGTCTTATATTACCTATTGGCCCATACAAAGTTATTTATTTCTATTCTTTACCAATTCTTTTACACTAGACCCCTGTATTCAGAAGACAGCCTCAAAGTTATGATTCAGTTCTCACTCACACCAGTTTGACTCTATCGTCTTTGACAAAGTTGCTTCTAATTTACATCACTGAAAGTGAAGGAACTAAAATGTATATTTATGAATGATGGAATCCTGACTGATGCTCTCTCTTTGGGGAGCAAAGGAGCAGGGAGGCAAAGTTATCTTGGAGATAATAAAAAGCCTAAAATCTAGAGAACTCCCTGGAAAAGATATGTGCTTGTTGTCAAAACACTGCGTGGTTAGAGCAATTTAGACCTTGAGATGATATATTTGACCTCTGAAAAGTGTGAAGGATATTTACAGGATTCACTCAGAAGAAACTTTCCACTAAAAAACCATCTGCAGAGACAGATAACACACAATGACAGGGAATGTTTGCAGAGGATCTGAATGCACTAAAAAATAAATCTGGACTTGAAAGCAGATGAGTTACAACAAAGAGTTCCAAGAAAGATGTAAGGCAACGATTAGAACTAGAAAATTAAAAATCCTGAGGAATTTAATCAACCAGGACAGTCTAATCAATGAAAAGCATACCACATGCTCTCTCAATAATTGCATTCCAACTTTTTCATAGTAACAGCCAGTACTTAAAGTAATTACATTCCAATAAAGCTCAATGGTCAAGAGCTACCATTGCTTTAATATTTGACATATGGGACCTGATCCTGCTCCTAAAGAATTTAAGGCAATTTTGCCTGATTTCAGTGAAGCCATGTACTGAATGCCCATGTGGAAGAAGATGAATGGAACCATATAGGCAAAAGCAGTTTTACAATCTTTTATTTCATTGCCTTTGCTATAAAAGACAATTGACTATCTTGATGGCGTTACCAAACTGTACAGTTTTCCATATTAATGTATGCTCAGGCATTATTCCAGTAAGTCACTTATACAACAATATCTTTTGGAATTTGGGGTTACACTATCGTTTACTGAAAACTAGTAAGGAGACAGCATTGAAATATGTACATTAAAGCTCAGTAGGATATGCATGTTAAAACAAGCCTACTCATTAAATGTCAATAGGAATACTTTTCCATATATATATATATATATATATATATATATATATATATATATAGCACTTACACCCAAATAGAGCCTAAGACTCTTTGCAGATGTTTCCAAGGCTTAAATTTAAAGGTGTGATTTTAGGTTGTGCTGGGTAATGTGATTTAACTAGAACTCCAATTAAGGACAAAGAAATTGACTTTTAGCATGAGGCAACTGCTGTGCCTTAAGCTGAGTTTCTGCAAATGTTATTCAGATGGAGTTAGCTATTATCAAGTTTATAACATAAATCCTAATTCAGACAAGACCTCACCAAAGTCCGGTGTACCTAGCATTTTTCACTGTTACAACTATTATATTTAGGCATACAATTTTTACTAATGTAATTATACTAGTAGTAGTAGTACAGCAGTACAAGTTTCCATATGAGAATAATCTCTATCAGTATAAGCATGTCTATATTGATATAACTGCATCTATGCAAGTAAGGGTTGCATCACTTGAGTTGTAGTATTTAAAATGGTGCAACTTTAGTGTGCAGAAAAGGCTGACTGTAGAAGTTGCAGACCAGGTTCTGGTCTTGTAGACTTATGGAAGTTGAAACAGGAGGGTAATGGGCTGGACCAGTCTACAGTGAGGTGGGCGGACAACTGGCTTAGAGGCCGATCCCAGAGAGTTGTAATCAATAGGATGGCCTCATCCTGGAGGGCCGTCTCCAGTGGTGTCCCTCAGGGACCTGTGGTTGGAACCATGATCTTTAACATATTTATTAATGACTTGGATGAGGCGGTGTAAAGCTCAACGATTAAGTTCATGGATGATACCAAGCTGTGGGGAAATGCGTGCACACCAGAGGATAGGGTAAAGATCCAGGATGACCTGGACAGACTGGATTTCTGGGATGAACGGAGTCAGATGAGGTTTAACAGGGAGAAGTGCAGGGTTCTTCATCGGGGTAGGAAGAACTTTCACCATAACTACACAATGGGTGGTGGTTCACTAGCTGGCACAGCATCTGAATGGGACCTGGGGGTCATGATAGACCAGAAGATGGACATGAGCCTATAGTGTGATGAGGTTGCCAGAAGGGCAAATAGAACTCTGGCATGGATCAACCAATGTGTTGCCAATAGATCCATTTGGCGTTGGTGAGGCCCCAGCTGGAATATGATGTCCAATTCTGGGCACCGCACTTCATGAATGTTGCTGTTTCTTCAGTTGTTCAGGGTGTACATAACTGCATAGAGCAAGAGGGAACACTTTGTTACATGTTACTTCAATGACAGTAAATTAATCAAACTAATTTAAAGACCAACGACACATGCAGGTACAAGCACAGAGAACATATAGAAGACAAAACGTTTAGAACATTACAGAAAAATTCCCACTGAAGTTTGAAATCGTTCAAAAGTATGAACTACTTTAGAAGCTTGTCAAAAAAGAGCAACCACATTTTGCAAAAAACAAAATAAACCCTGTGTTGTCCAAGTTGATTTGCCAATACAATTCTGTACCTAATAGACTGAACACAGAATTGTATCTCCAAGGGGAAATAATTAGAGCTGCTGTGATACTCAGGCTTGCAGCTAGTTAACTGGTCATCTTAATTCCTGATGAGGATAGCATTTCTACCAAAGACTGAAAGAGGAAAGAAAAGAGGTAGCCTTAGTTCTTTTAAATTACTTTGCTTTTTTGATCAGTGGTTAAATTCAGCTTTCAGAGACAAGACCACCTTATTCTCTCATCCTATTAGAGTTATTCAAAATCTGAAGACTCCCATGAAAGAAGAAAACTACATACAGTATAAAAAGCAGCTGTAAAAGACAAAATGTGAAAAAGGTGCCAAAACAAAATTACCATCTGTTATTCTATACTTTAAAAAGTTTTACAATAAACTAGCATTTAATCTATCATGGGGTCTTAAATACGGCTGCATACTTCTATTTATTACATTAACTATAATTTTTGCACTATTTCTCTGTACTCTAGAAACAAGCAGACACTGTCAGTCTGAATGATTCATTTCAGATTAAAAGAACAATAAACAGGAAAGAACAAAGTAAATTATTCAATATGTGACACCCGGCACAGAACCAGATTCAAAATGGCTACTACCATCTGCAGCTAATACTTAGAGCATATAGGAGAGTCACAGCTGTTGTACAGCCATAAGCAACACTAAATACACCCATACTGTATCCCAACATCGCAATCAGAATTCCTTTGATAAATCATACCATCAAACACTACAAGCACTAACAATCCAGAGACTGTTTGGAATTGCCAGGCTTGCTTGACTGCCAGGCTAATATCATGTGTGTGATGGGAAATTATGGAGATTTAAATAAACCTACCATGTCTTAAGAAGGAGTTCATTTAATAGAAAAGCTGCTTTAGAAAAATGACAGTTGGTTTAAATGCCAGTCTATGTCTAGGACTTTTGTCCAGTTCTTTTGTATTGAATTATTTGTAACCAAAATAACAATCAAGCCTTTGTTAATAATGTCACCATCTCAGAACAGTAGCTACAGAGCTATGAATGTTAACTCTTTCATCCCATAATTTACTATTTGCTACCAAGTTATAAAAAAAAAAAAAAGTTTTGTTTGTTTGTTTGTTTTTTGGGTTTTTTTTTTGTTTTTTGTTTTTTGTTTTTTTTACACAGTCATGGTAACATAACATTAAATAGGCTCGATGCCTTTCTTCACAGTAGACAACTTGCAACCAGGTCCATTGTCAAGTCATAGTTTAAGTAGACCCCAATTGCCATCAGTCCTCAGGGCTACTTTCTGAAAGAAAACACCCCCACCATAATTACTTCACTTAGGGTACATATAAGCATCACATTTATATTACCCTGATCATTAGGGTAATCAAAATGTCCCAGCACGCAAGTGTTCACAGGGCTCTGGTCACCCTAAAAAAGGAATACCCCATATAAAGTTACTTCACTTTGGAGATGAACTAACATTAGATTGGCCTGGGGTTACCCAGTCTAGCAAGGTTTAATTCAACTGATAAGTTCTTTTTGCTATATGTTTATTCATTATCCCTGTAGCATGACAACGCCAGGCTAGGAGTGAATTTTAGGTTGATAGCAGTTAGCATATACCTGTGTTTAACTTTATACTGAAGGATCAAAAGCAGCTGTAACAGGAGGCTTGGAGGCCACCAGGAGCGCCTGGCTCAGCACTGCCGCTGTTTCTAGAGGACAGTACTGTAAATTGGGGATCAGAGCCTAAAGTTACAAAAGATTAAGTAAGCAGGCCTGGAGCCACAGACGGAGTCCAAAAGGTCAAGACCAGGGCTGGTGCCCAGGAGCCAAGGTCTGGGTAATGAACCTGGTCTGAGGGGCCCAGCCAGAGTAAGAGGGCCAAGGCTGGAAGGCTGAAGCCCAGACAAAGGTTTAAGGCCTGAGGGGCCAAGTGCAGCACTAGGAGCCAGGTGACTCCCCCTGACAGGTATGGGTGTGGCTATATAGTGGAGGATGGAGGCCATGATTCTAGCCCTTAAAGCAATTAAGGCAATGGAGCTGCAGCCCCAGTGACAGAAACTGCAACCAGGGTAGGAAGTGCACCCCGAGCTGGCTGGCTTCTGAGGACAGCCTCCTCACTTTACTTTACCATCAAGTTGTGGCAAGGCAAGAGGGCAGAGTGAAATCCTGAGAGGCCAGGTAAGATGGGATCAAGATGACCACTAGGAGGTGACACAGCCACTCAGAGCCTGTATCACTACACACCCTTAGAGAACAATGGTTACCTAATTTGGCAATCATTACAAAAATTGAATACTGAAGTCATTTAAAATATAATTAAATGAACTAAAGTAGCTGAATTTTAGAAATTAATTCAAGAATTTGATTTTGCCATTTATATAGGCTAAACCAATGGTTATTTTGCTTGATTAAGGATCAATCCACTAAATGCTCAGAATTGATATTCTGAGTATTAGCTCATTAGAATTTATTTTTATTTAAAACGGTCTCCCTTATTATAAAATAGGCAAAATTATTGGAACACAAGCACACAGAGATATGATGTTGCAGTATTCAATAGTCAAAATGGGTTATGATCCTGTATAGCAGCATTAATATCTAAAAGACATGAATGGCTTATTTACATTTTATAGATATTTCCAAACCCTCTATCACTACACAATGAATAAACAATTTAAAGCATCATTATGTAACATCCTGGACAGATTTGGTTTCAACTTTTTTCATTGTATTAAGTCTTTTCTACTTAATTTCCCCATATCATAGATTCATAGATGTTAGGGTCGGAAGGGACCTCAATAGATCATCGACTCCGACCCCCTGCATAGCCAGGAAAGAGTTCTGGGTCTAGATGACCCCAGCTAGATGCATATCCAACCTCCTCTTGAAGACCCCCAGGGTAGGGGAGAGCACCACCTCCCTTGGGAGCCCGTTCCAGACCTTGGCCACGCTAACTGTGAAGAAGTTCTTCCTAATGTCTAGTCTAAATCTGCTCTCTGCTAGCTTGTGGCCATTATTTCTTGTAACCCCCAGGGGCACCTTGGTGAATAAAACGTCACCAATTCCTTTCTGTGCCCCTGTGATGAACTTATAGGCAGCCACAAGGTCACCTCTCAACCTTCTCTTGTGGAGGCTGAAAAGGTCCAGGTTCTCTAGTCTTTCCTCATAGGGCTTGGTCTGCAAGCCCTTAACCACATGAGTGGCCCTTCTCTGGACCCTCTCCAGGTTATCCGCATCCCTCTTGAAGTGCGGTGCCCAGAATTGCACACAGTACTCCAACTGCGGTCTGACCAGTGCCCAATAGAGGGGAAGTATCACCTCCTTGGATCTGTTCGTTATGCATCTGCTGATGCACGATAAAGTGCCATTAGCTTTTCTGATGGCTTCGTCACACTTCCGACTCATGTTCATCTTGGAGTCCACTAGGACTCCAAGATCCCTTTCCACTTCCGTGCCACCCAGCTGGTCATTTCCTAGGCAGTAGGTATGCTGGACATTTTTCCTCCCTAGGTGCAGCACTTTGCATTTCTCCTTGTTGAACTGCATTCTGTTGTTTTCTGCCCACTTGTCCAACCTGTCCAGGTCTGCTTGCAGCTGTTCCCTGCCCTCCGGCATGTCCACTTCTCCCCATAGCTTTGTGTCATCCGTAAACTTGGACAGAGTACACTTCACTCCCTTGTCCAAGTTGCTGATGAAGACATTAAAGAGTATCGGTCCGAGGACCGAGCCCTGCGGGACCCCACTGCCCACACCCTTCCAGGTCGAAACCAACCTATCCACCACGACTCTCCGGGTGCAACCCTCCAGCCAATTCACCACCCGCCGAACTGTGTAGTCATCCAAGTCACAGCCTCTTAACTTGTTCACCAGTATGGGGTGGGATACCGTATCGAAGGCCTTCCTGAAGTCTAAGTATACAACATCCACCCCTACTCCTGTGTCCAGGTGTTTCATAACCTGGTCATAAAAAGAGACAAGATTAGTCAGGCATGATCTGCCTGCTACGAACCCGTGCTGGTTTCCCCTCAGCATAATTTGTCCTGCTGGGCTCTCGCAAATGTGAGCCTTGATAATTTTTTCGAAGACTTTGCCTAGGATGGAGGTGAGACTGACTGGCCTATAGTTGCCCAGGTCCTCCTTCCTCCCCTTCTTGAAAATGGGGACCACATTGGCCCTTTTCCAGTCCTCCAGGACTTGGCCCATGAGCCACAAGCGTTCAAATATTCCCGCCAGTGGCTGTGCAATGACGTCGGCCAGTGCCTTCAGCACCCTCGGATGGAGCTCATCCGGGCCTGCCGACTTAAAGGCATCCAGTTCTTCCAAGTGACTCTGCACCATCTCAGGGTCTACACATGGTAGTCTGGCGCCTTGCTGCTGCCTCTCTACAACCCCAGTGAGAGACTTGTCATGTTCCTTGCTTAGGAACACTGAGGCAAAGAACTAATTGAGGAGTTCAGCCTTGTCCCCCCCGTCTGTCACCAATTGCTTCTGCCCATTTAGTAGGGGTCCTATTCCACCCTGGGCCTTCCTTTTACTCCCTATATATCTAAAAAACAATTTCTTGTTGTCCTTTACTTGGGATGCCATCCTCAGCTCCATGGTAGCTTTGGCCCATCTAACTGCCTCCCTACAAGCGCAAGCAGAGGAGGTATACTCCTCTTTGGTGATCTCTCCCCATTTCCACTTTTTATGTGCTCCCCTGGATTTCTCTGGTCAGCCAAGGAAGCCTCCTGGCCCCTTTCCCTCTTTTTCCTCGCATCAGGATTGTCTCCCTTTGTACCCGAAGGTAAATTCCCTTTGAGGAGTAGAACTTAGAGATTGGAGAGATGGTGGTCGTGTTGTGAGAAATGTGCACCCACAGGTAATTGGGTACTTTTGTCTTCGATACATTTTTGGTGCGTGTTCATTCTGGTACGCAGTTGTTGTTTGGTTTTTCCTACATATTTTCCATCAGGTCATTTAGTGCACTGGATGAGAAATATTACATTTCTGGAGGTAGAGATGCAAGATCCAGGAATGGCGATGGTTCTGTTGTGGTGTGTAGTTTTAATAGGAGTGCTGAAGATACGTTGACAGGTTTTACATTTCTTGTCCCAGTATGGTCCAGATCCATGCAGTGCGTTTTAGGCCATAGAAAATTTGCTTCTGATGATAAGATCATACATATCATGAGCAGAATGAACATGCTTTTACAATATAGTTAAGTAAAATTAAACAGTTCAAAATCATTAGATTTGAAATGAAGGTTGAGAATGCTGAATTTTGTATCATTATTCAAACTTTTCAACTGAAGTGTTCTACAGAGCTATATATTGCAAAGTAGTTTTCTAAAAACTAATAATAGAGTTTAACTACTGGTGCTACCAAGCCCGAATGGATACACTAAGCTCAAGAAATGCTCTGCCAAGTAGCATTTGTAAATTACAGTACCTGAACAATCAATTCTTATTTGTCTGGGTTACTAATGGGGAGGTGTTAGGTGGATCACTCTTATAAAAAGATATTCTGTAAAATTACAGCAATCATTATTATAAATAGACAAACTAACTAATGGAGCTGCT
Organism: Alligator mississippiensis; assembly: GCF_030867095.1. Taxonomy (NCBI): domain Eukaryota; kingdom Metazoa; phylum Chordata; order Crocodylia; family Alligatoridae; genus Alligator; species Alligator mississippiensis. The sequence continues at coordinate 192,549,464 of NC_081824.1, read as the reverse complement.
TGACAGAGTCACTGAAAATAGTTTATCCATTCCATTTTCACACTTGTCAAATAAAATGTATAATGAAGAAAGTTCTACTCAATCATATCCAGCATGGGCTATTTAAAAATAAAGGAATCAAAAACAAATCCAGGAGATACCAGACAGACATTGTATACAGTGTACACATTTGCAGCAGTTTTGAAATACGATATTAGGCAAATAACCTGCTGCTTTAATTTGTATATTTAGTGACCACACATCACCTTATCACCAGGTGAAGACATTTACTGCCTTGCCTTTAGGAGACAAACACTAATAAGTACCACAGAAAAATACTCTTGATAATTTAATTCACAAAGATAGAGTCTAGATAAAATTTTCAACCTGACAAACATTGTTTCTCTCTCCTGTTCAGCACAGGAGTAACCCTAATTCCACCTGTATTTTCATCCTGGAAAATAGTTTTACACACAGGATTTTACCATCATAATCTAGAGTGCTTACCTATGCCATAGCTTGAGTTCTTTCTACACCACAGAAATCAGTAATCCTGTTACAATAGTGCAAGAAAGGTGAACTCTAAACTACATCCCTACACTTAGCATCTTGAAAGAATACTCTACTTGGACTCTAGCACCAAAAAGACTTCCCAGATCATCGCCGCTCATGAACAAAATAGCAGCCAGCAGGCTAGATTGGGCGTACAGCTAGTCTAATCAAACATATGCTTGTATTATTTACACCTTGTCCTTCCTCTACTCTCTCCCTTCTCATTGTTTCATCCACCTATTACATTTTGAGCAATTTCCTGACTCAAAAATCCCTAGGTCTGCCAGCTCAACAAGCCTTTTGCCCAAGTAATTATGTCTTTCTGCTTCCTCTCAGGGTTACATTCACAACTCTTTCTCTTGCTTTCTGCTTCCAACAGAGTCTGCAGTCAATATTATTCCAACAGAGTCTACAATCAGTATTGTGCAGTCAATTATGGATTGACTGTTCCTTCTCTTGATCTTAAGAGCGCTTGGAATACCTATTCGATTTAAAGGAAGTTAAGAATTGCTTTTGGATCCAAGAAACATCTGGTGATAACCATTAGTGCCTTGCAGCATATAATTTCACAATGCTCCAATAGATTTACCACCTAGGAACTTGGAACTGCATCCAAAAGGGTACTTGGGTACCAGAAGTGGGATTTAGGCAAAATTATACCTAAGCCCAAAACTGCAATCTTGAAAATTTGCACCCAGTCGCCATTCAACTTTGCCAGCACTGAAACACTGATGCCAGTAGTACAACTAGGGGTGGGCACGTGAAGCAGTACCTCTGGCACTGATATACAAGAGGCACAAGATTGGCAGCTGCTGCCATTGCCATCACCACCACCTGTAGCCTAGCCACCATCACTATGCAATGCACAAAACTTACTTGTTATGCCTTTTATCTGACACCTTTAAAAGTTCCCTAGGAACTTCTATTAGGCTTCAGCATGTGCCCAGATACACTTCAGTCTCAAAAAGGCTGAGAAGCTCCAGGCCTACCTGATGCCCAAATATAATCTAGATCCATTGACTGGATGGTGCCCAACATACAGCTGCTCAGAAGGGCTTAGAGAGTCTAGCATATAAGCCCTCACAAACAAATGCAGTAGTGGCTTCTGCTGCTGTCTTTTGAAATACAACAGAAGGAGATGCCCCAGATTCCTGAGACCAGGATCTCAGTGGTTAGAGCACTCACCTAGAATGTAGAAGATACCAGTTAAATTCCCTTCCCTGCCAGAGAAGATTCAAACCAATATCTCTTCCTTCCCTGGAGAATAACAATCAAGTGATGCTGGGAAAAGCAAGGCAGTAACCTACAGTGATGCTCAGTCTTGCTCTCTCTCCACCTCCCCTTGATGTCCCATGACTCACAGATGCTTCATATGGCCTAACAACTGGCCTCATCATAACACAGCTTAACAACCAGCATCATAAAACACTGGGCTCCCAGCCCTATCAGCCCCATCCATTGGCTCTAGGCCCTGCCCTCAGGCTCCAAGCCCCATCCACACTCAGCCTCGTCCTTGGGCATCAAGCCTGCCCTGTCCTCGGGCTCCCAGGCTCCATCCCCAGGCATCCTATCAGTCTCGGGCCCCAAACCCCCTCACCGGGCTCCAAGCCCCTCTCTGCCAGACTAGGGCTCCAAGCCCTGTCACCCCCTGGAGCCTCACACCTGGCTTCCAGGTCCCTGTTATAGATAAATCCACCAGGGATATGGAGGCTGGGGTTTTCAGGTGTCCCTACCCACCTTTTGCCAGGGAGGTAACTGACCTGGCATTTCTTGAGAGCTGCCCCACCACAGGTAACTCCACCAGGCCACCCATCCCCAGCAGGGTGCAGTTTCCTGTTATGCCTAGGACAGGGAACCTCCTATACCATCCCCAAGGTCCCCTCCGGACTAAGCAGCAGCTCATCCAGTGTTTACCTTTGTAGCTCTTGGCAGCAAACTGCTGCCTACTCTGCACCTCAGGGCTTAGCTCTTACAGCCCAGCTGGGCGCTGTTCCCCAATCAGGCAACCCTGCCTCATTAGGGCTTGCAACCAGCTGCAGCTGCTTGCCTGCTGCCTATGCCCCTGTAGGGAACAGTGCCCGCCAACCGTGCTCTGTTACACTCTTATACCCTGTAGTTTTATCCACATTCACTTAGATCAATCTAAGTATAATGTCTATCTGTACCCAGAATCTCAGCCCCGCCAAGCTGAAAGACTAGCTCTTCAGTCTCAGTCTTAGATCAGTCTGGTGCTTTCATGTTTGCATGTTTAAAAACTTCTCTTTCATGTTTAACTTTTAACTGGAGTGTGGTACTTTCCAATTTCTGTAATGCACTCTTTTAATCAGCCCCTCTGTTAACAGAAAATTATTTTTTAAAAAGCAGAATGAGCTATTGTCAAAAATAAAACTACTTTCTATTATGTAAGCTGTCAATGCATTTGAAAGAGATCCAACTCTGGTGAGATTTTTAACTGCTCTGCTTTTCTACTGAGGTAATTTTCTTAGTTCTTTTTATTCTATGTGCTGTATACCGATCACTCAGACCCAAAGATACGGAGGGGTCTGCTTCGTTCCACTTCTGTGTTCTAACTTACCAGGGTTAGCAACATAAGCTATTGGAGAACACAGTAAAAAGTTCCAAAGCACTCATGGTAGTCAACCAGATCAGACCTTGCAGGTGCGCTAGGCACAGGAATGTTCTGTAAATCCCATGGGGTAGATTTAAGTAAAATTTGTTCTTGCACCTATACAAAGCCAAAGCTTTTGGAACATCCATAATATTTATGAATTGCATTTTAACCATACCTTTATTTTTTTTAAATAAACTGCAATGTGACAAACTATTGAACACTGTTTTTCATATAGAATTTCTAACTAGCAACTGAGAAATCAAGTTCAGGACAGTCAAGACTTAAGTGGTTCTCCACATGTCCAGCAGAAGAAATGTAACTATTTGAGGGATCTTGGGCACCTCCAGAACCAAGTAGGAACTTCGTGAATGCCAATAGCACCTGTTAGGTTTAGATGCCTTAATAAGGGCTCCTAAACCCTCCCAGTCAAAAGGGTTTTAGGCAAGCATCTAGAAACTACACCGATGGGGTTTGCAGAAGGTTTTGAGGGGTCCAGGATCAGTAATGAAGAAACTCATGACTAGCAGAAGGTGCTGTGAGGTAGGACTAGCAGTATTTCTAGTCAGTGATTACTAGATAAATGGTCAAATCAAAGCTGACGAGGAAAGAGTAGGACACACAAAAAAAAGATAAATAGTGAAAATCATTGAATACCAAGGATTTTAGTGCTTGGAATGGATTTAACAAACGCAAATGACAGAATAGAGCATCCCTTTAACTTGATTGTAAAACCGTACACCTTCCAATAGCTAGGGAAAGCAACTGCAGCAATAGAGCAGTACTGTAGTTTCCTTGTAAAGCAATTATGCCGCACCATGCAGAAATCTGAGCCCCAGAAAACTAGATTTATATAGAGAATTGGGTGTCATTTTGGGGATTGAATTTACTGTAGTCTCCTAAAGGGCAAATCTTTGAAACCAAATACATACTTTATTTTAGCATTTCTGTCTTGTTAAAGCATTTTACAAGGTGTTATCTCACTCAACAGAAGTCCATATATGAATGATGTCATGCACTGTAACGCTTCAAGAAAACCATGAAATTGTCAAATCAGCAAGGGTTGCATTATTTCAGCAAAATTTCAGAAAGGCAGATGATAATAATATTGAATAATTACTGTGCATCAAAATCCTTAGGTGCCTGTTCAGTGTTTTGTGAGAAATATAATGGACAGTTTGATACAACTTAAAAGTTGTATTGTCCCTGGGGTACCCTCTGAGGGCCTGTCTAACAGCAGCTGGGGAGTCCTGGAATGGAGGACAATGCAAAGCCTGCATCATATTCACTGCTAGGTTCCAACTTCTACATAACACTACAGAGACACAAAACAGATGTAGACCCAGTTTAATGAGCTAATTAAACTGGATTAGTAACTGCATCACTGCCTAATAATACTGCTAAAGTAAGCAACACAATCACATATTAATGCCAACTAACTGGGGTGCCAGCAAAAATATTCAGGGATGTATTTGGTAGCCATGTTGGTGTGAGACAAATAGAAATGCATATTTCTGGAATTCTTGGTTCAGAGATGATACCTTTTATTAGACCAACTATGAAATAGCAAAAAACATTTTTTTCTGCAAGCTTTCAGGCACACACGCCCTTCCTCAGGCTCAGGGAAAAAAGATGCTAAAAAGTCCCCATAGGTAGAAAATAAACTTCATTTTTGCACAGGGAAGCTGAAGGTGGAAATCTGTTCCTTTGGGTCTATGAGATTGTCTTTGTGAGTTGCTCTTTGACGTGCAAATAAGGCTGGATTCCTTCCCAGGTGGTGTCAGATGGCAGAAAGGCAGGGAGGTATAGAAATCTTTCTTGTTGTTCATCAATGAGGTTTAAATCCAAAGTTGGGTAAAATTCAGCATCTTCAATGTTTCAGGGATGTATTTGGTAGCTGTGTTGGTCTGAGACTAAAAGAAATGCAAAATTCTAGAACTCTTGGTTCAGAGAAGATACCTTTTATTAGATCAACTAAGAAATAGTCTTTTTTTTCATCTTTAAAATTATATATAGTGGTGAACCTTCACCACTCATTCCTGCTCATGGCTTGTTCCTCTCTTAGCCCATCTTGGTCATTTCCCCGAGCCACCTATGCTAGGTACAGATAGTCAAAAAGCTGGAGGCTAAATCAATTCAGTCTTTGCAGATTAGTCTAAAATGCGCAGATTAAACTGAAACAGAAGTGAACAGACATTTACTTCTTTTGATTCAGGAAATGTAGTCACATGCCTATGGTAGCTCAGGCCAAAAGCCAGGGGGCACTAGAGCACAGCCTTCTAGATGTGTTCACTTCCTCTTTCTGCTTCCCCCAAGGTCTTTGGGATTTGCAGTCCAGAATTACAGCAGCAGGACTCTGCAGGGTTGCTCACCACTTCCTCTTCCTGCTTCCAGGTACCTCTGGGATCTGTAGTCCACAGCTGCAACCAGCAGTAGGTTTGAGCAAGGGAAGGGGTTTTTAACCCTGACCCCAGCTGGGGTTTGTCATGGAGGGAGGGGCAGTCCCCACCCTGTAGACTGTGCTGCATCCCCAGCTGGGCTTGCCCCTCACCCCCACCACCTTGTCAACCTCACAGCTCCAGCTAGGGAGCAGAGGGTTGGTGTTGCCTTGCCCTCTGGAACAGACAGCCCAGAGCTAGAAAGCATGCTGGGATGCTGGGGGACTGTGATTTAACTTGAACCAGGAAGGAGTTTGGAACAGAAGTTTCATTAACCGGTTTGACCCAAATCAGTTAAGCCTGATTCTACATTCAACCAGGTTTATCTTCAATCAGTTTCAGCCATTTTGAAACTGGTTTATGTGCACTGAACTTCTGTTCTGGTACAAGTTTAAACCAGTTTCCAATCACTTAAACCAGTTTATGTGTAACTTCTGTCCCTAGCCCTAATCAGTGTAAGCCCCTAAACTGGACTGACTTTGGTTATGTTTACTTGATTTTCTTCAGTTATTTCTTGTTTTTTTCTGCACTGGCCCCACTATCAAAATCTTTTCCATTGCAATCCTTGTCATAGCTTGATTTCATATCCAGTTTTCCTTCTAACATTTTCATTTGTCTTAAAATCATTCCACTGTATCTTGTCCTCTTTCAAAGAATGCTTATCTCTTCTGGCTCTAGCCTTTTAACTCCCATTTTATTCAATGCATCTGGTTCCAGTCAATATGGTTAACCTACTGGCCTCACAAATTTGTACATTGATGCCAAGCATAATGTTTTATTAGTCCATAACTTCATCAGTTTCTGTGTAGCATTTGTGGCTAAAGCCTATCTCTTTTCAAACACACCCTTGCTAGAACTGTTGGCACTGCCTAAGCCCCTCTCTCTACATATAAGGATCTATTTGTTCTACAGCTTCACCGCTGCAGCATTTTAAGCCTTTTAACTATTTTTCCATTTTTAATGCAACCACTTCATCTACTTGGTAGTTACAGTAAGTCCAAGTCAATGGCACTGATTCTCTAAGGTAGCAAAGTTGTGCCAAATGTGCAGTGTAATTGTGTCAGGTGTGTGTTGTCATCTTCCTAAGCTCAAGAATTTAACCCTAGATCACCCAGTGATAGACCATCTAATGTTTGTAATGGCCAACTAAGGAAAATGAAGAAAAGCAGTGACGATGACTCTGTGCCTCTGTCTTACACCCAACATTGCCATATGGCTTCATTTTCCAACAACTCTTTGAGTTTGGTAAGAGTCTTTGTACACTTTTTTTTTTTTTTTTTTTTTTACATCTCCATGATCTTATCTGGAACAGCATATAATTTGCTACATTTTATAATACTTCCCTCCAAACTGAATCAAGTGGGGGGGTGTAAATTAATAAACCAACAAACATTTTTAATGCCTGTTTTCATTTTTATTTCAGCTGTTAGAAAGTGAATATATAGTGATCTAAAGCTGCACTGTTCCTCTCAAACTACTTTCTCTAAAATTGGCTTTAAGCTGTTGTTTTCATTATCTTATACCCAATAAGACAATAAGCCAATACTGGGCAGATTGGCAGATTGGTAGGATCTCTTTTGTTCAAGATGGGTACATCTAATGTCTTTAGCCAGGCAGCTGGTACCTTCTCTTGTTCCTATATGTTCTAGTATATTTTTTCTAATTTTTTTTGTTGACACGTCTTTCTAGTTCAGCTGTTAGATTGTTTATTCCTGCAGCTTTTCATTTTTTTTATTTTTTTTTTACTGCTTCACTGTTGTTTTTATTTCTTCTTCTGATAGGGGCTAGTACTCATATTCATTTTGTCTTGCAATCCGGATTGACTGCATGGTTTAACACTTTCTCAAATGGTTCCTTCCACATTTCCACTGGTCACTGGTAGCCTTTTATGCTGCTTGTATTGTTGGCCTACTTGTGTTGTTGCAAATTTCTTAGCAAAACTTTAGTGTGTCCAATCTTTCTGATTTCTTGCAATCATATGTCATGGGTTTTGGCAATTTGGTTTTAATCCATACATAAAAAAAGGTTTCTTTATGAGACATCCCCTGAGAACAGATATTTTCTCAGCTACAAAGTATGATTTGCAGATTGAATAAAAATATATGAGATGCGGTGATTGAAGACATAGTCCATCAAGCACAGGCAAAAGTGCAGTGGAACAAAATGTAGATTATGTACATATCAACCTAATTTTTAAAAAAGCCTGTCCGGTCCCAGAAAATATGATGATTTTGTACTGCTCAACCTGAGACCATGCAGAATGTAATTGAGGCAGTTAGCACAGTGTAACCAAACAGGCAGTTTCCCAGTCCTACTGTTCAAGATGGAGTTGTCACTACCGAACAGGATTTTGTTTTGAGGTGTTGGAAGGTGATTCCAAAGTTAGTTAAGAAAGGAATGTTAAAAACAAATGTATGCATTCAGATTTATAAGTCTAGCAGTAGGTCCAGAAAAGTTTTATTCTGGCCTTAAATGAACACTGACATTAAGGAAGCTGTTAAGATTTATGCTATATGACAAATAAGTAAAATCAAGTGCAAAGGCTCCATGCTGGTAGTGCAGAAAAATCTGATCCCTGGAGCAAGGAACAATTAGATTTGTTTTACATACATTTTTCCAGTCAATTTATTTGTACTAGGTTACTTTCAAAATAATAATAAAAGTTGCAGTGTCAAACTCAAATCCATATTAAGCATAATTAAATTACAAAATGGGACCAATGAAGCATGGGTTGTCACCTATTAAAATTCTGCTCAAGAGAAAACTGATAAAAAAGAATGCCTACACAGTAAGAAACTGATATCGGACTCATTGAGGGCTTTCAGATACATGAAGGCCCCTGGCAGACATTCATTTAAAGGCTCCACGAGATCTGATATGCGACCCAAACAATCACGTTTCCTGCCATGCTACACATGCGTGACAGGAGGCACGATTGTGGGATCAGGAATCAGGTCCCCATCACTCAATATTGCCAGTGCAAGGGGAGCACAGGATCCTGATCCCAGACTCCCGCTGCACAGAAAGTAGGAAGCTTGTCAAAAGATACCTGCTCCCAGCCTTAGGAGCATATGGGAGTCAAGTGCTTCAACGGACCCCCAAGACGCTGCTCGCAGCCTTGGGGCCAAGGAAGCCCTTGACTATGATATATACCCAGGGCTGGGAAACCCTAATCAGGTGCTGCTCCTAGCCTCCAGGATGCAGCAGACACAAAAAAGGTTCTGCTGTGCCCCTGACACTGGATGTAGCAAATGATCAGCACTCCCAGCCTCGGGAGTACATCATACGATCAGGGGTTCCAGGAACCGATGCCTTGTCTTACAAATGGACCTATTCATTGGTACAATGAATTACAATGGCCCCAAGTGGTGGATCCATAGTTAAATAGGGCTGTCAGTCCAGACAGAGACTTGTAATGAAAAAAAAAAAGGCAATGCTTTCTTCAATTTTCCAAAGGCAGGCAATAAGGGGTACTATATCACTTACTGGGATTTTGCTCAAGAAGGTCTTAGGTAGGCAAAAACCCAGAGCAGGCTGAGATACCTAAGCTCCAGAACATCACTTAACCAGAACTAATGGATTTACTGCAATCAACAACAGTGGTAATACTGTCTCAGGAAAAGGCTGCAGGTTGATACGAAAGTATATGACATTTCTGAGACTAACTGAAAATCACTAATTGGTTTTTTAGTTTAGGGTTGTCAAAGATACTATGTGAGTGCAGATTTGGCCTGCAGAGCTGTATCATCCATTCTGTAGTGTCGCCTGTAGGAATTGGACTGTCTTGGCCCCTTGGGCTGCGTGCAACATGCAGGACCAGTCCAAGCCACACACTGCATGCAGTGCAGGTGGCCAGCCCAGGGTATGCACTGATGCAATGGATACAGCACGTAGGGACAGTCTGTGTGCCTGATCTGGCCTGTGAACTGGCCCCATGCCACTCAGCCTGAAGAGGTTGATACCCCTGGTTTTAACTGATAGTTGACAGACTGGTTGTAAGTATTTGAACTCAAGGATTGCATGAAACGGACTTCTGACAAGTTCCTGGCTCTACAAAATTTCTAAGCAACCCAGATGTAGTCTGGGTCAGAGAGGCTCTCCCAGTCTTTCCTCTTAAAGCTGATCCACTATGTATAATATATTCACTGGGTGCATGTCCTACTAGGTCAGAGAGACACTTCTAATTCAGAAGCTTGGATTTCACTAAGCAGCAAGATGACTAAAAGTTAGACATTGGCACCTTCAATGCATGTCTAAGCTCTCTCCCCTTGCAATCAAGTTCTAGACATCATCCACCTCTCACTAAGCACCACCAAGCTGTATTACTCAAAGCCAATGCAAAGCCCTCCAAACTGCAGAGCAGAGACCGTAGAAGCAAACTTCTGAGCTGTCCTTCTGCATCCGTTTCTCATGAAAAACGTCTTCCAGAGACCAAGTTGCACAGGGAATTTGGACTGTATATTTTTATATTGCAGTTGCCCCCCACCCCATGCTTCTATTATACCAGGCATCATTAAAGGGGAAAAAAGAATTCAACAACCCAATAATTAAAACAATTAAATAAAACAGCTGAAGGAAGTTGAACTGCAACATAAAAGCTAACAACAAACAAGAGCTAACAGACATACAAGCTAAATTGCCAGTTGGAAATTTTCTGGAGAAATAATTTTTGACATACAATGTTTTCATGAAATCAAATTTTTCTGAGAGAATATATTAATATTTTTAACAGAATTTTTTTTCCATTTTCCAACTCCCTCTCCCCCCAAAAAAGGAAAATATTTTATATCAGATTGGGTCAACTCAAATCAAAATATTTTTGTTTCTTAAACTGAATCTGAATCCTTCATTTCAAATTTGTTCAATACTAAGCAGCATTTCCATGTTATGGAATGGTGTCTCACTAAAATTTTCCATTGAGTGCTGATTTTTTCCACCTAGAGCTCCCATTACTAACTATGGGCCAGGATCTGGCAAGGCTATGTCACCCATGATGCAACACATTCCTGTCTGATTAAGCAGCATAGTGCATCATGCAAGTCACTGAATCATAGAGAAGTAGGGCTGGAAGGGACCTCCAGAGTTGATCTAGTCCAACCCCCTGCCTGAGGCAGGATCATCCCTATTCAAACCATCTCATACAAATCCATAATCTAACCTCTTAGCAAAACTACACAGTCAACCATGACACAACACAAGACCTAACACCTTAACCTGCCATGGTTTACACAGGGGAACCACAGTGGCCAATATCCAGCTATAAAAGTACTTAATATATGCTCAAGAGATCCCAGGAAGAAGGCCACACCTCTCACTAAAGAGGAAGCACTAAAGAGGAGCACTGCCACACCCAGTCAAAATCCCCAAAGTTGGCTGCAGCCAACACCCAATGCCTCTGAGGAAGGCTTAAAAAAAAAAACCTGACACATAGCAGCAGGAGGAAGGAAAAATTCCTCCCATCCCCACATGGCAACCAGCAAAGCCCAGAAGCAAGGGTAATACTCATAGTGGGAACAGGAGCTTAATAAACAACAGACCTTTTTGTAGGTCTCTGGAAGAAGTTTTTCATGAGAAATGGGTGCAGAAAGGTAGCTCTAGGTCTGCTGTTCAGCAGAGAAGGTGAGCTATTACTAAAAGATATGAAGAAAGAAGACATCAATGCCTACTTTGCTTTGGTCTTCCCAAAATAAAATAAACTGAAACTAGACCACTAGCAGAATTAACATCAGAAAAAAGGGGAAGAAATACAGTTTATGATAAGTAAAGAAAGCATCAGAGAACTTCTGATTAATATAAATGAACTTAAGTTAGCAAATCCTGATGGAATTCACCCCAGGGTGCTGAAGGATGCACTTAAAGACATTGCATAAAGCAACATTTCAACCAGGGGACACACAGATGTTCCTGGCTGAAATGTTTCAAATGCTGGGGTGTGCTAAAGCAGGTAGAGGGGAGGAAAGAGCCAAGAGCCAAGCAGACAGGTAACTGGGGGGGGAGCTCCCTAGCCCTGCCACCAGGAGTCTGACACTCCAGCTCCAATCCCCTCTACCTCTCCCTTCCCACTTGTAGCTGAATGGAGCTGACAGTGGGGCCCAAGATTCAGCAGGGGTCTGGCCTTCATGGGTCTGATCTAAGTAGGGGAGACAGAGGGTACATACAGACATTCAGGGAGGTTAGAGGAGATTAGACCGAGTTAAAAATGGACACCCAATCTAAAATAAGTTGGGATAAGGGGGCCAGCAGGAAGCCTCCTAGGAGGATCAGGGGAGCTACTGGGGTTGGTGGGGTCTGGAAGGGTTTGGCAGGATTGGAGGGATAGCGGGATCCATGGGAGGTTTGATGGGATGGTGGGGGCTAGTGGGGTTGGGGGGGGGCAACAGGGGTGTTGCTGGGGCCCTAGAAGTTTTGGTGGGATCAGAAAGGCTATCAGGGGATCGAGGGGAGGTTGGTAGGATCAGTGAGGCACTCTGATCCTGGCAAACCACCGTGGATCCATCCAGCCCCTCTGCCCCAGTGCTGCCAAACTGCCCCCAATCCCACAAAACGCTCACAGGACTGGTTTAACCGGCATTCACCCATCCCAGGAACCTGACTGAAGTCAGGATGGGGCTCTCTCCTCCCCAGGACCAGGGGCTATTTTAGCTCCCCAAACCACCACCACTCCAGACAAACAACCCCTCCCCAGACAAAACATCACCCCCCATCACACCTGCCCCTCCCCACACCCTGACTTACTTCCTTGGCTCTCAGCACTGGCAAACGCTGGTAAAACCAGCACTGGGAATGGCTTGCAAAATGGGGAGGGGGGTAGGTGGGCAGGGGGGGAAGGGGTAGCCATCTGTGGGGTGGGTCATGGGGCTAAATATAGCCCAGCGCTAGGGGTGTGGGAGAGCAAAAGTGTAGTCCCAGAGCTGGGGCCAACAGCTGGGCTTTCCCAGCCCTGAGGCAGTGCTGGGAACTGTACAGAAGTTCAGTTCAATCAATCTCACTGGACCCAGTCCAAGTTAGAATACCTCCATGGTAGGGTTAAATTAGATCATGTTGGACAGTTTTTAGACAGAGCTAACCTTCCTGTACAGTTCACCCTTATATTGACTAAATTAGGGCTCTTATTGTAAGGTCTGCACCTGGGCAAACTAAGTTAGACTGGGTGGCCATTTTTAATACAATCTAACTTCCCCCTAACCTCCCCAAACATCTGTACCTAGCCAGAGGGTCGCAGTGGGGACCCGGCAATGGATCTCAAAGCAAGGCACAGTGACAGGACAGCAAGAAAGCTGTCCACCCACTCTCCTTCCTTGCATGTCACAGTCCTGTACAGACATAATTAAAAGTGACACACTCCAAAATAGCACCTCACTCAAACAAGTCCTATTTTGAAGTGTTTCTGTCACTTTTAGAATGTTTTGAAGGGTGTGTGTGTGTGTGTAGAGGTGGCCCTTTGAAATGTTTTTAAAGGTGCTTAAAATGTTTTGATTCTTACATACAGTCGCAGCCCAGGAGGACTGGAGAAGGGCTCACATTCTCCCCATCTTTAAAAAGAGGGAGAAAAAGAACTTGAGGATCTAGAGACCAGTCTACCCAACTTCAGTACATAGGAAGTTAGTAGAGCAAATTGTAAAGACATCCTGTTTGTAAATACCTGCAAGATGAAGGGCTGATCACTAGCACCTAATGTGGTTTTATTAAGAATATTTATGAATGATGTGGTTTTATTAAGAATAATTTATTAAGAATTATACCGGACAGAATTTTCTTTGTAATGGGACAGCTGGCATGAAGGAATGTGGTAGACATAATATACCTGGAATTCAGCAAACCTTTTGGAAACCGTCCTGCTCTCATAAGTAAGCTGGAAATAGAATTACCATTAGGTGAATACATAAATTAGTTGAATAGCTACAAGCAAAGAGCAGCCATAAACAGATCAATGTCACACTGGCAGATTGCCTCAAATGGGGTGCCAAGGAGATTTGTTCCGGGTCCAGCATTGTTTAACATTCTTATTAATTATTTGCCAACAGGAGTAAAGTGTGTGCTCAAACTGAAAGGGTTTGCAAACATTTTGGAGGAGAGAATTAAAATTCCAAGGGATCTTGATAAACAGGAAGATGGATAATTGACAGCAAAATGACATTCAACAACAGACAAAATATAATGTGGTACACAGAGAGAGTGAAAACGAATTGCACAGATACAGTGGTAGGATAATTGGCTTGGGATGACACTGCCAAGAAAAGTCTGAGGTTTATGGTAGATCAGGAACTCAACATGAACAAACAATGAGGTGCTGCCACAAGACAAGCAAAAACAGTTTTGGATTTCATAAACAGAAGCCCTGTATGCCAGACACAAGAGGTTATAATGTCAATATAATCACTACAATTCAGGCCTCAGCTCAAGCACCGCGTCCATTTTGATGTTACATTTAAAGAAGGACAATGAAGAGTGTTCAGAAATGAGTTAGAAAGATGATAAAAGGACTGAAACACAACCCATAGGTTGCAGGAGTTAGGCATACTTTGTTTGGAGAAAAGAAGTTTAAAGGGAAATATGATAGTCATTCTCAAATATTTGAAGGTCTGCCATAAAGAAAATGGAGAAAAATTGTTCTTCTTTGCCACAGAGAATGGGACAAGGACCAATGGGTTTCCACTACAGCAAAGCAAATTTAGACTCAACAGCAAGAAAAGTAGGACAGAGGAATAAGGTTCCTAGGGAAGATATAAACTGTCCTTCACTAGAGATATTGAAAAAAAAAACCAAAATAAATAGGCTGGTCATGAACAGTGAATCCTGTTTTCTAGGAGGTTGGATTAGATGAACATTGAGTTCCCTTCCAACTCAATGATTTCATGATTAAAAGTTGAAAGAAGTTCAGAACCCAAATCCCCTTAGGCAATATCTCAGCCTGCCATTTTGTGTATCATACCTGTATGAAAATTAGTCGAATATTAGAGAATAAAATGTATAAAGTCTATGTTTTGCCCATTAATCATTTTCTTCTGTCCATGGAACAACTTTAATTCCTACAACTATATCTGCTTATGAAGCTATACTGTTGCTTAATAAAATGTGAACAGTTTCAAAAAGGGCTGAGTAAAGCATAGACGCTCTAGACGTGTGTCTAATGCCCCTAGCTTCTGAAATCATGTGATTACATCAGACTGTTTTTAAATAATAAGGCTCTAGTCCTTGATATTGTATAGGAAAACTTAAAATAGAGTATAACCACTGCAGTGAGGCCTGCACAGGTCTTGATGGAATAGCTCAGACAGTTGTGAACTTTCCCATTCATCTCAATGACTCAAACTGTCCAGAGGCTCTTCCACAAGAGGGCTTGGGGCACAGCTGAAGAAAACTGCAGCAGACCCAGCCCATCCTCCAAAACAATACACCCTAGCTGATAAGGTAAGCACTGGGAACAGGATAGGGCTAAAAGGGATCCTGCTGGCATTCACACCTCTCAGAGATCCCCTTTCTGCAAGGGAGAAGAGATCCCTGCTGCTCTCAAAAAGAAGAGCTCCAAGCCCTTCTGGAAATCTTCAAAGCTCACTCTTACTTCCACTCGAAGCAGGAGGGGAGAAAAATTATGAGGCCCCAGATTCCCTGAATTGTGGTGTGCTTCAGGCTCAAAAAACCTGTAACATGTCCCTTGATTCAGATTTCTCAATAGATATCTGTTACTTCCATTAGCTCCTTTCAGTGCAGAAAGATTCTTAGCTATTTGAAGTAAGCACTTTTGCATGCTTGGCTATTAAAAGAAAGGGAAAGAAATATCCAGGTCATACCAGCTACTTTCTTAACACGTTGGATTAGAATGCAATGAGTGCCCATGAAAGTGAGCAATGGCCTTGCTAAATATTAATTTGTCTTCATTTTTCATTAAAGACTATGCAATACCATTCTGATTTCACCAGATGTACATAATACTGTGTTCTTTTTGGATGGATGGAGTCCAAATGTCTTTATCAATCATGTCAAAGGTAGATATACACATAAGTAAATGTGTAGAAGAAAATCTTTCATTCTGTTACACAAAAAAATAGACTGATTAGCTCGAAGTACATGACCAGCAATATGGCATATATTACATATCTAGTTTTAATTAGTTCACATTTCCAACAATAAAAGCAGCCCTTGAAGATCTTAACTGAAAATACTTCTAATCTCCAACAACTACAGTTAACATATGCTGGCCAGAGGATGGTGAAAAAGTTCATCTGTGTAACTATGAAGTAGTGATCTGGTTGTCAAATGCCAACTGTAGAATTTTTTTTCTTGTTCTAACCTAACAGAGATTTTAGCGGCAATTCATTTGCCTATAATTTATAAAGCCTGTAGTCTGGACATTCTAAATGGGTATCATGGGGTTGAAATAAAAGGAAAATGATCCCTGTGCCACTGAAACAACATAAATTTGTGGTCTGTGTTACAGCTTTATCATCTGGGAATACTCCCAAAGCTAGAAAGACATGAATTACACTTCATTCCGTTAACTAGAGTTAATAGCCAAGACATGCCCAACATAATAACCCAGATTTAAAGTCATTTAGGGCAAAGATTTCAAAGTTGTTTTATCTTCTGTTAAACATTAACCTATGATGTCATACAAACCAAACAAACCACAGTTGTGAAATGTTGCAATTTTATTTTTATTGTTCTACTTACCATGATACTTGGTATTTTTGGCAACTGAAAGACAAAGCAAGATGTTATGTTCCTTAGATTAAGCAAGCACTTGGACTGACTAATGAGCATTCTAGTGTGGCCCTTTAGTCATAGCAAACCACAGTGCTCAACTACAACAGTGGTTCAGTATGCATCTAAACTAACAGGCCCATTTTCTTTCAACCAAAACACATACATACACTTTTATCCTGCTCTCAGTTCTTTCAAGAATGATGCTTTAGGAAGCATAAATGAGAATGTAGATAGTGGGCAAAGCGACATGTGCAAGTAGCATGGCTGAATAAACTCCAGCCAGAGATCATTGCTCCCAGGCGCAGCATTTACACGTGAGGCCAAGACCGTAGCATGTTGCAGCCTCAGCTGGCAGGGGTGTGGGGGAGGTCAGCCTGCTAGCCCAGAGATGGTCCACCTTGACTCAACATGCTAGAGGGGGCTGGCTGGGGAACAGGGTGCTACAGTGTGGGCCTAGCCAGCAGGCAGCCTCGCACAGTAGCACCCTTGTGCCCCAGCCAGCCCTTGTCACTATCTACACGTGCACTGCGGTGCACTAAATAACTCCTCTGTAGGATAGAACTTGTGTCGAGCATATCCTGCAGCAGAGGTAATTAGTTTACAGTGTAGACAGTAACACTTTACTGTGGAGCTAATTAGTCAACTCAACGGTAAAGTGCACATGTAGATGCCCCAAGGTGCTATTAAATAATCCACTCATAGCAGAGGAGAAGCACTTCACTACACCTTATTCCTCATGAAAAACCTACTGGTGGGATTATCTTGTCATAAATATGCTTCTTGCAGTGCTTTTAGCTCTGCCTTCTAGTTGAATATTACTTTCCATTAGTTTCCTTCTTTATTTCTTAAAGAACAGTGGTATGGCATTTCTCAGTAAGTGTTGCTTAACATTTTAACAAATCCATTGTTAACAAATCCATTGTTTATCCAAATCCTTTTATCAAAAGGATAAAAACAATATGCATGCAGTTTTTAAAACAAGATAACATAGTTGGGGTGAAATAAATAGTGTATAATTAAGTGCAACAGTTCAAAATTAAGCTAAAAGCTGGCCAGTTTCTTTTGCTTGTTTAGAAGAGGCATCTCAGGCCCTGTACAGATGTAACATTTGAAGCACTTCAAACACCTTTGAAGTGCTCCAAATATAACCCTGTAGAAAACAATTACTATTCAAAAGTAATTTGAAATGACTGCAGTTCCATGTACAGTTGTGTAATTGTGTATGCATGCTCTATGAAGCATGACAGAGGCTTAGTCCCCCATCATCCCACAATGCTCCACTCCCCCAGCCCGGGAGGGAGGAGGAGAGCAGGGCAGACTGTCAGTGAGTATTCCTTCTGTGCACTCCACCTCCATTCTCCCACTGTTCCTCTGTCTCCACCTTCACTGGAACTGGAAAACTGGAGGCCCTGCTCCCCCTTTGCCTCTCCCTGTTCTAGCAGGGGGGCACTTCAGGAGAGAAGAGGTGAACACTTCCCCCGTGGAGAGGGGAACAAAGATGCAGGACACAGTGGTCCTCAGGAGACTAGGGAAGTGTAGAGCACCCAGTGACACACCCCACTGGAACTGGAAGAAGCACAGAGGGTTAAGAGCATTTTTTTTCTCCTGGTTCTGGCAGGTGGCACTCCAGGAAAGTGGAGGCAGAGCACATAGGAGAATGCTCACTGGTACAGTACCATAGCAAAGGCAGAGCCAGCAGTGAACTGGCACCAGGCACCTTCCCACAGAGGCAGGGGAGGGGGAAGAGGGCACAAAATCAAATGGAAATAATGTTACATAATAGCACAATGGGCATGCTGTGGTGGGGATCTGCACGTGACCTGCACTGGGCATCAAAACACACTCTTACTCTTCCCTGTCCAAGTTGTTCCACTTTGCAAAGAAGAGCTCCAGGTGGGCCACAGAGAAGAAGAGAAGCCTGCCCAAGCCAGAAGGTAAAACATTTACCTGATGGGGTGGGGAATCCTGGTTTCCAATCCCTGCTGCCAATATTTTGTTCTTATTTTGACAACAAATCCTTCTCTTACTATCACACGATGAACATATTAAAAATAAACTCAGCTTGATCAATCCATTAATACACAAAGCAGCCAGTTTTCTAGTGAATGTGGCCATTTTACTCATTATCCATAGAAGCTGGTGAGCCTTCTATCTAAAAAAGATATTTCAAATTTCAGCCACCATATTATTACGGAACAAAGTCTAAGAAATGTAACACCTTAAAATTCAGAACATTCACCAATATGCTCCAAATATGTTGTACTGTCAGAGTAAGGCAAAAAACAAACAAACCAACCCATCCATCCAGGTTATTTGTGAGCTAGATATACAACTGTTTCATATTGCCATGGAATAGTGATACATTTGGTCCTGAGTTGCCTTTCCAGGATCTCTGGTATGCACCGTGGCACCTGATAGTAAGCATCTTACTTTTTACTAATCACTTTGATAGCAATTTAGAATAGACAGCTATAACATTAATAAAATGATCAGGGAAAGCTAGGGAAATAAACAAGAGTATTTGCTTGGTGGCCTCCTTAAATGAAAGAGGGTGTCTCACAGGCTTATATTTACAACCTACTGGTGACTTCAACTGTATATAGATTGAGGATATCATCCTCTATCACATTGAGCATCTCCTGAATGGTGATGAGCACTCAATTCTCCCATAGGAATTGAGTTCATTCAACAGTTACCACCTTAACCAAAGAATCAAGCCTGAAGCCCTGATATAACCTGAAGATAACTTACATAATCAGGAAACAAGGAGATAGCTGGGTTGACAAAAAAAGAAACTCCTAGAGATGGTGTATTCCAAAAGACTCAGAGATATTGTATATAATGTCAGATCATCTAGAATGCATATTTTGAATCCTATGATAGCATGGCATTTATAGTACAATTGTTACTGGTTGGAAGATCATGTTCAGTGATATTGTTGCCAGAAGCTGAAATGGAATATATGTCTTTGTGAGAGAATTTGTATCTTCAGAGAGGCTCGTCCTGATACTGTAGGCCATTGTGGATGATGGATACTATACTTAGACTTTCTTAAGGAGAAATATGTTCCTTGTTTGAAAAATTATTTGCCAAAAGAAAAAAATCATTTGACACTAACTCATTCCTTTCCTTTATATTTTGTAGTTGAAGAAAGACTACACTATACTCAAGCAGTTATCCTCCCCATTCCTAGAAATATTCTCTGTAAAAAAGTGGGGAAAGGACAGAAGAATCTGTGGACAAACCACAGCTGTTAGACAGAATTATGTCTAATTCAGGCCAAGAGCTAAAAAGAGCAAATTTCTCTGCTGAAACTGATGTATTATCTGCTTTCTTTGTGGGACAAACTAAAACTAGCTTCCTAATGCAAAGCCACACACTATGTATCCACTGTTTCTGGGCTAATGCATCATAACACCACCTTTCTCCTCTTTAAGTAGCAAAGTAATTATTCTTTGCAACAGCAGGTCACTTAATAGCAATAATCAAATCAATCTGTGAAATGTAATTCCAGGGAGAGAAATAATATATTCATCTTAAGAGGGAATATATTCATCTTAAAACAACAAATGAGCAACTTTCTTTAACATGCATTTCTCCCAGTAGAAGGGGTTGCAAAGTTCTTGTACTGGTGTGGTATTAAGACTTGGGCTATTAAGACTTCCTCCTGGGTTCTGTAAACACCATGCTTTAAGAGGTTATCCATATGGAAAATACAACATGTTTTTATGAGCAGGCTATGATCAGAACATGAACGATAAGCCAGGTTCTTCCACATATTCATGATATGTTTCTTAAGAAAAATCAAATTTCACTCGCAATGAAAACTGATAGTTTAAGCAGAGGTGAGCTAGCTTTTGGGGCTAGGTGAACAAACAGCCAACTGTCTGTAATTCTACACTCCTTTGCTGGCTGACAGTTAGTGTCTGAGTTCCAAGTAGCTGAAAGTAAAACAATCTATGTAAAGCCTCTTGCCAGAAAACAGGGGGAAAAATGCAAATACCTGTCTATATTAACAGAAGTCCACACCTTCTCCCTGGAGAATCATTCAAGTAGCATTTGAAGTCTTAGTGCTCATGCTCCATCCATACTCTTTAAAGCTAATACAGTAGCTATGAACCTTAATACTGTGTCTTAAGTTTATTAGATTCATTCAGCAAGGTCCCAATGACCCAGGACATTCTACCATAGCTCCATTATAGTGACTAGAGGTTGTGACTTGTGGATTACAGCTTTCTGTTGCTAGATTAACACACAAAAAAATCTTCCAACCTTTACTTCTAAGGCAATGGGAGTTCTACCTCTGACTTCAGTAGATAAGTGACTGAGCTCAAAAGACTTTTCTCCAGGTAGGACTGTTGAAACTCCCTCTTTGCATTTCTGAAGACATGGCTAGATGCCTATAGAGCAGTCATGCTGTTTTAGCAAGGATACATATGGGAATGACCTTGGATATCCCTAAAAATCAAGGCAGGAACATGCAGAAACACACCTATGAGTGTGATGTATTGTAACCATTGAGTGTTGCTTCCTGTTTGGCCTGTGAACACAGACTGTACTTTTTGTGGCGGGCTTACCAATGGCAGCCTGGTGTGTCCGGGCTCAGAGAATCCTCCTTGTGATTGACGTAATACTTCCATCAATCAGGCGATTCCTGGGGAGGGGTATGGCAGAATGCCATCTCTGTCTCTCCCCAAACTCTACTATAAAATGGATGCCTAATCTTACAATTTGGTTACCATGGTCACTGCAGAGGGCAGACACCCCTGGCCCCATTGGCTTCAGGTAACCTTGAGTTGTAACCTGAGCTGAATACATTCCTGAAGGAGGGGGAAACCTACTCCCTCTGCCTACATGATTGGCCTCACACACCTGGGTTGGGGCTTAAACTCCCTATTGTTCTAAGCAATGTCATCATGACTGGGGGGGGGGGCTAGAGACCCTACTAGTCCACCCGGCAACCAGTGATGCATTTCAAATTGGTTGGCTGGCAGCCAACAGCTGCTGGCCTTCATTGGATCAGGTAAATGAGGTCATAAGTTAAGGATTGCCCAGGAGGCAGGGCAGCATCCATGATGAGAACTCTCAGAGAAACTGGAGCATCTGAAACTTCCTCTCTCTCGTGAAACTCATGTTCAATGAACTGCTTGCCTCCAGAGTGGATCTCCACCTGCCTCGGGATGATACTTTTAAGTAAGCTACTTGAGATCTAACTAGATATATAGCTTGCAGTAACTTAGATGCATGATCAAAGGCTACCATGCCACTATTTGTTCTAAGGGATTTCTCTGATATTGCTCTACCTTGCACCCTATTCCAAACCTACTCCTTGTAACCAATAAATTTCTCCTTTGTACCTAGTGTGGGAGACTTATTGAGAGAGGGCCTAAATTATGCCTTGGGGTCCCCTTGGTTTCGGTGACTAAGGGAAACCACTATTTGTGCTTCAGACTGAGGGAAGCACCCCAGGTTCTTGTTGTGGGTTGAGTACCCTCAAGGACTACTAGGCCTATGTTTCCCAGGGAGCACAAGGCCAAGATCAATCCAGACCCTGGGTGGTGGCAGCGTTACCCCCAGGCTTGCAGGTGTGCTCCAGAAAGGGGGTTGGATGGATGTGAGGCGCCCCCAGGGAAGCACTCAGAGCCTGGAAGGTGGTTGGGCACAGTGAAGTGGGTGGCTCAATGCAGGAGCACCCCCTACTGGCCTGCCACAAGGGGCTTGCCCCACTCCTAACCAGGGCAAGGCAGAGAACCCAGACCCGGTTGAAGCCTGCACCCTGCTTCAACCTGATTGGCCCAGTTATATTCCAGGGGTGGAGCCTCCAGATGGAATAAAAAAAGCCTAGCACATGAGCAGCTGCCTTAAGGGATGAAGGGGAGGACTGGGCAAAAGAAGAGCTGGCAAGAGCTGGCCAGCAGGGCGGAGCTGTTGCCCCAAAGTGCCCGAAGACCCTCCTCACTGGACAGAAGTGGCAAGTGACCGTAACCTGCAGCCCCGCCACTGAGAAACATGGCATCAGTGCATGGATTAATGTATGGGGTGAGACCCTGGGAAGTGCACAAGGCCGCTTGGGTCTGCAACCCCAGCCAGTGCACAGGACGGTGCATGGAGCCAGGATTCTGGGAGCTGCACAAGGCAGTTTGGGTCTCCAATCCCTGGCAAGTGTCCAGGACACAGTGCCAACGGCATGGCACAGAGCAATCTGTGAGGGATCGGGGCCCCTGAGAACCACTCAGGGTGACTCAGTTCTACAGCCACTGGCACTGGGCCAGCGGCTCAGTGCATACAACGCTGCATGGAAGGTCTGGGAGCAGACCGAGCCCCAGTGCTGCATGAGGCAGCCCGGGCCCCCAACCCCTAGCAGAAGGCAGAGCCCTCGGTGCACATGACAGTGCACAGGACCACCAGTGGCCCAAAGGGAGCCAGTGGCCTCAGAGGCCTTGCATGTAAGGAGCAACTCGGCTGAGGAGGGATGAGGACCACCCATCCAGGCCCTGAAGTCATGAGTTGCTGAGGGAAAAGATTCCCACAGGGGAAGGGTAATTTCTCCCAGGTTAGTAAGGGGCTCCAAGAAAGAAAGCCAAAGGGAGAGGTCCCTTGAGCTTAGAGGCTCTCTCAGGGTTGTGAAAGGCCCATGGGGCATTAGGGTTTTTTCCTCCCACTGGTCCCTGGAGCATTTGCAAGGCCTCAGAGCCTGTCAAGGCCTTGGGGACCCTTAAAGAATTAAGTTTTATTTCTGATGCTAGGCACCTCATATTTTGTAAGATAGCACCTTATATTTTAATATTCTTGTGTAATGATAATTGCTGATTCATTGACATATGATCCCACTGAAATCCACCCACCTGTTGCTTATCTGTTCCTGATTTGTGTTCATCTGTACTGGTGTATCATTAGCCTGTTCTTGTTTTTTGCTTACCTGTTCCTGATTAGTGCTTACCTATATTGATTTGTTACTTACCTGTTCCTGAGTGGAACCTCTAGTGGTAGTGTATAGTCCTGTCCCATCCCATCCCCTTCTCCTCCCCCCCCCCCCGGGGGTTCTGCTCTTACAGTATAGATTTATGTCAAAGTTGTATATTTGTAAATATGTCTATTAATATAACTCTTTTGGTCTATGTTTATTAATAAATCTGTATATGGTTAAGTCCATATTGTCCCAGCCTGTCTCTATAGCAAATAGAGGGAAACTGGAGCTTCAATTGCAGTTTCCTCACTCAGCACTCCTGCCTAGCCAACACTTCCCTTCCATTTGAGGAGGGAGCACTTACCCTGGTGTACCTGGGCTACATTATAATTTTCAAAGGCCATAAAGTAAAGAAGATGTAGACAACTGTTGTCTAGTGCAAGGGTTGGCAACATTTTCAGACAGAGTGCCCAAAACACCTGCAACCTCAATTTATAAGATGTTGGCATGCCGGGGGCAGTCAGCAGAGGGAGCCACAAGGCGCCTGATCCTTGTTGTGGCAGTGCTGCCTCAGCCCCTTTCCTGACATCTGCCCCGAGGGGTGCGTGTCAAGCAAAATGCCTTCATGAACCACACTCTGGCACCCGTGCCAGGGGTTGCCTACCCCTGCTCTAGTGAGTGTTCAAATATGTGGTGGCTCCACCACCCACTGCTACTGATGCACAGGAAGTATATTAGTCTGTTGATCATTTCTTGACATATTGAAATTACACAACTGATAGTGCTATAAATTGAAGCATGATGGATTAAATTAAGCTAATTTAGAATTATGTGCTAACATAATAAATATATTGTTTAAAAGGAAAATATGCTGCCTCAGTGCACACCCATTCAGGTCTGCCAGATCTACAGCAGCGCAAACTGCTGATACTTATCAACAGTACCTCTGCCAGGATCTCTCTCTACTGACCTGAACAAAAAGCCCTGAGAATATTCTTCCCTAGCTTCACTTCAGTGCTGGTCTGGATAGCAGATTCCTACTGGAGCTAAATTCAGCTTTTCAATCAAGGGGAACAGTCACCAATGTCTGTTTCTTCAGCAGCTTTTTTTTTTTTCCCAGTGACAGACTCATAAAACATTTCAGTCATATCAGGCTTGCCATCTACTTGAATAAATTAGCCTTTAAAATAATTTGTCAATCCATCTACATCAACAACATTTATTTCATTAATTGGAAGAATTAGTTCTTTGTAGCAAGTCAAAGAATGTGGAGCCAAAATATACTGTACTTTTTCCCAAGTGACCTGGAGACCCTTGGACGAACTCTTGGGGTGCCATTAAAATGAATAATTATACAGAAAAAATATCATTTTCATGTTTATTTAAACATAACTACCTTTCCAAAAAAAGGAACTTTCAACATTTTTTAACATCTGGTTGCCTTATTTTTTAGTTTGTTCCAGCTATGGTATGAACAGAACGTCTTCAATTTAAAAAAATACAAGTCTATATTCTTATCCATATGGATAAGAAGTAATGCAGAGGAGGAAAAATGTATAAATACTTCTTTAAAAAAATATTTCAAATCTGGGTTGTTAAATTTTAGAGAGTCCAGTTCTCCGCTCAGTTACACTAATGAGGTCAATGTAGTTACTTAGAAGTTACAAATGCATAAACGAAGGTAGAATTTGTCCCACACTAAGCATGCTAGACATTGCTGTATATTAGGCTTAAAGGAACTTTATTACAGACTAAAATCAAGATGGATTATAGCTGGTAAACTAATGATGTAATTCTGGTGCTGAAATGGCTAAGATTGATGCCCAGATATTACTGCGATGCATGCAGTAAAAATACATGCAATAGATTAGAGAAAGAAATGTGATAGCAAACTTTCCAGACACAAGTATATGTAGCAAACTAACTGTAATATTCTGTGCATTTATAGTACTCTACACTGAAGGATCTCTAAGCACTATTAAATTCTATTCACAAATCCTGAAAATAGCTCTATAGATAATTAATATTAATTCTCCTTATTTAAGCATGTGTAAACAGAGGCACAGGGGATAGGGACAGAAATTACACATAAACCAGTATAAGTAATCAGAAACTGGTTCAAATCTATAACACAACAGTAGTTCAATGCAAATAACGCATTTTCAAAATGGCCAAAACCAGTTTAAGATAAACCTGGATGGATATAGTATCAGACTTAACTGATTTAGATTAAAAAGGTTTATTAAATTTCTGCCCCAGATCCCCTCCAGATTCAAGTTAACTCATAGTCCACCAGCATCTCAGGATGCTTTGCACCTCCCTCACAAACCCTGCCTTGCAGGGTGAGCAGGCTAGCCTTGGTCCAAGCTGTCAGCTCCTGCTGAGTTGAGAGACATGCTTTAGTGCCTTCTGGTCTGGGCCACTGCAGGCCTGTGGCTGCAGTTCCATAATCAAAAGTGAATGTGTGTTCCCTTGCTTATCGGTTCAATCTACGAAGCTTAAACTAACCTGCAAAGATTGAATTGGTTCAGCCTTAGGCTTTTTGCCTGTCTGTACTCAGTCAGAGAGATTAACAGTTTGTCCACCAAAGCCACAATTCATCTAAGTGAATCAGTAATGAGGCTCAGGACACTAATTATTATTTATTATTTGTATAGTACAAGTATAAAGGATCCCTAATCCACGCAGAGGACCTTTCTGTACCTTATTTCTAGTCTGAATTTGTATAGCTTCAGATTCCTGTCCTCATTTTACCTTTTTAGCTATATTAAAGAGCTGTTTGACTATCAAAAGTCTGTTTTCCTCATAGATACTTGTTGACCATGATCATGTTTCCTCTTAACCTTCTCTTGGGTACACTAAATAGGATGAACTTCTTTGCTCACTCATTGAAAGTAATGTTTTATAGATCTTGAAGCATTGTTTCTGAATCCTTTCCAATTTTGTAACATCGTGCTTAGGTGGACACGTCATTTTTCTAAGGCCATATACAGAGGAATGCTGCCTCCTAATTCCCCTGCCTATATGTCCAAAGATTGTATTCACTTTCTTAACTGCAGCCTTATGCTAGGTGCTTACATTCAACTATTAATTTATCATGGCTCCTAAGTCTTTTACAGAATCTCTGCTATCCAGATTACAGTTTCCCATCATATATATATAATTCTTAGATAAATGACTTCACATTTGACAGTGTTGAAACCCATTGTGTTCAAATCACCTATTAGAAACCCAGGTCAGTCAGCATAACTGATATGTAGTCATCACTGGTAACCACTTCACCAATTTTTATGCCATTTGCAAATTTTATCAGCAATAATTTTGTATTTTTCTTAGGGGGCAGACACACATCACAATTGTGTGTCATCCTATGGTGGTTGAGCTGGAACCAAGGACACCACTGGTGGACAGAAAGATGGCTTTTATTGAACAAGCTGCACAAAAGAGCTTGTGGATAAAAAGAGCTAACAAAAGGATAAAAAGGGAGCAGTAGGGTTCCAGCTACATACCAAAGCAGCCAGTTACAATAGTTTGTTGAGGTATGGAGGAGAGAGGAGCAATGCAGTCTGGGCTGCCCAGAAGACTGGCCAGATCCACGTCACAGAATGATTGGTGTCCGCACATAATACCAAATCAGTTCAAAACAGTATTTGATTTTGCAGGTACACTTTTGAACTGTTTGAAGAAGAGCTACATCAGTTTAACAGGCTTGTAAGTCTGTCCACATCAGCTTTAAACCACATTTAAATCATTAAGTGTTAGGTGTATCTGTGCTCTCATGGAGCACTGCTGAAAATGTTGAATAGCACTAAACCAAGAACCAATCTCTGAGGAACCCCACTGGAAAATCCCCACTGGATAATGTTTCCCCAAGTAATCAGTCAGCTGTTTTTTAATGTACTTATGGGAAACATTGATTCTGTATAGTGCAGAATAGAATCATAGGAAAGTACAGCTAGAAGGGACCTCATGAAGTCATTTAGTCTGGACCTCTGCTCAAGGCAGGATCATCCCTGACAAACCACCCCTGTAAAGTACCAGACATGGAGACTCCATTACTTCTGTAGGCAACCTGTTCCAATGCTTGACCACCCTCAAAACTAGAAAGTTTTTCCTAATCTCCAACCTAAATTTCCTGTGTTTCAGCTTGAGACCATTGCTCCTAGTCTAACAGCCACAGATAGAACGGTCTATCTCCATCCTCTCTGTAATAAACTTTCAGGTATTTGAAGACTGTTATCAAATTCCCCCCTCAGTCTTCTCTTCACCAGACTAAATAACCCTAGTTCTTTCAACCTTTCCTCATAGATATGTCTGCATCTAGCAAAGTCCAAGTCTTATTATATCAACTCAGTAAGCAAAGTTGTAATCTTACAAAAAAAAAGAAGAAAATCAAGTCAGCTTGATGAAACAAGGCTTATTTTCTGTAAAACAATGTCAGTTGGCATTAACTGTGTTACCATTTTCTAATTATTTACTAACTGAATCCCATAACAGATTTTCTATGACTTTCCCTAGGATTAATGTCAAACTAACCTGCTTATGGTAACCTGAGTCATTCCACTTATATTTTTAAACACTGGCACAAAACAACCTTTTTCCAGTACCCTGGAATTTCTTCAAAATCCCAAATGTTCCAAATCTAACATTTACATTTAATAACCCATAAAATGGTTCAAGTGGAATATCAACTCCAGTTCAGTTAGAATCCCTGGACCGTGGTTTGTTTGGACATATGTGATTATCTTTTGTAAAGTTTCCTCACTCAGAATTCCTCCTACACTTAGTTTCTTGGGAGGAGTATGATGTTTCATAATGACCTGTGTTGGGATTTTAGAAACAACCAGTTTCCTATTTATTTTTAATTATTTAGCCACCATTTTTAGACAAGTATTAAGGTTTAAACATTAAACTATCTTGAGCACTTCATGCATTTGTATTATCACAAGTTAATGTTGTGTAGAAGCGTTTTTGCTTTCCTCTTGATTGTAAAAATGAATGCTTTTCCTGCTGTCGCTAATCCGAATACAATGATAAGTAAGGCTAGGGACAAGCTTTACACACAAACTGGTTTAAGTGATCAGAAACTGGTTTAAACCTGTAACAGAACAGATGTTCAGTGCACATAAACCAGTTTGAAAATGGCTGAAACCGGTTTGAGATAAACCTGGTTGAATGTAGAACCAGACTTAACTGATTTGGCTCAAACCAGTTTATGCAATGTCTGTCCCAGAACCCTAGCTGGTTTAAATTAAATCAGAGTCCCCCAGCATCTCAGCATGCTCTCTGCTCCACAGGAGAGCTGGCCTTCCCCTCTGCTCCCTGGCTGGAGCATGGCACAGACTTACAAGCACAGCAGGGTCTGCTGGCTTCCCTGTGCCCCTCTCTCCCTCCCCTTCACCATTCACTGCTTAAGCAGAGATCCCTTCCTCCTCTCTGCTACAGCATGGACCGTAGCCAGCATGTGGTATGCTAGCTAATGCCGAGAGGTGTCTGTGGGTATGTCTCTCTTTCCAATTTCACTGGGACAGACAGAACAGTGACCCCTTAGGGCTTTTGAAGCTAATCAACAGGTCAGCCAGTAAGCTGTTTAAGAAGTTTGAAGTAATGTGGAGAGAGTCTATTGTTTTGCCAATTGGGTGATAAAGACTGTTATCAGCACCACCCCCCCACACACCCCATCCAGCTGGCTTACTCACCTGCCAGTTTGCTGCAGACAGTATGAGGAAGCAGGGAGGGAGATTGAAAAGCTCCATATCATCAACAGATGTATGTACTGCACACCCCCACTTCCCTCAGAATGCTACCCCAGGCCTGGGGGCTGGCAACACTCCCACCCCTTGACCAGACAGTGGGGAAAAACCTGGGACTGTGCAGGCAGACATCCTTAATGAGAGAGTACTGCTGAGGCCTGGCCATACCCCCCTCAACTCAGCTCCCTACAGAAGCAAAGGGAGAGCTGCTCTAGCGCCCACTCCCCCTGGCTTCTAGCCTGAGCCACTGCAGGCATGTGCCTGAATTTCCTCAGTCCAGAGAAAATGTCTGTCCAGTTACAAACTGGTTCAGCCTAGTCAGGTTAGACTAACCTTCAAAGATTGAATCAATTCGGACTCAGGCTTTTTGAATGTCTGTCCCTAGCCTAAGTGCAGCATGCACAGCAATACATGGCTTTTATGCTTGGATACAAATGACTTTAATGTTTATTAAATGCAAAAAGTTGTCTATTGTGTATACATCCTAATGCCAGGGACTTTATTCTTGTTATAAGTTATTGTTAAAAGCATTGAAACAGCATTTTTTTTTTAGAAGGACAACAAAAAGAAAGAAGGCAGAGAGGATCAGTATTGAGCGTGCTATGTAGCATCTTTTACAGACTTTCAAGATCCTGTTTTTCAAAGGACAGCCTCCACTTTATTTTATTTTTATTTTTTTTGCAAGCATAAATCTGTCCCTATATTTTTGTCCCTTTGACCAACTACAGGCATAAAAATATGTTTTAAAGGTTTCCAAACATAAAACTGCTCAGCAAAGAAGTGTGGACCAGGCCCAGTAGAAAAAGAGTTTATGTGCCATTGTCTAGGTAATAATATTTGAATGTGGGGACTGGGTGTAATTCTTATCTCCTCATATTATAACAACAATAGTAAGCCTTTATCATCCCAAAGCATGGTACAAATCTAAACTTACTAAGCCTCATAGCTTCCCTGTGAAGTAAATATTTTACTCATGTCCTACGGAACAGAAATCTGAAATAGAGAGGGTTCAAGACCAAAAAAGGAGTCAGCAAATGAGAATTTAGGAATGCTGAGCTTCTAATCCCATGGCCAGACCAAAACTCTCTCTGATCATGGTTACTGATTTATACCAACTATACCAAACTTGTACACTATCACTTTGTTTTAGGCAGAAGAAATAATTGCTTATCGCCTGTCTAATCATTTTGCTGATTGATCCTTGTAGTAAGAGTGAAGGAACCCTTACTTAAAAAGAATAAAAAGATTCAGATAAATTAACAGGGAGAAGTATAATTCTCCCAGAAGTTCCCTGAATCAGAGCAGAGATGGGATTGTAAGTATTCTCAGCACATGCCGTATTTAAAACCTCAGCAGTTCACTGCAGCCTTGCACATGGCTTAGACCTCACAAAGTACCTAACATCATGCATTCAAGTAGTGCCACTGAAGTCAAATCACTGCTCATGTGCTTGAAGTTATAGAAAATGCTACCCTGGACTGGGACCTCTATTGCAGCAGTGAGACATTAATGTAGACAGCCAGTTTGCATCTATACCCGCAGCTCACAATATTTTTAGTCTCAAGGCACCTCTCCATAACTGTTGTGAATTGATCAGCACCCCATTTCAAAAACTTTTTTTTATTGCAGTGCTTACTTCTTTGCAGAGGGGCCTGGCAGTGGGGCCCAGTGAGTGGCCAGGCAGGGATGAGCTTGAGACTGTGCTTATCTCCTCACACCTCACAGCACCCTTCAAAGGGTCCTGCAGCACCCAAAGGTTCCACATCACCCCAATTGAGAATCACTGCTCTGTACCAAGATCTATCCATGTCTTGATAGCTTATAGGTAACCGTGATGAAAAACAGGTTTATACTACGTTTACACTTATTTTTCAGCAAGAGTGAAGGTGCACCCATGCCAGCAATGATATAAGGGCCAGCAAACCTGTTGGGAGCTCTGCACTGAGTGGCACATGTCTCATTCAGGGCAGAAATTTTTGTTGCTCAAGAGAAGCAGGCAAAATTCTCAGTTTCATTGACTCTCATACCTCTATCCACACTTTTCTACCCCTCAAAAGCAGAAGAATGTGAAAAGAGAAAAGCTGACGGAAAAAAGAAAAGCTTCTGTGGAGCTGATGGATGTTCAGGACCTGACTGGGTCCTTTCTTCTTCCCTCTTGTGAGAAATGCACCGAGTGGGGGAGCAGCAGAGATTACCCTGGGCTGGAAAGGCAGCATGAATTAAAATGCAGGGCTATCAATACAAGGAACATTTATTGCCATAAAACACCTCCTTTTGGTATCCCACAAGAAGCCAGGGCAAGAACCATACCCTTTAACCCCACCTCCAGCCCTCAAGAGCCTGCACAAAGAATTTACACAAGGAAACACTGCCTATACATCAGAAGCTTGTAATCTGTCCGTTACATCAGAGTATATAACATAAGCCTTAGTGAGGCCGCAGCTGGAGTACTGCATCCAGTTTTGGGCTCCACAATTCAAAAAGGATGTGGAGAAGCTTGAGAGAGTCCAGAGAAGAGCCACACACATGATCAGAGGTCAGGGAAGCAGACCCTACGATGACAGGCTGAGAGCCCTGGAGCGCTTTAGCCTGGAAAAGCACAGGCTCAGGAGTGATCTGACGGCCACCTATTAGTTTATCAGGGGTGACCACCAGTATCTGGGGGAACGTTTGTTCACCAGAGCGCCCCAAGGGATGACGACTAGGTCGAATGGTCATAAACTACTACAAGACCGTTTCAGGCTGGACATAAGGAAGAATTTCTTTACTGTCCGAGCCCCCAAGGTCTGGAACAGCCTGCCACCAGAGGTGGTTCAAGCGCCTACATTGAACACCTTCAAGAGCAAACTGGATGCTTATCTTGCTGGGATCCTATGAACGCAACTGACTTCCTGCCCTTTGGGCAGGGGGCTGGACTCGATGATCTTCCGAGGTCCCTTCCAGCCCTAATGTCTATGAAATCTGTGAAATCTAAGCCAGGTATTCCACATT
The DNA here is from genome assembly GCF_030867095.1 of Alligator mississippiensis. Taxonomy (NCBI): domain Eukaryota; kingdom Metazoa; phylum Chordata; order Crocodylia; family Alligatoridae; genus Alligator; species Alligator mississippiensis. The sequence continues at coordinate 192,517,532 of NC_081824.1, read as the reverse complement.
CCCACTCACTAGCCGTACATTCAGATAGCTGAGCTCCATGGTAGCTGAGAGGTATGAATGCTAATGCAGATGTGGCAAGTCTAGTTTCAGTCCTGGGTTCATGAAACCTTGCTCAGAGCTGCCATGAGCTCTGATTAGACTAGCAGATGCAGTCAGACTGGTACCAGACACAATGTTAGACTCCCAAAAGAGAAGGCTCCAACTAGAGAGACTGAGGAGCAGATCCCTCCTTCCTCTCACCCCTACAATGGATAGCTTACTTAACCTGGCCTACTGAAGCCTACATGACCTGGGACCCCAAACAGTTGTCCTAACTATTTTACCTTAAACTGACTCTGGCTAGCACTTGTGCAGTAGCACCATTTGTTGGAAATTATGAATGGTTTTCTAATGAGGAATCAGCCTCTAGGCTAAATGCCTTCTACCAGCTGAGACATGTACATATAATCTCTACTGTGTGTGCTTTTCAACGTGCACTATCACTGCTATGAAACACAATAAACTGTTTCAGAATAAGACTGGTTGCCCACATAAATTTGTCCCAACATCCATGCAAGTTAATTACTAACGACTAGGCAAACGTGTCAGGGCAAAGATTTATATGGGATAGTTTGGATAGGGAAGATCCTGCCTCAGGCTGGGGGCTGGACTAGATAACCTCTGGAGCTCTCTTCCAGACATGTTTTTCCATGATACTATATTTATATTGTTGAGACCTCATTTTACAATGAGAAAGCTCCCCATCATTTACCAATAGTATCACCTTCTAAAAAGTAGGGTTAGTGTGAGGAAAAACACATACACATCTCAGGTGCTTAGGCAGACTCAAGACAGTAGGGTTTCAACTTCATTTCTTATCTTTGCCACAGTCCCACATTTTAGAGCTGTCGGCACTGCTGTGTGTGGTCTTTGAAACCAATGCTGCTCTGTGGCGGCCAGAAGAGAGGAAAAATCTGCCTTTTTATTTATATAAAACTGGCTACAAGTTTGTATTTATTTAGAATAGAGTTTAAACTGCGCTTGACTCTAAATAAATAAAACACATTATTTTCCCTCTCTACTGGTTGCCACCAAGCCGTGTGAATTTCAAAGACCACACAGACAGCAGTGGCAGCTCTAGCATTGGGCTGTAATGTGGTACCAGACCAAGGGAGGAAGCACATCAGGAACAATTTAAAGCAAGGACCGAGTATAACCCCTTCATCCATAATAACATGCCAGTGTATCCAAAAGCATGTCTGCTGCTTCCACATAACCACAAACTCATGTAGGACAGCCACTTCTACTCCCACTGAATAGAAATGTGGGGTGTGTCCCAGTGAGCACGGACCCATCTGCGGCACCACGTACTGCACACGCCGCACATGCAGGTGTCCTCCTCATGGCTACTTTGCAGCGTGGGAGGTGTGGGGAGTTGACCCCAGGAAATCCCAGGGTCAAAAAAACCCCCACACCTAAAAAAAGCAGGGTGGCATACATAGTGGCAGCACACACCACCCAAAAGTGGAGCCTGGCTGGCCAGAGCCACACTCTGGCTGCCAGCCAGACTCCCTGCTGCAGAAGTGCCATGGCTGCAGCTCCCAGAGGCCCCAGGGCCCGAGGTAAGGCTGCTGGAGCCAGCACCTCCCTTACCCCACCTGGGGCAACATACCACATGCCAGAGTGCTCACAGCAAGGGCATTCTGCAGGTACAAGTAGCAGTGGCACAAGGTATGCCACTGCTACCTGTCCCCAGGGAAACACATGTTCTCACTCGTGGGGACACAACCTTACAGCCCACGTAGTTCTTATCAAACCCTGTGACTGGTCTATCTGAATAATGATGATTCAATGAGAGGTGAATGCTGAGGACACAGAACAGGAAAAGCAAAAGGACAACATACACAGAGTGGGCCAAGTGTTATGCATTTCAAGATTAAGTTAAGTAGAGAGAGAAAATTAGGGAAACAACTCAGATTTATCAGCTGATGCTATCACTCAAAACCAACCAGCTTTATATCTTTGCAAAAATAAACACTGAAACAGAGAGGGATGTTTCTTAAGGGTCCATTTCTTTCTCTTCACAGAATGTATTTCTGTAGTATAACCTCCCCTCCCAAAAAGGGAAATTAATCTCTCCTTTGTGTCTGTGAAGCCACAAATACCCACAACTAAACTAAGTTTACTCGTCTCTGGTGCAATTCCAGGGATGAATTGAACTCAAGCTTCTATATAAGAAAGATTAGCTGTAAAGTAATTGCACAGAAACTCCCTCATTTCCTGCTTCAAGGGTGAGCATGATCTCACTGCCTGATCAGCAAAGATACTGACTCCCAGCTACCTCCCACATCTGATAGTCCCACTTTACCCCACATAATAGGTAATTGGGTAACTTTAGATGAACCTACGGGTTGGTTCTTTGGCAGCGCTGGGTTCCTTAGCAGTCTGTCAGTGAGGGGAGACACCTGCTGCAGCTCTAGTTTGGAGGATAGTTTTAACTCATTCTTTTCCTGCAAACAGCTAGCTAAAAGCAGTCTCTTTTTTGTTCACATGCGATCTGCTCTTGATAGACATTACATGAAAATGCAACTAGTCATTTTCTACAAAATAAGGCCTAAGTCTCTACTTGGAGGTGCATCCTTTTCTTCCATCTAAACAGCTAAACTGCTAGTTCCCCTCTAACTCTTGGTTACTTCTTCCTCCCAGCTTTTAAGTTTACCCCTCCCAGAGTAAATCTCAGAAGTCTTGCTGTGAGAATACAACTAAATAGCAGTTGCCAGGACTTCTTTCTTGGCATGGCCCACAATAAATCTGTTAGGCACAAAGCGCTAAATCTTGATCTCAGTGAAATCAATCAGTTTCTTCCTGCTGCCAGTGAGACCAGGATTTGTCTTTAAATCAACAGCAGAGCTCCCCAGTTATGACCTGAATGGGTGTGTCTACACGTGTGCTTTAATGCGCAGTAGCCTATTTTAATGCTCATTAAAGCCTCACTAGAAACATGCTATTTAGTTAATACACATTAAAATAGGCTAGTGTGCATTAAGCATCACTTAAAAACCACAGGCATTTTTACACATGCTTGGGGGGGGGGGGGAGCAGCATTTTAATTAGTGCAGCTCTGAGAGCCATACTAATTAAAGCACTGCAGTCTCTTGTGTATCAGCGTCCCCGCACTTCAAATTGGTGGTGGGGGTGCTTGAACTAAAGCTTTCTTGATGAACTTTAGTTTAAGCACCCCCACCACCATTTTGAAGTGCAGGGATGCTGATACACGACATGCGGGAGGCTGCTGGAGCACGGTAATTCCTATGCTCCACCAAGCTTGGTTAATCAAGTCTGCTCCAACACACTATAACTACAGCACATCAGAGCAGCCTCTGTGCTCATATAAAGGCACCCTGTGCTATTTCGTTAACGCTTATTAAGACAGGCCAATGTACATTTTCCGAGTACCACACAATGGAGGCACTAAGTTTAATGCACATTAACTAAAGCACGTTAATGCCCATGTAGACACACCCAATGACAAGTTATAATACTTCTGTTAGATCTCTATGGAGCCTGAAAGCAGAGGGGTCAAATTTTCCAACCAATATGAAATGTAATTTTAAAAATGTATTTTAATTTTTATTTTAAACATTTGTTTTAAAATAAATGTTATTTGTTTACTTATTTATTTATTTGTTTATTCTAAGTACAATGTATTTCAATTTAATTTTAATTAAAATTTTAATTTTAAACATGCTCACTAGAAATTAGCTTCTACTACTCGCGACAGCCATAAGACAACAACAACTTTAATATCTACTGGCCCAGAATAGATTCAAAGTGGTGATATCTTCCATCTTTCCAATATTGAGCACAAACCTACAACAGAAAAATTTGCATCAAGTGTTAGAATTTTCCTAGTGAAATTTTCTAGAGACCAGCAAGACTGAGAGCAGGGAGAAAGCAATAGGGCTACCATGAAGTCACCCTGAAAACCACACATTTTTTCCAAATAAGGCAAGCTTTCAGCTAATATAATTTTTGAGGCACTCAGCCAAACTTGAAGTGTGAGAGATACAAAACCCCACCACAAAAAATCCATGGCTCAGCATAAAAATACCCTTGGTTTGGATGCGACTGCTGGAGGAAAGGTCAACAGATAGTCCTCATTGCTGACTGCTGAGCTTGGAATGACAAATATGTAGCTGCGGAGAGGCAGAGAACTTTAGAACAACAAGGAAAACTCCCTTGCTAAGGATGCCGCACAAAGTGCAGATATCCTGGCACTCCCTTGGCTGTTAAAAACTACAAGCCATGTTGAGATGAGAAGACGTCAGGAAACTTATCTAGAGTCATCATCTTCTCCATTGAATCAGTGGTTACAAGCCACAGACAGGGCTGGTTCAGACAATGATGACAAACAGGCAGCCAAACAGGTCACTGAGGTATAGAGGTCACACCACTAGTCGAGTGGTATCTTCAGTCTGTGCCCCAGTGGCACCTAACATGAGTGATTAATGGTTTTGTGCTGGCTGGAATCTCAGTGTAAATCATCATTTGGGCTGCACATAGGGCTGGGATATATCCTCCTTTGTTATAGCTATATCTAGGACATTTGGCAATTTTTAGATCTTCCTAGTTATAGTAAGCTTCCACCCACCCCCTCCACACACACATACTTCTAGCTGCATCATTTACACTTAATACTACTCAGAATATGTACCCTCAACTCTCTTCCTTTTCAGCTTTTGAGGCACAGAGGACTGGTGTAAAGTGAAATAAAGTTTTAAAATACTTCTAGGGCCAACTCCTTTTGAAAACAGTAGCACAAGTAGTGTTCAAGAAAGGCAGAGACTTCACCAAAATGGCTTAAGTTGACAGGTGCAAGCTTCCCTATCCATTACAAACCTGACTTGCAGCATCTTTTGCCTCTTCTGGGCTGGGCCTCCTTGTAACACACTGCACCAATCCCTCAGCAGTTTGGGGTTGTCCACTCTTCTGGGATGTAGCTGCCAAACTCAAAACAAAAGCATCAAACCAATGAAAAGACAAGACACGTGAAAAACCCGTAAACTTACCCAGTCTGCTATCTAACCTGACATTCTTTTGCTACTGTTCTAGATCAGAAACCTAGGGTGCAGAGAGACATGACAATATTCACCTGATTTGGCCATAGAAAGCAATTTATAGCTATGACCAAACACAAATGTATGGATGCAGGCCACTTCAGAAATGGTCAATCGAGTGAAAATCTGAACCCTCATTGAATGCATACTGTATATTCCCTCATATACACCACTGCATGAGGGTTCAGAAGAAGACATTTTCAAAACAGAGCATCTTCTGCAAGTTGTGTCTGCGCTGCCTCCCAGCCTATTGTTATTTTCAGAATGGAAGGGGGGAAGGGGAGCAGAGGGAGTTTGGTTTGGGGTTTTTTCAGCCCTCACTGGATGGTGGGGTGAGTAGATTGGAGCCCCCCTGAGGTAGGGATCCAATCCACCTACCCTACCCTCCAGCACTGGCTAGGGAACCCCTAGAATGAGCTCCCTCTGCTCCCTTTCCCCCCTCCCACTCTGAAAACAGGGACAGACTGGGAGGGAGGAGGGGCCATTGCTAAGGGAAACAGGCTGCAGGCTCCCATCCAGCAGCTCAATTCCCCTCCCCACTAGAACCAACAGCGAACTTCTGTTTGGTCTGGGGGATCATTGTAACTCAGAAGGCTTTCTGCAAAGCCTTCTCAGTATACAGCAGGGAGCTGCACTTCTGTCTGCACCCCTAGAGTTTGCATTTAGATACATGTATCAAAATAGTATGGATAATATAAATAAGCTTATATAAATCTGTTTTAGAAGTAGAAATGCTAGCTTGAATAAAATTTGCAGGCAAGGTGCAATAATCCCCAATGCCAACTTCTATTTGCTTTCTTCCTAGAGTAGTTACAGTACATTCTTAGTCATCTGAACCCGTTTGGAAAGTACTCAAAAACCATTCAGATATCTGAACTTATTGTGCTAATTAAACCTGCAGCATCCTGTCAGGAAGGCCACATGATACCACACGATGCATAATGTAAAGCCATACCATACTTAACAGATGAGATCTCCGTTTTAATAAACCTTAAAGGAGCACCATGCCACAAAAAGTTACTAAATCTAACAGCATGAGTAGAGATACAGTACTGTATTAAATAAAACTTTAAAAGGGAGCAGTTTGTTATGCACTAACACCAACCACAAGTCAGTAAAACAAAAGCTGCTGTTCAGAGGATCAATAGCTTGCATAACTGGGGTTGCACATTAGTACCTCTCTATTAGTACCACTCAGAACCACGCAAACATGTCTCCAAAGAGGTTTTCTACATAGTGTGTTTTCTAACCGGTTGGACTTTTTTCCATTTTTGGTCTTCCTTCATGTCTTTGGATGGGTGAGAGAGAAAATCTGTATTTAAAATTCTCTTTAGATACATGAAGAAAAGCCTATTTATAATCCATGTGGTCAAGAAATTTTGTTCCACCATCAGATATTTTAATTTCCTGTTCATTTCTTCTGCTGCAATTTTCATTTCCCTTACTATTTCTCTATTCTCCACAAAGAAAATTGACAGGTATCTCCATTTGTGTCATTAGTTTCCTAGGCACCTTTATGAACACTGAAATAAATAGCTAAGTTGGAGGACAGGAATGGTGATTAGCAATTTTTACCTCCTCTGCCAATAAATTACACTTAGCATCATTTTAAAGCACTAGTTTCTCCTTCTTGGGTAGCTTCCCTTTTAGGACAACTTTACAGTAGCTCACTAAAACATTCACAATATAATTGGTCAATGTAACTAGCCAAGGCTTAAACACTTCAATGCCTTCCTATTTCCATGCTGATTTGGGTAAAGATGCAGCATACTTGTCTGTATTCCTGCTAGCATTATTCTAACTACCCTCTGGAGAAGTGTTATCTCTCTCACTATTTACACAACAAAGCTAATAAGAAGGAAACAAAAGAGCACAGCTGAGTCTAAATAACTGTGTTTATTAAATATATCACACCTTCAGGGCTAAGCTACATATATATATGTAGGGTTCTGGTTATAAAATCTGGTGGCTTCCAAAACATAGAAGACATAAGAGCCAATAAAGAACTCCAAGTTGTTGAGGGGACACTAACCACATCCTGAACATTAAACTTGGGTCCCAGAATTTTTGATACATCCCTGAGTAAGAGTGCCTTCTTTGTGATTACCAAGGAGCTAGGAAATCTTTATGATTGTTAAATTGTCAGTACTTTGGAGAATGGACTAGCTCTTTGCCTTGTATTTATACAGCACCTAGTACAATGAGGTACTGGTTCATGATGGGGGTGTTACCAGAAATAATAACCATAATAAAGTATATAAGAGCTCTCTCTTGTTGGAGTACCATAGCTGTCAAAAGTTAGTGAAGTCTAAATATGCAGTGTCTTTTATTTTACAGGATAAGCTTTGCTTAAAAAGACCATACCAAACACAACAGCACCAGCTACCAACAAAGTATGTACTGTGTTAAACATTTCTTTTGCATGCATATTGTTTTTTAAATTTCTTCTATATTAGGGGAGGTTATGCTCAGGGGCAACCAGCATGGGTTCATTAGGGGCAGGTCTTGTCAAACCAACCTGGTGGCCTTCTATGACCAGGTCACCAAGTCCTTGGATGCAGGTGTCACAGTGGATATAGTCTTTCTGGACTTCCGGAAGGCCTTTGACATGGTCTCTCACCACATTCTCAGTAAGAAACTAGGAAGCAGTGGTGTTGATGCCTACATGGTCAGATGGGTCACTAACTGGCTGGAGGACCATACCCAGAGACTGGTGGTGGACGGGTCATTTTCGACCTGGAGGGATGTGGGCAGTGGGGTTCCCCAGGGCTCAGTCCTCGGGCCCGCGCTATTCAAAATCTTCAAAAGTGACTTGGGCAAGGGTGTAGAAAGTTCTCAGATAACACTAAGATGTGGGGTGAAGTGGGTACACTAATAGGAAGGAACAGGCTGCAAGCGAATCTGGACAGGTCACAGGGGTGGGCCAAAGAGAACAGGATGGGGTTCAATACTGACAAGTGCAGGGTAATGCACCTGGGGAGGAAGAACCAGCAGCATACTTACAGGCTGGGGAACTCCCTTCTCGCCAGTGTTGCGACAGAAAAGGATCCTGGAGTCATCATTGATGCCAAAATGAACATGGGCCGACAGTGTGGGGACACAGTCAGGAAGGCCAACCACACCTTGTCATGCATCCACAGATGCATCTCAAGCAGGTCCAAGGAGGTGATCCTCCCCCTCTATGTGACACTGGTCAGGCTGCAGCTGGAGTACTGCATCCAGTTCTGGGTGCCGCACTTCAGGAGGGATGTGGACAACATGGAGAGGGTCCAAAGGAGGTCCACTCGCATGATCAGGGGTCAGCAGGGCAGGCCCTACGAGGAGAGGCTGAGGGACCTAAACCTGTTCAGCCTCCAAAAGAGAAGGCTGAGGGGGAATCTAGTGTCAGTCTACATACTAGTCAAGGGGGACCAGCAGGCATTGGGAGAGTCCCTGTTCCCCCAAGCAATCCCGGGAGTTACAAGAAGCAACGGACACAAGCTAGCGGAGAGTAGTTTCAGGCTAGACATTGGGAGGCACTACTTCACTGTCAGGGTGGGTAGGACCTGGAACCAACTTCCAAAATAAGTGGTGCTGGCTCCTACCCTGGGGGTCTTTAAAAAAAGGCTGGACGAACATCTGGCCGGGGTTGTTTGACCCCAGTACTCTTTCCTGCCACAGCAAGAGGTCCGACTAGATGATCTCCTCAGGTCCCTTCTGACCCTACCAACTATGAAAGTATGAAACTTATTCTTTGCATATAGATACAGTTAAGACAGGCCAGTAAAGACCTAATACACCTTGTCAGAGATTTTTTTTCCCCTGCTGCCTAAGTGTAATGGAGGGTATGGACAAATGAACACATTATAGAGAGCTAAAAGGGGGCAGGAGCTTACTGCCAGGCAGATGATGTCTAGGAAATGTCCATTTGCTCATACCTAACCTTTAGTAAATGAAGGGTAAACCAAGGCAGCTTATCTCTCAGTGAAATGGCTAGGTAGTTACTGTGGTTTAGGTTCCACTTGCCACAGTGTAAAAGTGGGTACAGGGACCATTACTATGGAAACACTGACTTGGTAAAGTCCCACCCCCTTTTAACTCTCTGTAATTTGTTCATTTGTACACTCCCATTTGTTCACCTCTATGTCCCTCTTCTTTCCAAGGTAGCAAACCCTGCTTCCATGGTAAATGTCATCTACATAATAAATGCCATAACCTAAAGGAAGCTTCTGTGATAGGATGTATATACTGTTAATATAATGCACTTGCTTTATTTCCATTATGGAGGGACAGACTGTCTTGTGAATGCATACGAAAGACCTAGAGTTCCAGAAGCTTTCTCTACCTCTATATTGTCTTGTAAGGAGTAAGGACAATCAAGTTCAGAAGAGGCACTGGTCCCTAAGAGTACCTCCAGCTGTGCCAGACTTAAGAAAGGGAGTGAGCAGGGATAGTTTTAATAGGAGGTATGATGTCACCCCTTCCCCCCAGAGCAGCCCACAAACCTGGCCCCAGCCTAAAGGAAATATATAATGTTCCTTTTCAGCACATAATAAAGCCAACCCTCAAAAACACTCACCCTTTAATCCCAGGATTTCTCACTACAATGGAGTAGCCTTACATACCATTCCAATGTCTGCCACAGCTTAGAGTAGCATTTCATCCTAACCACTATTTCTTGTCTTATTCAGGTCTCTTCTAGATGTTAACCCAACTGAATGTTTCTGTAACATCTGCCTAGAGACCTTCCAATTCATTTTTCCACATCACAGCCTATTGCCATGGAGATGTTTCTGATGTAGATACATGATGAGGTCATACATTCTCATTGCTCACTGGGAAAAAGATTACAAAAGAAAATTCCACTTATTTTAAGCTCTGGGAAAAGTAATTCAATATTTCAGTTACCCCTAAAACATCATTGTGTTGTATGTTTGAAACAAAGGCTTCTCCTCATCATGTTAGATGGGACTGGAGATATTCCACACAAAAGAGAGACATGCAAAACTAACATTTTGCTTCAAAATCCAAAACCTAAATTTGCCTTTTAAAAAAAGCCAGCCCTGTCAGTGCTTTTCTACTGACCCAGAACTTGACAGCAACATACCTGATTGCTATTAGAACCAGATTGGCTTTTCAAAATATTTCCCATAAAGGACTGTATGCATGGCAGTTCCTCCAGGTGACCTGACAGAAATGACTGTTGCATATGAAGGTAAAATAAAGCATAACAATAGTAATCATTTTAGCTGTCATTTGGGAAAGAGATTGATAAACCCTAAACAATATATCTAAATGATAGCGCTTATGGAAGTTAGAGCTTTAGTTCTAGAGAAATGAGGCCATTAGTATCCCAGTTACCAATTGATAGCATTGGTCTTCCATAATAAAACTCAAGTGTTCTTGGTTTTTATGTAGTGGTCACCACACCGCATATCATGGCCACTCAGGACTTCATGGCAACAACAAGGACAGAACCCAGGGAATCCTGCTGAGAAAAGACATGTATCTATCTAACTGAAGAAAAATTTCCACTAGCTATTGACAGTGGACATATAACTGAACAACTGAGATTCCACGCTGTAGAGGCAATGGGATCCACTGGTATCTATTATAACATATCATTAATATTTGTATAGAAGTAGTGGGACCAGCTTGACCAGATCAGGACACCATAGATTCGTAGATGTTAAGGTCGGAAGGGACATCCATAGATCATTGCGTCCGACCCCCTGCACAGGCAGGAAAGAGTGCTGGGTCTAGATGACCCCAGCTAGATGCATATCCAACCTCCTCTTGAAGACCCCCAAGGTAGGGGAGAGCACCACCTCCCTTGGGAGCCCATTCCAGACCTTGGCCACTCGAACTGTGAAGAAGTTCTTCCTAATGTCCAGTCTAAATCTGCTCTCTGCTAGCTTGTGGCCATTATTTCTTGTAACCCCCGGGGGCACCTTGGTGAATAAAACCTCACCAATTCCCTTCTGTGCCCCCGTGATGAACTTATAGGCAGCCACAAGGTCACCTCTCAACCTTCTCTTGCAGAGGCTGAAAAGGTCCAGGTTCTCTAGTCTCTCCTCGTAGGGCTTGGCCTGCAAGCCCTTAACCATATGAGTGGCCCTTCTCTGGACCCTCTCCAGGTTATCCACATCGGTCTTGAAGTGCGGTGCCCAGAATTGCACACAGTACTCCAACTGCAATCTGACTAGCACCCGATAGAGGAGAAGTATCACCTCCTTGGATCTATTCGTCATGCATCTGCTGATGCATGATAAAGTGCCATTAGCTTTTCTGATGGCTTCGTCACACTTCCGACTCATGTTCATCTTGGAGTCCACTAGGACTCCAAGATCCCTTTCCACTTCCGTGCCACCCAGCAGGTCATTCCCTAGGCTGTAGGTGTGCTGGACATTTTTCCTCCCTAGGTGCAGCACTTTGCATTTCTCCTTGTTGAACTGCATCCTGTTGTTTTCTGCCCACTTGTCCAACCTGTCCAGGTCTGCTTGCAGCTGTTCCCTGCCCTCCGGTGTGTCCACTTCTCCCCACAGTTTCACATCATCCGCAAACTTGGACAGAGTACACTTCACTCCCTCATCCAAGTCGCTGATGAAGACATTAAAGAGTATCGGTCCGAGGACCGAGCCCTGCGGGACCCCACTGCCCACACCCTTCCAGGTCGAAACCGACCCATCCACCACAACTGTCTGGGTGTGACCCTCTAGCCAATTTGCCACCCACCGGACTGTGTAGTCATCCAAGTCACAGCCTCTTAGCTTGTTCACTAGTATGGGGTGGGATACCGTATCGAAGGCCTTCCTGAAGTCTAAGTATATGACATCCACCCCTACTCCTGTGTCCAGGCGTTTCATAACCTGGTCATAAAAAGAGACTAGATTAGTCAGGCATGATCTGCCTGCTACAAACCTGTGCTGGTTTCCCCTCAGCATAATTTGCCCTGCCGGGCTCTCGCAAATGTGAGCCTTGATAATTTTTTCAAAGACTTTGCCAAGGATGGAGGTGAGACTGACTGGCCTATAGTTGCCCGGGTCCTCCCTCCTCCCCTTCTTGAAAATGGGGACCACATTGGCCCTTTTCCAGTCCTCTGGGACTTGGCGCGTGCACCACGAGCGTTCAAAAATTCCTGCCAGTGGCTGTGCAATGATGTCGGCCAGTGCCTTCAGCACCCTCGGATGGAGCTCATCCGGGCCTGCCGACTTAAAGGCATCCACTTCCTCCAAGTGACTCTGCACCATCTCAGGGTCTATGCATGGTAGTCTGGCGCCTTGCTGCTGCCTCTCTACAACCCCAGTGAGAGACTTGTCTTGCCCCTCTCTTAGGAACACTGAGGCAAAGAACTCGTTGAGGAGTTCAGCCTTGTCCCCCCTGTCCGTCACCAATTGCTTCTGCCCATTTAGCAGGGGTCCTATTCCACCCTGGGCCTTCCTTTTACTCCCTATATATCTAAAAAACAATTTCTTGTTATCCTTTACTTGGGATGCCATCCTCAGCTCCATGGTAGCTTTGCCCCGTCTAACTGCCTCCATACAAGTGCAAGCAGAAGAGGTATACTCCTCTTTGGTAATCTCTCCCTGTTTCCACTTTTTATGTGCCCCCCTTTTGGCCCGTAGGCTGCCCTGGATTTCTCTGGTCAGCCAAGGAAACCTCCGGGCCCCTTTCCCTCTTTTTCCTCACATCAGGATCGCCTCCCTTTGTGCCCAAAGGATCATTTCCTTAAGGCACAGCCACCCTTCCTGGGCTCCCATCACTTCAAAACTCCTACTCTGCAGTGAGTCCTTGACTAATCGCCTGAGTTCATTGAAATCAGCTTTCCTAAATTCTAGCACTTTCACCCTACTAGTTACCTTACCCACTCGACGTCTTATGAAGAATTCTATTATTAGGTGATCACTGTCCCCCAGATGGCCACCAATCTGTAGGTCCCCTACCATATCATCCCCCGTTGCCAATACCAGATCCAGTATGGCATTCCCCCTAGTGGGACCATGTACCTCCTGCGTCAGGTGGAGGTCCTGTACACAGGATAGAAACCTGCGTGAACGGTGGGACTTTGCTGTCTGCGTCTCCCAGCAGGTGTCTGGATAGTTTAGGTTCCCCATGACTACCGCCTCCTTAGCTTTTATGGTCTCCGAGAGCTGCCTCAGGAGCCCCGAATCTAGTTCTTCGTTTTAGATGCTGGAACTACATAAAAAGTGCCAGTCCCTGCCCCAAAATCTTTCAACTTAAGAGACAAGACAGATGCTACATGGGAAAGGAAAACAATCCGTGTGGGTGGCTATAGGAGACAAGATAACCACGGCAAGGAAAATAATACCGTAAGTGGTGTGTAATTCTTAACCAATCAGGATAAGTAATCACTACTCACTACCTGCTATTACCAGTAGACCATCACTTGCCTACATTTGTACTATGAAGTATTTATGCAAGGTGCCTAAACAGACTACAATGAGAGAAAAGCAGTTTAAAATGTGACTGCAATTATGTCTTTTTAAACGTTCCCTTTATTTCAGAATACACAGTGTGTCAATCTTGTGTTGCTTAATCCTAAAGCATGCATCTCTGAATTTTGGACAATCAAACACAACCCATATTATCTTTTATTTTTCTCCTTTGTGCCTAATTTCACTAAACTAATTCACTGGAGAAGCAAAAGTTAAGTTAATGAAACCACAGTAGTTAAGTTACCACAAAAATATAGTTTGATTTTTCCTTCTTTGACTTTGTAATGTGTTCATATCTTGTCTGTCTTGCCTTTTAAGTCTGTCAACTCAAAATGAAAAGAAAAATAATACTAATACTGTGATATACTTAGCAGTCCCCTTTAGCCATATTTATAAGTCATTTAAAATATTGTTTCTAAAGTTCAGATAAGCTTTTATGTTTCACTTCCATTTGTGTAAAACTGTGTGGGGTTATACCATAGGTAGTAATGAAAATTAAATCAAATTGAGTTTGATGTCTACCTTATTGATTCCAGACCCAGTTCAGTAGACTGTGACACTTCAATGACCTGCAAATTCTGCACATTATAATCTATATTTTACACAAATGTCTTGTACCAAAGACATGAACTAATTCTTTCATTGGCAACATCCAAAAGAAAGATACAGGCACTGCCAGAAGACTAACACACAAGTGGAGGAGAGATGTTTTCCAGATGATTTTAAAGGACATCTTAAGGAAAAAAAATAATTGTGCCTCGATACTAATTTCATGGGAATTACATTAGAAATGAAATATTATTTTGGGGACAATATACTATATGGGGACAATAAAGATATCTACTTGAGATATGTATGAAAAATAGCCTGTAGTGCAGCTGCAAGAGCCAAAGTACGGTAGCCTTAACTCAGTAAGCCTATTTCTGTAATAGAAAGCTTCAGGGGTAGTCACAGAGGGGGTGCAATGGTGCAGCTACACCCCCCTCCCCCCTCAAATTGCCTCTGGGGACTATTTTAAAGTCCCCAAAGCAGGTCAGAATCCCCCCTGCTTCCTCCCCCCATGCTCCACATTCCCCTACCTGCCACTTCTGCTTTCCTGGCTGTCCCAGGAGTTGCGGAAGCTTCAAAGCCAGTCCTGCCTGTTCCAGCCAGCCTGCATGAGGACTAGGCTCCAGAGGGTTCCCCCTCCCTGTACCTGCTCCCAGAGCACTGGGCAGGATAGGGGAAACCCCCCTGCATCCATCATCCCTGCTGCTGCTGCTGTTCCCAGCTGAGCCCAGCCCCCACACAGCTGCTTCTGGTTGGAGCAGGCAAGAGCAACTGTGAAACTCCCCCACCTCTGAAACAGCAGGAAAAGCAGTGGCACATGGGAGAGGGGATGGGACATGCCTTTGAGCTTGGAGGGAAAGGCGGGTGGGATTCTTACCTGCTTTAGGGACTTTTTAAAAGTCCCCAGAGGTTCCCACTGCATGGTTCTGCCCACACTGGTTGTGGGGAGAGGGGGCAGGAGGAGAAGGAGGCTGGGAGCAGGGGCTGCAGCCATTCCTGCAGCTGGGGTGTCTGTCCCACACTAGCCCCCACCCGCTTTGCCAAATCCTGGCTCCACCCCCAGAAAACTTTATGCACATTGTACCCATACAGCAAACTTGTCTCACAGCAGTCACCCCATTGTCTCCAATGGGACTACTCCTATGCAGACTGACTACTCCTAGACATAAGGTTTGGCAGGATTGGGCCGAAATTATCATGATGGGGAGATAGTCATGCATTATTCATGATTTTCAGTCTACTGTAATCCCTTAATTCTGTCATTCTGAGGGTAAAGGCTTTTGTTTAACAGCAGTGCCAGAAATAACCATCTGGAATTGCATATTTATGAAATAGGGTCTTAGTGACTTATTAGGATCAACTGGGCTTGAATTAATGTTGGCTAACATTCAGAGTACTGAGTGGGCAGAATGAAACATCAAATATTTTTTAAACCTTTAAATAGCTGTTTGTTGTATATTTCTAAGATATTAAAAACACATGAGCACATTGGACTATAATTTTCTCAGATAGATATAAATAATATACTGTAGAAAACTATGTTATTTTTGCATGTTCTTACTCTCCTAATATTTTAATGCCTCTTGCATTACCTCACACCAGCACCCTTAAAGCTTGATCCTGTTCCCAATTAAGTCAGTGGCAAAGTTCTATTGTCTTCAGTGTGAACAGAATCAGGCCCCAAAACCAGTTCTTACAGTGAAAAAAGTATCTTGTTAAACTGAAGGCCTAATCCAGCTACATATATACTGTACAGGAGGTTTGTCACTGAGTCTGATGGTAATAGAAGCCAACCCTAAAAGGATGAACTGTTTTGAGAAAAAATGATTTCCTAGGAAGGAAGCGTATAAAATGAACATAGCATTGCATTGCTTTGAAATAATAGCTCCATTTCTACTTCTAGCAAGATGGCTGAAGAAACTTGCAATTTTACAGCATCATTTTTCTCCACACCAATGACCCAAATTCAGTTGTGGTTGGTAAACATATCAAATTGTTACCATCAGTGATTGTACCATAACACATAAGAAAGGAACTGGTCTCATTGAATGTGTGTCCATCCTGAAGATAGTAACCTAAAACAAGACTTAGGTGGGGCGTAACGAGTATCTAGTTTGTGCTGGCTCTCTGCCCAGGGAAGTGTACAATGCACCTGAGCTGTATTCTCAATGCATCTATATCCTTAGTTATGTTAACCTAGTCCTTTATATAAGCACTAAAATTCCCTACAAAATTAAAGGTTTGATCTCACTGTTTTATATAGCCACTGTTGAAAAAAGTAGTTAGCATCTGTCATTAAATATACCTAGTGTTTTCAGGTCCCTTTTATAGCTATGCTGTCTTTGTGCAGATATGTTGGAAGAAATATGTGTCAGTTCATTTTATTCAACCAATTTATAGAGCCCTAGATACTTTCAGAAAGGACTATAACTCAATGCACTCAGGCGATTAGTCAAAGAAGCACTGCAGAGTAGGAGTTTTGAAGGGATGGGAGCCCAAGAAGGGTGGCTGTGCCTAAAGGAAATGATCCTTCGGGCACAAAGCAAGACGATCCCCGAGCGAGGCAAAAAAGGGAAAGGGGCCAGGAGGCTTCCATGGCTGACCAGAGAAATCCAGGGCAGCCTAAGGGCCAAAAGGGGAGCACATAAAAAGTGGAAACAGGGTGAGATCACTAAAGATGAATATACCTCCTCTGCTCGTGCTTGTAGGGAGGCAGTTAGGCGGGCCAAAGCTACCATGGAGCTGAGGATGGCAACCCAAGTAAAAGACAACAAGAAATTGTTTTTTAGATATATTGGGAGTAAAAGGAAGGCCCAGGGAGGAATAGGACCCCTGCTAAATGGTCAGAAACAATTGGTGACAGACAGGGGGGACAAGGCTGAACTCCTCAACGAGTTCTTTGCCTCAGTGTTCCTAAGTGAGGGGCACGACAAGTCTCTCACTGGGGTTGTAGAGAGGCAGCAGCAAGGCGCCAGACTTCCATACGTAGATCCTGAGGTGGTGCAGAGTCATTTGGATGAACTGGATGCCTTTAAATCGGCAGGCCCGGATGGGCTCTATCCGAGGGTGCTGAAGGCACTGGCCGACATCATTGCACAGCCACTGGCAGGAATATTCGAACGCTCGTGGCGCATGGGCCAAGTCCCGGAGGACTGGAAAAGGGCTAACGTGGTCCCCATTTTCAAAAAGGGGAGGAAGGAGGACCCGGACGACTATAGGCCGGTCAGTCTCACCTCCATCCTTGGTAAAGTCTTTGAAAAAATTATCAAGGCTCACATTTGTGAGAGCCCGGCAGGGCAAATTATGCTGAGGGGAAACCAGCACGGGTTTGTGGCGGGCAGATCGTGCCTGACCAATCTAGTCTCTTTCTATGACCAGGTCACGAAACGCCTGGACACAGGAGGAGGGGTGGATGTCGTATACTTAGACTTCAGGAAGGCCTTCGATATGGTATCCCACCCCATACTGGTGAACAAGCTAAGAGGCTGTGATGTAGATGACTACACAGTCCGGTGGGTGGCGAATTGGCTAGAGGGTCGCACCCAGAGAGTCGTAGTGGATGGGTCAGTCTTGACCTGGAAGGGTGTGGGCAGTGGGGTCCCGCAGGGCTCGGTCCTTGGACTGATACTCTTTAATGTCTTCATCAGTGACTTGGACGAGGGAGTGAAATGTACTCTGTCCAAGTTTGCAGATGACACAAAGCTATGGGGAGAAGTGGACACGCCGGAGGGCAGGGAACAGCTGCAGGCAGACCTGGATAGGTTGGACAAGTGGGCAGAAAACAACAGGATGCGGTTCAACAAGGAGAAATGCAAAGTGCTGCACCTAGGGAGGAAAAATGTCCAGCACACCTACAGCCTAGGGAATGACCTGCTGGGTGGCACAGAGGTGGAAAGGGATCTTGGAGTCCTAGTGGACTCCAAGATGAACATGAGCCGGCAGAGTGACGAAGCCATCAGAAAAGCCAATGGCACTTTATCGTGCATCAGCAGATGCATGACGAATAGGTCCAAGGAGGTGATACTTCCCCTCTATCGGGCGCTGGTCAGACCGCAGTTGGAGTATTGCGTGCAATTCTGGGCGCCACACTTCAAGAAGGATGCGGATAACCTGGAGAGGGTCCAGAGAAGGGCAACTCGTATGGTCAAGGGCCTGCAGACCAAGCCCTATGAGGAGAGACTAGAGAAACTGGATCTTTTCAGCCTCCGCAAGAGAAGGTTGAGAGGCGACCTTGTGGCTGCCTTTAAGTTCATCACGGGGGCACAGAAGGGAATTGGTGAGGTTTTATTCACCAAGGCGCCCCCGGGGGTTACAAGAAATAATGGCCACAAGCTAGCAGAGAGAAGATTTAGATTGGACATTAGGAAGAACTTCTTCACAGTTCGAGTGGCCAAGGTCTGGAATGGGCTCCCAAGGGGGGAGGTGCTCTCCCCTACCCTGGGGGTCTTCAAGAGGAGGTTAGATGAGTATCTAGCTGGGGTCATCTAGACCCAGCACTCTTTCCTGCTTATGCAGGGGGTTGGACTTGATGATCTATTGAGGTCCCTTCCGACCCTAACATGTATAACATAAAACCATCCTGTAAGGCATCTAACCTGGTTCTAAAGATACAAACTACCCCCCCAATACAAAGCCAGAGAGAATAAACACAGCAAGCCAGGAAGAGACCCAAAGACTACCAAGACAGACCACCACACCAACAAAGGGGGTGTTTTGCAACTCATAGAAAAGGATGTTAGCAGAAGCCAAAATACAAGCAGGTCAAAGATAAGTCAGTTAAGGTCATGGGACCTGCATGAAGGATTCCAGTGGACATCTTTTGAGAAAAAAATTCCACTAATGAAGGCAGGCTTGTGCAAACATTCCTCATACTAGGTACTGAGTAAACCTAAAGACCAAAAAGAAACTCAAGACAACAGGCCATATCAAGTAGTATGGAACATAAAGAGACAGAAAATGACTCAAGAACATATGACTTAGATTTGGCAGGGCTTCACACATTACACAATATAGATACAATTCTAGAGCTATAAAGGGTTCAGTCCATCTGTCTGTCTGCCTGTAATGCTCTTGGAACATTCTGATTGGTTATCTCAGCAGCCAATCACAATGCTTACTGAAACAACCAATCAGAGTGCTCCTCACAGAGTGCCGCCACAATAGCGAGATGGAGGGGACGGAGTGGTGGTGGCAGAGAGTGCTGGTGGACGGGGACAGAGGGAATGGCAGGGATGGCAGAGCGCCACCATGACAACAGGGACAGAGGGAACGGAGCCCCTGCTCTGTCCCCTCCACCATGGTGGCGCTCTGCCGTCCTCCTCTGCCCCCACCATTCCCTCTGGCCGTGGAGGTGGAGGCAGCACAGGGTACTGGCGGAGGGGGGCAGAGGGGACAGCAGGGCAAGCTTCTCCCCCCAACTACCCACTCCTGGGAAGAGGCGGTGGCACGAGGTGGTGGGTGGTGACGCTTCATCCCCACCCACCCCCCTCCCACATCATTCTTAACAGGCAATTCACTAGTCAGTAGCATAACTAGGGTAGGACAAGGGGGACACCCACCCCAGATGCATACTATGAGGGGACAGTAGAATTCCCCCCGCCCCCGCAACGGGAGTCTTGGTCATGGCAGGAGCAGCTCTGAATTACCCCTGCCTGCCCACAGGAGAGCAGTGCCACACCAAGCATGTGTCTGGGGATGGTGGGGGAGGGGGAGCAAGCAGGATCATCTCCTGGAGCCTTGCAACCCCATACCCAATATGTATATATTAGCGGGGGAGGGAGCGGCTCACAGAGAACTCGGCCACAGGGCTGCTGCTGCTGGAGTGGAGCTGACACTGCTACAGTGCCATAAACTCCCTCCCCCACTTATATATACATATTGGGTATGGGGTTGCAAGGGTCCTGCTTGCTCCCCCTCCTCCACCATCCCCAGACACAAGCTTAGTGAATGTCCCTGCAACTACAAGGGATGTATTTGGTAGCTGTGTTGGCCCAATACAAAAAGAAATGCAAAACTTTAGAACTCTTAGTTCAGAGATGATGCCTTCTATTAGACCAACTAAGAAATAGCAACAAAAAACAAAAAAAAACTTTCTTTTTCAATTTTTTTTGTGATTTTTTAGTTGGTCTAATAAAAGGTATCATCTCTGAACCAAGAGTTCTAGAAGTTTGCATTTCTTTCTGTCTCAAACCAACATGGCTACCAAATACATCCCTGAAACATGGAAGATGCCGAATTTTAGCCAGTTTGGGAATTAAATGTCATTGCTGAACAACAAAGAAAGATTTCTACACCTCCCTGCCTTTCTGCCATCTGACACCATTAGGGAAGGACTCCCACCTTGTCTGTACATCAAAGAGCAACTCGCAAAGATAGGCTCATGGACCCAGAGGAACAGACTTCCACCTTCAGCTACCTCTGTGCAAAATTAAATTTATTTTATACCGATGGGGACTTTTTACCATCCTTAATTTTCCCTGAGCCTGAGGAAGGGTGCATGTGCCTGAATGCTTACAAAGAAAGATAGTTTTCCTGCATCTATATATATATATATATATATATATATATATATATATATATATATATATGTTCTTTAAAAAACAGCAGTCAAACTAAGTTAGTGGTGGGGGTGGGGGAAGAAAACAGGGGGTGGGGACAGCTGCATCTTCCAGGAACATGCAAGGAATTAAGTTGAAGGTAGGCTCAACCCTGAAGGGTGCTAAGCAGCTTCTAGAAGGAAGCTGAGCAGCTTCAACTATTACTGCAATCCATGGCAACTGAGGTGACTGACACCTCATCAGAGCAGGACCAGAGAGAACAAATTCTATCAGAAAGAGCTTCAAGCTGAAAACTGACAAATTCATATCTAAAGGAAAAAAGAAATATAAATATTTTTTATTTCAATGGAAGCAATGGCTTCTGTTATTTTCAGGGGGGGAAACATTAATAATTTTGACCAAAATCATAGAACAGCAGGGTTGGAAGGGACCTCAGGAGGCCATCTAGCCCAGCCCCCTGCTCAAGGCAGGATTGTCCTTGATTAAACCAGCCCAGTAAAATGTATGTCTAATCAGCCTTTATACTCCAGAGCCTTAGATCCCATAACCTCCACACACACAAAAGACCTCTGTACCCCACTGTTACCTATTGGTGAAAACAGAAAAGTGCTGCCATTAGTCAATTCAAAGGTCATCTGAACTTTGGGGGTGAGAAGGACTGTGGGCTCCCAATGAGGTTCAGAGGGTGCATCTACATGTGCCCCTACAGCGCTGTTGTTACTGCACTGTCGTTTAGTAGTTACTTTTGGAAGTACTAAATGATGGGGTAGTAACCTCCTATACTGCACCATCTGCGCATTGCATGGTTATTTTTAGCCACTACATCGCCGTAGCAATGCACTATACCAAGGGAGCATGTTGCTACTATGATGACGTAGCTGCCGTGTCACAGTTTTTGCCCACCAACATTCTGTTGCTGTAGTGTGTTGCTATGGCAATGTAGCATCAGGTGTAGAAGCACCCAGAGATAAGAAAAAAGCTCTTTTAAGGCGAATAAATTATTGTCAAATGACCACATCACGCTTGAGGGTGATGTTGTCTCTGCATCCATAACAACTGTGTTACAATCAACAATGCAAAGGACTTGGCAGCAAGAGATGATATAGAGTAAGGACTCCATGATGAGAAGCCATGCAGACACAGAAAACTTTGCAGTGAGATAGTGGAGAGGACAGCAGCAAAGCTGAGTGGACTCCAGTGAAGGACAGCCTACACAGCCCCTTGAGGAATCACTAAGTTGAGTCAAGTAATGGAGCTTCAGGCAGAACCAAACTAACACCTTCCCTGGGACAGAAGGCAACCCTGCAAAGAGACTTTTGAGTTTACTGCTCCACGCTGCTCAAAGCTCTGAGTGGGGTCTCCTGAATGGGTAAGGTGGTGTGAACAAGAGACTGTTGTTTATGGGACATACTCATCAATGAGTGCATGGGAGTTGACTAACTACTGCCAAAGGTATGGGGAAAAGGCATGGTTATTTTACCTTTTAATAGCATTGGAATATATATGCAAGTATCTCCCAAGTTTACAGCTGTGTTCCCTTTCTTCTAATAAAGACAATGTTGTTTGTACACAACCTCAGCATGTGTGTGTACATGGCTTAGTCTGGTTTAATGATTTGTGAAGAAGGATCCTAGATATACTGAACCCTGGCCTGCTTGCTGCTGTTAACCACCTGACAGACAGGTTATATGTGTATGGCAGATCTTCCAAATATCTCTTCACCCCCACTTGCTCCCATACATTCTCTGTAGTTACCTCTGAAGGGATAAATTCTGAATATTGCAGATTATTTTTTACCATTTTAATCCCAGGCAGCTTTGATGTCTAATATATATGGGATGTCTCTTTGATACAGCAAAATGCTAGACACTAATGTGTGCAGAGCTGTATATTAAGGATACTGGCCAAAACTTTCAAAAAGCACCAACAGTTTTGGGCAGTGGCAATGAGTAGGGGGTGCACCAGTGCACACCCTGACTGACCGTGCTCGCTGCTTACCCCCCCCCCCCGTCGCTGGGGGGGCATGTACCCCTCCCCTAAGGTGGCACCAGTCACCCATGGTTTTGGGCACCTAGCTTGAGAAACCCTCAGAATATCTGATTTTAGAGTATGAGCACTCATCACTTTCTAAAAATCTGGTCCTTTTGACAAATTTCCAGTTTTTCATTCTGGCTATTCGATGCACTTATATCTCACAAAAAATGGTAAAAAGCTAGGAATAGAGATGTGGGCTCAATGTAAGGTCATTCAATGAAAACTGAAAGCACTAATGGGAAATCAAAATACTGCAGTCCTGACTCGTGGGTTCATGACAAACAATTGCCTTATACTACTGCATGACATATTGTCATCTTATTTTCCACTTGGAATTTTTTTTGGCTGCAGGAGATTAAAAAGGTATTTCGGAGTAAAAATTTAAATTGTTTCCTCAACTCATCATTTCTCCTGACTGTTTCACAACTGTCACATAATGAGAGGGGAATTGCAGGGCAGAAAGAAAGATTATACAGGGGGGCTGGAAAATGGAGGAAGCATGTGTCAAATTATAAATATGGGGGAAAAAAAGAGATCCTCGCTCAGGCATACCATTTTTTAAACAAAAGCATGCTTAATAGAGC
The DNA here is from genome assembly GCF_030867095.1 of Alligator mississippiensis. NCBI lineage: Eukaryota > Metazoa > Chordata > Crocodylia > Alligatoridae > Alligator > Alligator mississippiensis. The sequence goes on along the minus strand of NC_081824.1, from coordinate 192,494,277 downwards.
GAGGCACAGAACATTTCCTGATGCTGTTAAGGAGAAACATTTAAAAAAGGAAAGTTAGGTTGTTTTATTTTGCCAAAGAAAATAAACAAAGGCAGTATGATGCAAGTGGCTCAGCAATTAAAAGAAAATCGTTACAACAAAATCCAAGTGCAACGCAGAAGGTTGCACAAAATGCAGACTGTAATTTTAAAGACAGGCAAACTTGTCTTTACTGGAAGTCAGTAGGAGATCTGAAGTATTCTGGAGCTTGAGCTGATGTGATACCCACTGCACAACATCTGAGCAAAGGCGACACAGCTGTCTTGTGGTTGAACTGGTTACAGTGAGGATTAGTCAGACCTAGAATCATTTTGCAATCCCACATCATGTAGATTTGTTCAGAATCTTTAATTTTTGACTCACTCACAAATTTCCCTCTTGAGATTCCTTCATCTTTCTGGTAACTATAAACCATGACAGTTTAAATGAAGGTCGTGTACACATTTTTCATATTTCAAATATGATTCAGTTGCACAAGAAAAATGGTCTGGGCTACTTGGTTTGAGGTTTGCAAAATCATCAATTCACTTCTGGAGTGACTTTAATATGCCTCCATGGAATAGTTTCATCCATGCTTCCCTGCAGAAGCACTGCCTATGATCATTAGTTCCAGACTACATTCAGCTAGGCCCAGAATGCACAAAAAAATATAACATCACACTTCCTACACAGGCAAACACACCATACTGCAGACTAAGGTCCAGATGGTATAAGGGGCAAAGGTGCTGCCAAAGTCAGTATTTCTCAACCTTTCAGGCTCCCAGCACCCCTCCATAAATCCTGTGAATTAAGCGGCACTCCATTTCAATAACTAATTTATTTATTGCAGCATTTCACTCCTGACAAGGAGTGGGGAGAGGGAGGAAAGGAGCAAACACTTAAAGCAATGGGGCAGGGATGATCATGAGCCTACCTTCTTGAAGTGGAGCCAGGCATAAATTAGCACGTGCTTACATTCTTGCATAGGGGCCAGGCAGTGAAGAGCTAATGTTCATCTCCTCTCAGTACCCTCAAAAGCATCTGGCAGCCACAGCATCCCTGCTGAGAGCCACTGGCTTAAGTTTTGGTTGCCTGGCTCCAGGAGTGGAATGCAGAGTCCTGTGAAGTGCCTTTGGAGGAGCCCGATCCTGTCAATGTGCATTTACGTAAGCTCCAAGAACACTGACCAAATTGAGCGCCTTAGGGAATTTAGGTGAAGTAATCAAATTGGGATTCTGGATTCCCAATTTGACTTAGGCATGAGCAAGGCCCTGAGTTTCTAAGTCCTGTCACTGCTGATATAGTTTTGGGCAAGAACAGAGGTACAGCACTAGGCACCTCAGGAACTTTAAAGTAAAAAAATGTAGGTATCTATCAAATTTAAAACACCCCCATAATAGCTTTAAAAAAAAAAAGTGTTCTCAGGCTTGCAATTTTGGACTCAGCTGCCATAATTCTGATTAAGACCTACTTTAGGGGCTTCATAACTTAACTCCTTTATTGAATCTGGCTCCAAAAGCTATCCTGCTCCCAAAAAAGTCTGCAAATCTTCCATTGCCTTACACAGGAGAGAAGCAAACCCTGCAGACACCTTATGCTTCTTAATAAAATCAAGAACTTACACTATTTTTGCAGAGAAGCATGAAAAGCTTCACATACACACAATGTATCACAAGACTTACAACAGAAATGTAAAGCTTTATAAGGTGAATGTCCTGACCTGAGCCCTATGTTTCATGTTTCAATGAACAGGGAAATGTGGGTATATTCAAGTATTTATAAAAGTCTTCCATGAAAGAAGGTTTAAGACTGTATTGTACTTGAGTCACCGATCCATGCTGCCAGGGCAGACATAATCTTTACCCCATTCCCATGAAGGAAGAATATATAAACCAAAATGTATGACTACATCAGGGTACTCAGCCTCTCAGAGTGCCAGCCATCTTTCCATTGTATCCCTTTGTTATCCTTTCATTCAAAAATCACATGGTTGTGTGCCCCTATTTCTTGCAAATGAAACCTTAAAGACATGAACTAGACACAAAATGCTGGCAGCAATGCCTGTCTAAACACACCAACAACCTGAAAAATTGTTTGCTCCATTAATTTCAATCAAACATTTGTGAATGTTTTTTCTTTTTTCTTAATATCTAGGGAAATCTAGTTTGATCATGGGACTTCTCTCTCTTCTTTTGTTTTTTAAGCCAAACAGGCAATTTGTTTTCTATCTCTCTGTTCCTGCTAGAACCTACCTGCATCTTATTTTTACTCTCAAGCTTTCCTCTCAAGGGAAATTTTTCTAAGATCTAACACTAGTCCCTTACTTCAAGCAGCAGTGCTCCCTTCATATTAACCATTCTGCTATCTTCTGTGGTTGTACTGCTTTCAGCTCAGCGTTTGTCTCTGGATAACTCAGGCCCAAACACACAAACATGCACCAGAAGACTTGTCAACTACCACAGTCCTTCAGCAGAGATGCCACAATAGCTAGCAAAAAATGTAGTATTGTTTTCCCCCTTAAATGATAGCAGAGGTTTTAAGGAATTCAAGTCCCAGATTCAACAGCTGGAACTCTAAGAAAACCATTGCATATGATAAAACCCATAATAAAATCATGAATGCTGGCAGCACAGGATCTTCTGCTAAACTGTCAACATCAGACTAGAGTGGGAAAATCTATACAGAAGGGCTTCCTGTTTTGCTGTGTCTTAGCATAATATAAAGGGGAAAAAAATCCAAAGACATTAAGGTATAGCAATGCACATTTAAGGTACTCAAGTAACCTTCTTTCTGTCCTACAGCAACTCTCAGGGGAAAATATATATATATTTCATAGGTGTTTGGGCTGTAAGGGTCCTCAGCAGATCATAGAGTCTGACCCCTGCCCTGAGCAGGAAAGAGCACTGGGGTCAGATGACCCCAGCCAGGTGCATGTCTAACCTCCTCTTAAAGACCCCAGGGTAGGGGACAGCACCACTTTCCTTGGAAGCCCATTCCAGATTCTGGCAACCCTGACTGTGAAGAAGCTCTTCCTGATGTCTAAATCTGCTCGCCATCAGTTTGTGGCCGTTGTTCCTAGTTACTCCAAGAGGTGCCCTGCTAAAAAGAGCATCTCCTATTCCTTGCTGCCCTCTCCCCTCCTCTCCCAATGAATTTGTAGGCAGCCACAAGATCACCTCTCAGTTTTCTCTTGCAGAGGCTGAAGAGATCCAGGGCCCTCAATCTCTCCTCGTAGGGCTTTGACTGCAGGCCCTTTACCATACGAGTGGCCCTCCTCTGAACCCTCTTGAGGCTGTCCACATCCCTCTTGAAGCGTGGCATCCAAAACTGGATGCAGTACTCCAACTGCGGCCCGACCAACATTGCATAGAGGGGAAGTATCACCTCCGTGGACCTGTTTGTCATGACCTACTAATACATGATAAAGTGTGGTTAGCTTTACTGATCACTTTGTCACATTGACGACTCATGTTCATCTTCGTGTCAACAATGACTCCAAGATCCCTTTCCACTGCTGTGCTGCTGAGACGGTCCTCCCCCAGTCTGTAAGCATGATAGTGATTCTTTCTCCTTAGGTGCAGCACCTTGCACTTGTCCTTGTGACTGCGTCCTATTCTGTCCCGCCCACATTTCCAACCTGTACAGATCCACCTGGATTCATTCCCTACCTTCTAGTGTGTTAACTTTAGCTCATAATTTGGTATCATCAGGAAATTTAGACAGAGTGCTTTCCACACCCTCATCTAAGTCACTGATGAAGACAGTGAATAGCACAGGTCCAAGGACTGAGCCTTGTGGGACTCCACTGCCCACATCTTTCCAGGCTGATACCAACCCATCCACTACCACTCTGTGGGTGCAAGCCCTAAGCCAATTTGCCACCCACCTGACCATGTAATCATCTATGTCACAGCCTCTCAGTTTCTCTGTGAGAACAGGATGAGATACCGTATCAACGGCTTTCTTAAAATCCAAGTAGATGACATCTACCTCGATTCCTACATCTAAACATTTTGTGACCTGGTTATAAAAAGAAACAAGGTTAGTCAGGCAGGATCTACCTGCTATGAACCCATGCTGGTTACCCTTCAGCATTGTTTTTCCCACTGGACTCCCACAAATGTGATCCTTAATAATTTTTTCAAAGGTTTTCCCAAGGATAGAGGTGAGACTAACTGGTCTATAGTTACCCAGATCCTCCTTCTTCCCCTTCTTGGAAATAGGGACAACACTGGCCCTTTTCCTGTCCTCTGGGACCTGACCTGAGCACCACGAGTGCTCAAACATCCATGCCAGTGGCTCTGCTATGACACTGGCCAATTCTTTCAGCACTCTTGGATGGAGCTTATCTGGTCCCACTGATTTAAACACATCCACCAAGTGTCTCTTTACTAGGTAGGCACTGACAGTAGGTGGGCTGGTGTTCCTCCTGCTTCTGTCAGTAATACATTTGGAGATTTGTCTAGATATGTGCTCAAGAATACAGAGGCAAAAAACTCACTGAAGAGCTCTGCTTTGTCCCCCCTATTTGTCACCAACTGCCCTAGTCTATCCTGCAGGGGTCCTATGATGCCCTGGTGCCTTCTTTTTGCTCCCTATATACCCAAAGAAGGACTTTTTGTTGTCCTTAATTTTTGCCACCAGCTTAAGTTCTAATGCTGCTTTGGCCTCCCTGCAAGTGTGAGCCAAGGAGGTATACTCCTCCTTGGTAACTATGCCCTGCTTCCACAGCCTGTATGCCCCTTTTTTTGCCCTTAGGCTTTCCTGGATTTCCCTGTTTAGCCAAGGGGGTTTCTTGGCCCCTTTGCCCCCTTTTCTACTCAGTGGGATTGTCTCCTTCTGCACCCAAAGGATTGCTTCCCTGTGGAATGACCACCCTTCCTGGACCCCCATTTTGTCAATGCTCTTGAACTTTAATGCCCCCCTAACTAATCTCCTAATCACCCTGAAGTCAGCCTTTCTGAAATCTAGTACTTCTGCCCTGCTGGTTACTTCTCCCACCCTTTGCCAGATAGTGAATTCAATCAATTGATGGTCACTATCCTCTAGGTTACCTTGTACCTGCAGATCCGCTACCAGGTCATCCCCTGTAGCCAAGCCCAGTAAGGCATTCCCCCTAGTGGGATCATATACCTCCTGCATTAGGTGGAGGCCCTGTATGCAGGTTAAGAACCTACGTGAGCAGTTAGTCCTGGCTGACTGATCCTCCCAGCAGATGTCAGGGTAGTTTAGGTCACCAATGACAATCATATCTTTTGACTATATGGCCTCTGAGAGCTGCCCAGAGAATTCCAGGTCTAGCTCATCCTCCTGGTGTGGTGGTCTATAGTAAAATCCCACTACCAAGTCCCTTTTCCCACAACCCCCTTGTATCCTAACCCACAGTACCTCAGTTTGGCCCTCCTCTGATCCCATCTTGATTATAAAAGATGTATATTGCTCCTTAACACAGAAAGCAACACACACACCCTTTTTTCCCCACTCTATCCCACCTGTTCAACCTATAATCGTCAATGCCTACTGCCCAATCATGAGTAGGGTCCCACCAGGTTTCAGTTAGCCCAACTATGTTGAAGTTGTTGCTTGCAAGCAGGAGTGCAAGATCCTCCTGCTTATTCCACATGCTCCTAGCATTAGTGTAGAGACATTTAAGCCCCTCTTTGGATGTCCTTGGTACCCCCCCTGTCCTGATCCCTGTGATCATACAAGAAGTTCGACCAGATGACCTTTAAGGTCCCTCCCAACCCTATGATTCTACATAAAAAGGGAAGTGAATCAGTGCATGGCAAAGTGATATCAACTCAGCAGAGAATTTGTTTTGTGATAAGCATACAAGTGCATCTAGTTACTTTTTCATTACATTGTTTGATGAACAGAGCAGCCTAAGATCATGACTTTCCAATTAAAACAAAACAAAAATGATAAGTGCACAGGCATTTTTAAAGTAAACCCTTTAATTTTACCTTATTTTATGTCCCTTTGCAAAATGTAATACATTGGAATGCAGAAATAAGCAGAAGGTAAAAAAGCATCTAAATCAGAAGCAGAATTTAAGAATTGCTCTCTCCCCTTTTTCTCAGATCACCATATAAGAGCCCTGAAGAATACTTTTCCTGAGATATATCAGCTAAACCACTAAACAGAATATATAGATTTTGATGGGCAGGCAAATGATGAAGTATAAAACTCATTTTAGATACATATTATGTCAAAAGTAGAAATGTGGCAAACATTTCCATGTTTCAAGTAGCAGGTCTTTCAATTATTTTCCTAAATTCTTTTGCAGAGTACAAGAAATGGGGCACTTCTTGAACAACTGTTCAGGATTTCATTAAAATGCAGGGCAAACAAAGCCTGCCCCAGGAGAGGAAGTGTTCTTGCATGATGTAATTGAAACTGAGACAGAAAGAATCACAGAAAATATCTGTCTGTCATGAAATTCAGCTGTCTGGCTCACACAGATTCTAATACACCAGTTCTTTAAAGAATGAACCGACTGCACTGATTTTTTCAGTAGCTTCTCTCTTTATAATTTGAACTGTTGCCTTTCCTCTCCAAAAGGCTTATTTGGTTTGGACCTTCACCATAGTTGGTGGAATAATGCAGAAAGTAATTTTCAAATATTTTCACAATTAATGTAATGAAATCCACTACTGTTATATATGAGGTCAAATTATTAGTAGTTTACAAATTTTTGGACAAGCACTAGCTATTAATGGACTGTCTTAATTTCTTCAGTTTCTAAGTAAGTGATTATTTATCTGAAAACTAATAGTAGACAGTATTCAAGTTGATAATCATCCTTTCTTATTCTCCTGTTTGAAAAGTTTAAAATCAGAAAGCAGAAATTAACATGATTTTAAAGACTGGATATTCAATGTTGAGCTCCAAAATCCATATTTAGGAACTTAAATAAGTAGCCTGATTTTTTGGAAGGACTAAACCAATGACCAACCTTTAACCTTGTTTGACCTGAAATGACCTTAGACAAAAAACTTTGACATCCAGCTATTTGCCCCCCTCACCCCAAATGTCTCTTCCTGCTCCTCTCTGTTCCAGCAGAAAAGATACAGCATTAAATTTGTAACAACAAAGTCATTCCTAAGACAAATTATGATAATAAATATGTTTAAGCAAAAGAAACTCATTTTGATCTGATGGCAAATTATATGAATCTGAAACAAGTAAGAGTGGCAAAAGAATATAGAATGTAGTTGCATATTAAATTGCTTGCTTTAGAGATAAACTGAACCCCAACTATACCATTTAGATGCAGATCTAGACCTGCCTCTCAGCTTTCCCAGAATTTGGTAGTTTTTTAATTGAATGTTCTTATTCTGAGCCCCAAGCTGTGAATCTCAGATCTAGAGCAGGAATGGATCTAACCTCACCAAAGCTATACAAAGTTGATTCAATGTTCTAGTTCTGGCCAATAGAGACAGGCCCAAGCCATGATGTTCTGATCCAGATCTAGAGGTATAGGTCTTGTCTTCAAAGAGAAGAGGTATTGGATCAGTGCTCATAGCTCACCATCCCTCTAGTACAACTGTTCTTTCATTTGAAGCTCCAAATGAAATTTTCTCTTTTGATGGAATGTGGGATTGTTTATTCTTGTGATTTTGCTCTACTGAATGATTTCATTCACACTGATAATCACATGAGTTTATTGCCCAGTTTATTTCTCCATGAAAGATAAAACAGCATTGGTGCTAGAATATGCTACCATTGATGGTAATTTGCTTTTTACTGACCTCCTCATTAAAACATTTTAAAATCAAAAAGATGTTACATATCCCACTTGAAAATGGACTGTGCAATTATTTAGCTGTGTAAACATTCTTCAAAATAAGTTATAACCAAGGGGTGGATGGCAATGTGTATTGTCAATTTAATGAAGTTAGAAAAGACAGAGGCAGCAAAGATATACGCTCAGATAAGCTAAAGATGATTCAGATGGTGAACATTTGAACCAGATAACTTTCTAGTTCTATCTCAAGTTCAGGTTAAGTGTACAATCTGTGGGAAAGCCCCCAAAGCAATCTTTGATCATAAAAAGTTTGGTATAGCATATCCTTGGAATAAGCATAATTCCTCTGATTCAAATCTGCTTGGACCTTATGTATAGCAGCTAATCTTCTTGGTTTGCTATATAAACAGTTCTACATACCAGGTTAAGCATATCTAGGAGGCATTCCTACATCCTGCTGCTATGAACATTTTTCTTAACCTATTATTTCTGGCTGATTTTTTACACATACATTAATTCAATGCTTTATTACATTAGCTTTATTAGGAGAAAAGATGGGTTCCTTTATAAAAAGGTTATCCCTGGAAGCCAAATATGTTCTTATAGCTTTTGTTCCCATCCATATTTCCTCAGAGGCAGAAGTACTATGTACATTTGAGAATTGTTGCCTGCAGCACACAGGTAGGTGCATAATGTATCTGTGCAGAACAGTTTCAATCAAGCCTTACTACTTCTGGGTTTAAAGACTTGAAATTTCAATGCTAAACAATTTAGATGCTTCATTCTGGATGGACAGAACCCAAGCACAAGAAAAATGAAATATAGTGTAAGTCTTCAAGTTCTAAACATCCCACAAACTTGCCATGTCCCATGCTGCATCCATTCAAGAGTATACTTGAATTCAGATCTGTTTGCAAGCCTTTTTTAAATGTTCAAAACCCTTTTGAATGAGGATAACCTAAGTGTCACCCTAGGCTGTATTGTGCTAGAGACATTGCATATGACTAAAAAACAGATTTTTCAAGAGAACTGAGTTTCCACTTAGACATCTCACATAAGTGCCAAGGTTTTCAAAATTGCTTGTCATCCAGCAGGTCTCAGAAGCCATTCAGAATAACATCAAACTGACATATACCAAGGCCCTTTTAACAAATTCAGCCCTATATTTTAGGAAACTAAATGAGAGTTTTTGATTTTGGAGTTCTTCTGAAAATCTGGTCTAAAGTCTATCAAATAAGATCTACAAAAAGGCTTTTAAAGCAGCAGATATTTAAAAACAGTACAATTTTATTGCTGTGATGACAAGTCATAGCACTAGTATTATCGATGAAAGTATGATTTGGGGGGAATACTGAATGTGAAGAAAACATGTTTCAGACAAATACATTATTAAAATTAAAGTGCAATGCTTTCCTCTCCATCTCTGGCAATGCATTGCTAATTTTGAGATTTCTCCAAGGAAAATTTATAGTTGCTTTCCAGAAACTTCCTTGATTGCACATCAAGGAATTAAGTGCTTCTGGTCCACTTCCGGCTCTGCTGCCGAGCACGCTGGGGAGCCCCCCAAGCTTCTGTGGCACACTCCATCTGCCCCACCATCACAGCATTCACAAGCTCAGGTATCCTGAGGTATATAGAAAAAACATTTAAATCTGTGTCTATGTCCGAATGGCTGAATCTTTCTGAATCTCTCCAAATTGATTTGGAGGGTTCCGATTCAATTCAGAGAGATTAAAGGGTCTCCTGATTCGATTCAGATTCGGCGATTCAGCCACTGAATTGGGCCAAATCTCCACCGACTTGAATCAAGGACCGAAGCTTTGCACAACCCTAATATCTGTATCACTGTACTGGGAAACACTGCCATGAAAATAAACCCTGCCTACTTGCCCCTGTTCCATACTCACCAATGCGAACAAAAAAAAAGAAACATAACCACTGTTTGGTAAATGTCTAAGTTGCACTTGGGAATCTTTATTAACACACGTCTAGTACCCCTGTAACAGCAGCTACATTACATTTTTCCAGCATGAGGTATTAGGGAGTAGACAGGGCATATTTTCATGGTAGCACATCTTACTATGGGCGGTAGCTCCATTGAAATCAATGGGTGGTTTTCCATTTACTTCACAAGACTAATATGTTGCGCTATGTGCCTCTGCTCCTTGTCTGCATTATAGGGATTATAAATTACTTCCCTACTTCACAGAGGTATGGTGAGGAAAAGCAAATAAATAAATGGGAGACCTTTAGATGCTACAGTGCATGAGCTTTATGAGTGGGGAAAAAATACTGTGTTAACTTTAACAAGTCTTACTGATCCGGGTAAACATGTGCTTTGCTTAGAGTTCTTTGTTTAATCTTGTGGGTTTTTTACTGGTTGGTTTGTTTTACTTAATTAATCAGTAACTTAATGCTGTGGCATTTTTGGTCAATCATCTTCATCGTCAAGAAGGGCAGATATCAACAAGTGTACTCAACAGTTAGAAAATAATCATAGCTATATAAGAACTTCTCACCGACTCACTCCTTCTGCAAAGACTGGGACTGGCATGTAATGAGATGTTTAGCAGCTGGAAGAGCAATGGTGTATACAGTCTTTAGCTGTTTATATTTGGTACATTTTCTACCTGTTTAATGCTCAGCAACACATAGAAGTTATCTTGGGGGCTGGAATCATTCATAGCTAGAAAGAAAAGGACATTAAAACCTATCTTCCTTATGGCCTTGCTTCCCACTGACTTCAATTTGAATTAGGTTAGGCCTTATAGAAAGGGGTGAACCTTAAAAGATTCAGATTTCAGGTTTAGTTCAGATAAACAACCACAAGTTTACAAGGTTTATCCAAACGATCTGGTCCTCTAGGCTAGGGACAGAAGTTACACATAAACCAGTTTAAGTGATCAGAAACTGGTTTAAACCTGTAACAAAACAGCAGCTCAGGGCACATAAAGTAGTTTCTAAACGACTGGAACTGGTTTAAGATAAACCTGGTTGAATGTAGTATCAGACTTATATGATTTGGGTCAAACCAGTTTATGCAACTTCTGTCCCAGACCCCAGAGCCCCAAATTGGGCTGGAACAAAATCTCCAGAACTGCCTTTCTTGAGGGATTTCCTGTACTTCCAGTTTTGGATAAAAATCAGAAGTGGGGGGGAAAAAAAACCATAACAACAACAACATATATTGAAGCATTGCAGAATCTCAACTTGAACTCCAAAAATGGTCATTAACCGAGTTATTTAGAAGTTGTTTTCCCTCATCTTTATAACAGCTTTTGAGCCAGAATCAGAGTGCATTTATTGCCTCACCTGGCCTCTTCCACTCTCCTTGTGACCATTTTTTAACATAGTTTTAGGGTTGACACAGTTTTGGGGTTACAGTGATCCCCAGGTGGTATGATAAGGCTCTGTGTTCCACACACACTTGATATCCACATGGACCATTCAGGTCTTGCAGAAAATTTCTTTATCCAAACTATATCAAAGAGGACACTAAGATAAAGAGACTGTGAATACATTGATGTAGCTTACTATGTACTGACATTCCTAACAGACCCTGCCTTCTCTTCAGTCTGGTAGCTCTTAGTGTGGGTCTTTGATGCTGGTACAGGAACAACATCAACACCAATTTCATCAGCAAGAACACTACCCTTTAATCAGCTTCTGCTGACTTTCCCAAACCAGATTCTCGTTTGCAACATTAAGTCAGGTTATTCATTTTCCCCACCATAAATTGTGCCTTTAACTGTGTAGAGAGGGATCTTTGCTCTAGTCTAAACAAAAGCACAGGTTACCCAATAGGCAGGCGTCTTTTCTGAATCCCGTGGAAGCCAGAAAGGTGTAGTGGCAATTTCATGTTTAGTGTGGCTCCATGGAACCTATACCAGTAACCTAACTCCTTAGGCAGCTTTCCAAGAATATCCCTTTCAGTTACCGGGCAATGTGCATATACAATAATATACAATAGTAGTGCTGCATGCATAAGGCTTATGTGACTGTTTTCAATCTCTGCTTGTGGGGATTGACTCCTTCACTTCCTCTGCTGCAAACCGGAAAAAAAAATGTTTAGATTCTTATTGTGCCACTGTGGGCTTTCTAGCTAAATGTGAGGCAGAATGGTCCAATTTCTGTATGGCAACAGCTCGCATACTTTTCCAGTGTTTCCTGGTGGCCGACTAAACCCTTCCTAGTGCTTAAGCTCTTTAAAGTATTAGGCACCTCTTATCCAAGGTCAGTTATAAATTAATAATGCTGAAGGGTTCCCCCTTTTTTGCTCTCTTTGATGGATCTCAGCTATACATTAACCTACAAGAAAAGCAGCACTGTGGAAAGTTCTGTTCCTATGCTGTATTCATGACTCCCCATTTCCCTGTCTTTTTCTCATCTCAGGCTTGCCTCCCTTCATTGTTGGCTCAAGAAATCCAGTGCGAATTTCTCAGAGACTCCACATACTGTGATTTACAGTGGGATTTTTATTCTTGTTCATCTCCTTTTACTCTAAGCCAAAGTGTATGGATTTAGAGATACAATAAAGTTTAACAGTCAAGTGGCAGCTGAAACGCAGGTCTCTGGCAGACAGTTCGCTGTATCTTTAAGAAGTTTGTCTCCCGGGTTCTACGCAGCTGTTGATGGGAAGAGAGTTTAGGCATAATATCAGCAGTTTATCAGACGCTCTATAACTAAATTCTCTGTGTGATGATGACTGGGAGTGCATGCACATATATAGCTGTCTCTGTACAATACATCTTCAGACCAGATGCATCCAACATGTTAGAGATTATGGCTTTGTTTTCTTCTTAAAGAAGCAAAATTCCAAGGGCCATCCATATTCAGGCTCAGTACCTATTTCCTTCAAGGAGACATGCTGGAAAAGCGGTATTCATGGGTGTCTGAATCCAGACTGTGCATGGTCCTATACACACTCCTTCTCATGGATCATTCCTCCCAGAACAGAGTCCCTTCTCGTTCGGGAAGCTGACAATCCCCTGCTACAGCAGACTCCACCCCAAATGAATTCCATAAATTCTGTGGTAGCCAGAAATAGGAACACAGCTCCCTTTGCTCCTGTAAGCCTCAACCTAGTGTTTTTTCAATGCACTAGCAGGACATTATAGGGATGAGGTCCATAAGGCTCCAAAGAAGCAATAACTATTTAATTTATTTGTATAAAACCCAGAGCCAGTAGCCTACCTGTCATGTTATTTGCCATGTACTGGTAACAGAGCAATACTGATTTTATATCCTGGGCGTGCACTAAATGTCAAATATTTAATGGAAAAAAAGAAAATAAAAACCATCTGATCCAAGAACTGGTGGCTCTATACTTGGGATTCAATAACTTTCTCACCCCTTCTTCCCCCCTCCCCTCTGCATCCTTCTCCTCTACCTCTGTCCCCTCTTTCACTTACTTGGAAGATGTTATTGTTTAATGTGGCACATTCCCAAGCTGCTAGACTAGGACAGTAAAATTATTTACTGACTTTACTGTACTCTTCTACCAGTCAGTCATTTTTTAAGCTTTCAGCCCTCCTTCCCATCCACCCCCACCTCCAGTCCCCAATTAAATTCTCTCTGGAGTTTCTTAACCCTCCCCTTGCTCCTTCTTTGCTAGGCAGGATCTGGAAAAAAGAAATCAAGGCCAAGCTCAACAAAACTACTGCTGCGTAATAGCAGTCCTTTTTCACACACAGATGGTCAACCAGAAGAATGAGAGCTTTATAAGACAGACATCATGCTGGCCCTAGGAATCCTGTTCTCCTGGACCTCAGCAGGAGTTTTTCATCACCAAAGAGGATAATAAGTCTGTCAGGCACCTCATACACATCAAACAGGTATTAATAAAAATATAAAAGGAAAGTACTGTAGGGAATGCATTCACAAGAAAGTGAGAATCTTAATGTGATAGTTAAAATGCATATTACAATTATGCATGACCAATAGCTGTGTCAACAGTAGCTTATAGTAAGTTGCTTATAAGCAGGGATTATGCTTGTTTGTATGCACAGAGCTTGCACTTTAACAGTAATATTTTCAGTGGCCAAAATCCAGGTGCATTTATGTATTTTCATGCATGCACAAGTAGTGTATTTGTACATGATTGTGACAGGTTTGGGTCCCAGGAGTGGCTGTGACACCCCTGTGGCCATGCAATTCCTGCACCGGCTCCAACTCTAGGGTTCTCACCTCCATTACTCACCCACCACACCTTTGATGCTATTATTTTAGTAGGATGGAGGCTACCTGAACGTCTTAGAGTGAGTCTGCTGTTGTTCCTGTGTTGAAACTTGGCCTTCTCAGCCTTCACCCTTTTTCTCTAGCTGAGCCTTCTAGCTCCAGTTCACTCACCAAACTGAGCTTCAGGGTTCCCAGCTTCTTGTCTGGTCATCCAGAGCCTTTATCTCTGCCCTTCTCAGGCTGCTGAGCCTCCCTGGGCTCCTTGTCTCTCTCTTGCTCTCTCTGTCTGGGCCCCAGACCGTGTCTCTCCTCTTCTCGGGCTCTAAGCCTTCTGGCCCCGAGTCTGTGCCCCTCAGGCACTAATGTAATTGCCCCTCATGGGCTGTATAGGATCACCCTGCTGGGCATGTTCAGCGCACCCTCCACAGACACTATGGGATGGCCTCATCTACGCATCCAAGCCACCCCTCATAGTCCTCCCAAACTACTGGGTCTTCCTTTCAGTATGTAGTCCTCCCTGGGCACCAGACCTAGGTGAAATCAAAACACAAGCCCTTCTGGCTATAACTAAACTCCTACCCCAATCCTGGATCTATAAATGTGGCCAGCCCTCAGCTTCATCTCTTGCCATCTCCAGGCCTAGCCTGCTCACAGTTTGCCTCTCACAACCTTTGCAGAGCTCTTCCCTGTTCAGCCTCTATGGCCAAAGTGCCTTGACTTGCCTTTGGGGCTGCCTTTTACCAGTCTGGCCCTGTCTCATTCTGGACAAGTGACCCTCCAGGGTGGCCTGCAGGTGCCTCCTAATTAATCTCATTGCCTGGGCTGCATGGCAACCCAGCTCCTGCTGTGCTCTGCCTCCCCTGCAGGGTCCTCTCTCTTGGCTCCTTCTCTCTTGAAGTCACAGAAAGCCCCAAGCTCTGTCTGTTACAATGACCATTCAGTTGGCTGGCTGCATATACCTGCATAGTAAGGGTGTACGAAACGGGCCCTATTCGATTTGGATTTGGCCTGGATCAGGGACAGTGATTCAATCCGTTGATTGTCCCCAATTCGATTCGGCTGAATCTGAAGATTCAATGCTAATTCAGCAAATCAGCGATTTGGACACAGGCATAGCTTTAAAAAATTTTTCTACATACCTCAGGTAGCAGTATGGCTCGTGATCGCTGCAGTACTGGGGCAGATGGAGCAGCTCAGGGGGCTCTCCAGCACACTCGGCAGCGAACCCAGCAGTGGACCAGAAGCACTTCCGGGTCCACTGGGGAGTGTACTGCGGGCCCCTCCCATCCCCCCCACACCGGCTCAGTGATCGGCTGCAGGGGGACCCTGGGTGCCCCCCCGGATGCAGGAAGCACCAGTCATTGAGCCAGGGGGGCATGGGGTGCGGAGGCCCACGTGCTCCCCAGTGGACCTGGAAGTCCTCCTGGTCCACTTCTAGGTCTGCTGCCGAGTGCGCTGGGGAGCCCCTGTACTTCTGTGGGATGCTGCATCTGCCCCAGCACCACAGCATTCAGAGTCCCTACTACCTAGACGTATGTAGAAAAAACATTTAAAGCTGTATCTGCATCTGAATCACCAAATCTGTCTCTCTGAATCGATTTGGAGAAATTAAAGTTTCCTCTGATTTGATTCAGATTCAGAGATTCGGCCACTGAATTGGGCCGAATCTCTGCCAAATTGAATCAGGGACCAAAGCTTCACGCAGCCCTACTGCATGGAAGTGTCATATTTACTCAAATATAAGACAGCCCTGAATATTAAACAAATCCCCAGTAATTAGATTCTATATATAGAAAATGTATAAATTCGTTATAGTTTTCTAGGTAAAGAATCTAATTATTGGAGGTTTGCCTTGAATTCATCTGCCTCCTACTGCTACAGAAGGGAAAATAAATCCATGGGGGTCAGGTGGTCCCCTTGCCCTCTGCTCCCCACCAGCTGCTTCCCCCTGCAGCCACTTCCTCCCTCCCCATTACTGACAAATCCTGCTCTCTCTGAGCACATAGAAATGAAGAACAAAGTTGCAAACACTGACCTTGAAAGTAGTACTTTGCACATAAGCAACTTACTATGGGTACACCTAGATTTAGTTCATCCAGAATTGATGTATTTTACCTTTTTTGAAACTACTATAAATTTTACAGGTATTTCTTAAGAACACTTTCAGGCTGAAAAGCCTGGGGTGGAAGATACTTGCCAGTTGTAGCATCACATATGGTATTTGAATGATTGAGTGTTGCTCAATCGAGAGGATTCAGAACTGATTTGGCTAATTTGACCTGGAATACGAAAATATTTCCAAAAAAAAAAGGTTCCCATCAGCATCTCAAACTTTTTTGGCTAAGATCACATGAAGCATTTTTGGCATCAAGGGCAAGATGTCAGGGCTGGGTCTGGCCCTCCTGATGCTGGTCTGGTATTGCAGTTCCTTCAGACCCAGTGCCAGTTCTCCACAGAGGGTACACCCACTCATTTTACGGGCCTCACAAAAAAAAGGGTTCCGATCAGTATATTTTTCTCAGTGTGGGCCATGTGTTTTATAGTCATGCTCAGTGTTGGCTGCATTTACATTAACTTCATAGTTGGTTTCCATGACTGAGCATATGCTGCTTTTGGCAACAGTTTAACAATAGACAATGTATTTAAAGAGGTTTCCTTGTACGTGAGTGCAAGATGAAGGGTTTTTTCTGCCATGCTAATTGGGAGGGGAAAACCTTGTCTTATATTTGAGTAAATACTGAATATAATTTACACTTTGGATATGCAATGAGTGTATTCACATGTGCAAGCATACAATATCCAATCAGTTGCTCACATAAATTTGCATGCTGATTTAGGGCCACTATTTTTTAAATCTGCCCTTGTGTTTAATAAATACATGCACATGACTTTCTCTCTCTCTGTATGTGTTTACACATGTACTTAAATAGACAGAGAGCTGGAATTTTTTTTCTCAAAAATAAAATCTCTTCTTCCCTAAATAGACTTTTGATGACAGATTTTTCACAAAGCTGGCAAAGCTTTTCATTTCTAGAAAATCAAAAGCTGAACCTCAGCCTCCTGTGTGGTAGCTACAAAGCAGTGTCTGGAAGCGTCAGTTAAGCATATGTGAAGATCATGTATGCAGACACCTTTAACTGCAGCCTTTGCCAACCCAAGAACACCTGCATGGAGAGCATGGAAAAATAATTGAGGAACTGATGATTTGTCTAAAGCCCTGACAACAGTAGTAATGCAAAAGAGAACTGCCACATTTAGCCTGAACTAGCCATCTTCCTTGGCACATTCTTTTCCCTACTTCTGTTACAAAAAAATCCTGAGTACTTTTGTGAGCTAATGATTTTAACATTTAAATATAAAGAAATATTGTGCACATTTATACTGCCCCCACAGACACACACATATTAGGAAAAGCTTCAGGGGCAGCATTTTCTATGTTGCTAATGCTGCCACTCGTTAGAATGTATTTTAGTAGAATATCAATGAGGGCTTTTGAGATTAAGTTAAAGAACATTAAAGAATTAATCAGGCCAGGTGCAAGGTTAAGCAATGGCTTCAAATACAAATATGAATTCATCTCAGAAGAACTGATTTTAAATGTGATTCAGATCACACATGGAATTTAGGCTGCTGGCATCCTCTTTGTAGCTAGTTGATGTCTAGGAAAACACTGACCTCACCCTGTATTAAGGACATCTGCCAATTGTCAAGTAGTGCACAGGCCTGGAGTCCTATTAGTTTCTTCAATGTTCCAAGACACAAAGCCAGCAACTGTGGCAAGAATTATACTTTTCCCCTCTGGCTAGCCAGACTGTCAAATGAAGACAAAACAACAGATATATCCTATGGATGCTTCCATTTTATGCTGCTGAAAACACTAACAGGTTGTCATACTGAGGCTATATTCCCCTGGCTCTCACATCAAATCTGTGTATAATTTTGAGTCTCTTTTCAGGAGCTGCCAATGAGCAACTTACTGCAGGATATGAAGAGGACGCACTGGCAGAGCTGTTTCACTGAATGTTTCAGACAACTTGGCTCCCATGTTCCTAGCTCAGTCTGGTGCTGTCAAGCCCTCAAGTGCATTCTCCAAGGGTAACAAAAAACAATTAAGTTGGTCTTTTTGGCATGAGTCTCACTCATAATAAATTAATTTTAGGGGCATTTTCTCATGAATTCAATCATATTGACTTTGATTTTCTATGCTTCTCCTTTGGCCCAGTCCATGCCATAAAATTAACAAAGAATGCACAAAAGGAGAGGAACTAAAGAGCAGAGAACAGAGACACATGTTCAGAGTTTGGAAAGAAAGAAAATTAAGCTACTGGAAAAAAGACTTCTTTTTCCCTAGGCTTTGCCATTTAAACTGAGGAACAGAAGTAGTAGTTACCTTAAAAGAAAAAAAAATCTTCAAACAGACTATATCAGAGGTACTCCAATCTCCATAGTGACATTCAAATCTTCCCATACCAAGGTCTTGTACATATAGCCTTTAAGCAGTTATTATGACTGCTAATAACAAGCCTTCAGGCTTCAGGGTATAAACCAGACTCTAACTAAAGAGGGTCAAGAAGAAATTGCCCTACAGGCAAGTTATCCCACAACTGTTTACTGCATGGATTCTTGAATCTTCCTCTAAAGCATTTTGGTTTTTAACTACTGTTGGAGATGGGATACTGGACAAGATGGGGCTCTATCAGATCCAGTTTGGCAATCCCTATGTTATGTAGCTGTAACTATTTATCATATAGTTAAACTATTTAAACAGGCATAATTAAGTTAGGGGAGAATGAAAAAGTGTAGACTAGAAAAAGATCCTACAAAAATGCACCAAGGGTAGGTTTCAATGTATACCTACCCACTCGATTTCTCAAAAGTGAATCAAATATCTAAGATGGGAAAACAGCATGTTGCCATTCATAGACATGGCAACTGTGATTTACCACAGCAGCAGCCAATTGGTATTTCCTGTGCAGCCACGTCAGTCCAAGAAACATCACCTTCTTTCCTATAGGAAACAGAACAAATCAATTAATTGATGTCAACCAGCCATATAAGAGCATTGTGAGCCTGTCCACAGTCCTATCAAGGCAGTAAAACCCAGCAGGTCTCTGCCTGGGTACAAGCCTCATACTTCTTCCTGCCTAAGGACAGGCACACATGTTTCCAAATGTGTCATGTTTGGGTTTCACCATGGAAAGTGGTGATGGTTACTTTTCTGCAGCAAATGAATCACTGCTGCACATAATGTGGAGGTTAAATGTGACTTCTGTGGTCCTATTCAGAGTTTAACTTCTGCCCCACAAGGTTTGAATGATTTTGTATCTTAATGTGAAGCTCAGGGGATGTAAAGCAAACACTAGATTTCAGTAGGGACTAGATGAGAGGCAGAAGTGGATGTACAAACAAGCACAGACCTGGCTCGGGGTGAAATCATAGCCCAATTAAAGTCAGTCAGGACTCGCTAACTTCAGCAGGGACAGTAACTCACCTTTGAAGTCTAACATTCATAAGGTAACAATCTCAGTGTCAAGACTGCTTTGACAACACATGAGCACTCACTACATTTCAACAGGATTTTTTAATTCAAACAAACTCCCCCAATCATAACAACTCCACCATCTTTTCCTTCTCCTCTCTCCTTGATTAGTTCCCTCTTGTATTCCCGCAGATTCCTGTCAATTGCATTTACTCGCACTCCGTCTAAACCTCAGTCATATAAATTGTGCCAAGTGGCAGGATCCCTGAGCCCTTGTGAAGCCCTACTTAAATTAATGAGGCCTGACACAGAATTCCTCTTGCTCCGAGCAATTGGCAGGAGCAGGACCTGAGACACTGCACTGACTTGCCCCTCTACTGGCAGATTTTTCTCCAGGTTCTACTTCCTACATGAGCCAAGAATATTTGCTGCTTTGTGCCTAGTTTGGCAGGTATTAGTACAACTGTATGTACATACCACCTGATTGTGCTATGCGAGTTGGAAAGAGAAGTGGGAGTAATGATAACACTTTAAGTGCCTGTAAATTTTTATTGTGTCAAACAATTCCCCATATCCCTACAGGGTCTTTACAAACACAAAAACCATACCCATTTGGCAAGAACTACAGACAAGGATTATTTTTTTTACCTTCCTCCTCTGCACTGGGGATAAAAATATGTGATGGAAGATTTTTAAGCCAAAGGCCTTTTTTTTTCCTGCTGCAGTTAGAGGCATTCTCATGATTTTAATAGAATTCTCTAATGACTCTAGTGTTCTTTTTTATCACTCTATATTTTAGAGTAGTAAATGGTAAGGGGCAATATTGCAGCTCTGCCTTTTCTATCACCAATGATAGCCAAGTTTGTAATGAGTTCTTGAGATTATTTTCATACTAATCCTAGTGTCCAATACCTTCCTAATTATTCAAAACACAAGATGGAAATTACCACTGAGCTAAAATCTCTTCAAATTAGTCTCACATATGAGGAATCATTAACATTTTGTCTGTTTTGTGTTTAATTTGCATGACTAGAACAGCTGGGGTTGTGTTTTCCTTTCAGTTTTGGAAAAGAATCCTAACTTACTGTTAGCCTACCGATTTTAAGATCCCTCCCCTGGTGATTGTCCTCAAAGCAATGCATGAGAATCACTGTACTAGCCACCACGGGACACTTGGGGATCTCAAGCACCCAGAGGTAGACTAGCAGTTATGAACAGCTTGGCCGCATCTACATGTGCTGTTAACTGTGACTAAAACATCACCATCTACACGTGTGATGCTATTATACCACGGTAAACTAATTAATGCCTTCTTAAAATAGTACCGTCAAGGACAGTACTATCTTATGGCAGGGTAGTTAACTGTGATTAAATGCATGTGTAGAAGCTGACCACTGATGTGAATTGCACCTGGTAAGCCCAGCCAGCAAGGAGCCAGACTCCTGCTCAACACCTAGCCACATGGCTCCACACTTTCAACATTCTCTCGTGCCCCAGCCAGCCCCTTCACTGCCTGATGCCAGCACCCAGAGTCCGGGGCTAACTCCCCCCGATCTTGCCCCTGGCATAAACTGCTCTGCCCCAGCTCAAATTGCTGCTGTCGTGGGCGCACATATAGACACTGTTCCCAGGAATAGTTTACTCCAGCTCAAACTGCTCTGCAGTTTATTACTTCAAATTAATTGCACATGTAGATGCACCCCTTGAGATTATCCTCTTCCAAGTAGACTTTCATTGTCAGAACTCTTCAATGTAAGATACAATGGGCCAACCCTTTAGCATGAATCTTTGTAGAAGAGCAGGGGTATAACAAAATATCCATTCAAAATTTTTGGAATGAAATCCAATTCCACCTAAATCAAAGGATGTTTTACCAGTGGCTTGAATGGGATCAGGATTTCACCAGTATTTTATACCCATATAGCTAGACCTATTAGTTCAATCTCTCCTATATACCCAGCAGGAAGCTCATCAACTTTACAATATTATATCAAAACACAGTATCTAAATGGATCATAAGTGTATGTATGTACCTAATAAAACCCAAACCAAATATGTTTTCTCTTAAAGTTCAGACCTTGCTCCGGTTGTGTTTGTTATACTAGAGTGCATTATGTGACATGGTTCTGTGTTATGCAGTACTCTAGCAAGCATGTAAAAAATGCACATTGAAGAAAAAAGTTATTTCATATCCAAAATAAATACACACCCTTGGTAAATGCCAAGGCAGGTATTTAATACAAAAGGCAGGTATTTTGAATTAGGAGATCTGCAGGGAATTGGTTCCTCACAAAGCTCCAATTAGCTTTCAAATTATCTCCCATGCAATGTGTACAAATATTCCTAACCAGACTTCACTGGAAAATGGATTCTCAATGCTTCTATTTACCTAATAGTTAACACAAGGATAACAACACACATACAAATTTAAAATAAAAACATATGTGGGACTTTTTTTTCCAAACAAGAATTTGAAACAGATGTGCTCTTTTAACTATATTTCTTCACCCAATGATTTTCTCTTAACTATCTATAATTTTTAATGCATTTTTACTAGAAGTCCAGAAAGTTGCTATCCTAATAAATTATTAATCTTTTTCTCTCAATAATGTGGTTTTAAAAGCACATATTCCACCCTTATTTCTTGCTCAGAAATCCCATTCAAATCCATGAGTTTTGCCCGAATAGAATATAGCCCAAATATAAACATAGATTAGTTTCATAAGGTGTATCTAAAGACCAATATAATAAGGTGCATATTTTTCCTATTACCCAAATAAGTGAGCATTGAAGTACTCCCCGATCTTCTGGCCAACAGTGTACTTGCCTGTCTAATGGGTCCCTAACACACTAAAAGCTTCTCAGTTCTTCTCAGTTCCTCAGCTCCTCAGTTCTTTGTAAGCTTCTCAGTTCCTGTCTCTGATTAGTCATCAGTGGAGTAACCTTTGACAAAAGATTTGACTTCCCCCTGCCTCAATGTCCTGACCTGTCAGATAACAATGCTTTCCCATAGATCATTTGCAGAGCAAGGTCAGAAAGAATTAGCACAACAAAATTCATTAAACAAACTGAACAGAGACACTAACAAAATCAGACCAATTTAACCTAATCCAAATAAAATCAGAAAGATTCAGTTTCAACAAATAACAGGATGCCTATGCTACTCAACACTAGACTTAGTAGAAGGTCCTGCATATCTATGGGCATTCCAAAAGGTATTTATACCAAGAATGGTTCAAGTAAAGAAATAGTAACATGAATTCTAACATGAGCTGTATTATAATATAATACGGTCTTCGGATTTACAGAAAAACAAATCATTAGGACTCAGCCATGGTTTCCTGTCCTGGTACGACAATGCAAAGTTACACCATACAAAAACACCCTGAGAGACAGTATAATCCAATGGTGCTCAATCTTTTGGCCCCGCAGGCTGGATCAGTGGCATGAGGCCAGTCCATGGGCCAGAGCGGGCTTCATACCACACTGCCAGATTGGTCCCCGCACCACTTCAGTGCAGCCCTGAGCTGCCAGATAGGGGTTGGTGCTGCCTCAAACCAGCCCCATGCCACTAAATCAGACCCCATACCACTTTGGCCCAGCCCCACACCAGCAGATCAGCCCTCATGTGCCCAATCTAGCATACAGAGCCACACTATCTGGTTCTCCACAGGTCCAGAAATTTGGCAGCAGGGGAGAAGCAATTCAGACTGCCCTACTCCCTTACTGCTAAATTTTCAGAACCTTGGGGAGCCCTATGGGCCAGATGACGTGGCTCCATGGGCTGGGCTGGGTTGGCCTGCAGGCCAGGGGTTGAGTACCCCTTGTGTAATCCATTTTACTATAAATATTCTCTGAAACACTACTGATTCTCTTTAATTACAACCCTCCCTCCCCCACCAAAAAAACAAAACAAAACACATGAGAAGAATGCTATTAAGTTTATGAAGTCAAGGACTCAGAAGTCAGGCGATGTCAAAATAAGGCTGCAATCTTAATTCAACCATCTTCTAAGTGTGGAATATGATGCAAGCCTGAATTGCATACTCACATGCTTCTATTTTCCCACAGGCTCCCAGGCCTCATTCAGTGCATGGAATAGATGATGATCACCCAGAGAGCAACTATTCAACACTCTTCAGGTCCTGCTTGGAAGACAGACTTAACTTCCTCATAGGCCATTTCTATGGCATGCATCAGTAGAAAGTGAGAACTTTACAAACAGCAATTCATTTATTTTCACAATGCCCTGGTAAAATGACAACATGTTGTTATAAGAGCTGCTCAAAAACACAGAATTTCAGATTCACAAGCACTACTGTTCCAAAATCTTCTACCCATTCCCACTAATCATGACTCCTTCAAACCTGTCTCTAATACAATCCCATCTCTTCCCAAGCACTGTCTCTGTGTATCAGTCCCATTCTTCTCTAGCCAATCTCAGTCTCCAATCCTCTGGCTTCTCCTCCCATTCTCTGCCCCCTTGCAGTTATAGTTTCTCCACTCAAGACTGAGGTTGAGGGTCTAGGGAAACTCTCCTTCTCATTTTAGTGTCAGGTCATATTGACCACCCATGGTCCTAAAACCAGTCTTTTCCCTAGGCTCCTCATCTAATCTTGCTCTTCCAAGTGCCCCCCTTCCCTCCTCCACAGATCTTTGTCCCAGTCTCTTTCCCCAACAAGACTGAAAAGTTCTTCATCAGATGTCTCTCTTCCCCTTGTCCCTTGTGTTTTCCCCTCACTGCACTAGTTCTCAGTCCTACTCTTTCCCAATCAGCCCCAGTCTTTGCCCTACCTACTCATTGCTAGTCCTCTCCTTCTTCCTCTTGTTCCTCTGCTCCCATCTAAGTCTTCTTCCCCATTGCATCAGATTTCCCTTCATAATTTCTAGTTCTTTCCCAAACATTTCCGCCAGTACCACAACCACATTCAGGTCCAGCTACCCAACTTACCTACAACCAACACACCCCCAGGCTCCTTGTGACACTCTACTCCCACATTCTCCTCCTCTCCCTAACCTAGGCCATGACCCCTCTACGTTTGAATCAGGAAGCTTCCTCCTCTTAGAAACAGCTGGGTAGCACTGAGAGCACTAGAGAGAAAAAAAATCCCCATTTTCATTTTCTGGTACTAGGCATCGAGCCAGGATGGCACACAGTGCCTCAGAGTTGCAATTTCAGGTAAAATCTTACTCAGGCCTGAACCTGGAGCATGCACAACATGAACAGAATCTTTAAGAAATCCATGTATTAAGAGCCAAGACGCCTCCACTAAGCATATATATTAATTGCAGCTTTTCAGAAATGTATAACTTGGTCAAATGTGGGAGGATTTTCAGGGAATGTATAAAAGCATTCAAGCAAATTTCAAGTCTCTCCCTCAAAGAATGTGGGCATTAGAGCTTTATAAGGAAAAGGTCACCCTAACTTTTTGACATGGACAGAAACAATGTATTTTCCATAGCTTTATTCTTGGAAATGGCTAGAGAATTTTCACTCTGAGTTTTCCAGTCAAGACAGAGGGGAAAACTGGCCTGAGGCAGACACCTGACAGAGAAAATTTCAGCCCAAATGATTAGTTTGGCAAGTTATAAACAACTGAGAACAGGGTCTTCTAATGTGTCAGGCAACCTTAATAATAGGTGGTGCTACCAGCCTGCCTATAATTTAGGGAAAGAAAAGTTAATCAAAACATTTCAATAGCTTTGGCATCCTGAAGGAAGTGTGGTTTCAGACCAGCCACACAGGGAGAGGAAGAAAATGGACACATCTTTCCAGTGTGGGCACACCTTAATGATTAGTCACATTACAAAACAAAGCAGTGTGGAGCTATCATGACAGGGAAAAATGTAAAGAACCGATCAGCAGGACAGAGGTGAAAAAATTAGTTAGATACTCAAATGGAGAAAACTGTATGTTGGCTTTTGAATAGCAAATCAAAATAAGCAGCAGAGAGATCCAAGAGGTAATTGAACATTGACCACTGGAAAATAACTGGTTGGCAGCTGCAGTTCACTGAGATTTTTCATTCTGTATTCAAACCAAAGTCAAGTCAAAGCTAGTAAAACTGAGCTCAGGCTAACAACCCAAATTAAACATGTATGTATGGATGTATATATGCATGCATTGAACAACCCAGAATTTAGAAATTCCCTGCCATGGAGAAAGGTTTACACTCAGTTAACACCAACCCTATCTTAATACTAAGGAAAAGAAATGAGAGAAAAACAGATGAAAGTTTATTTTTCTTTTGATAAAGCAAAGTAAATTGAGTTTTGGCAGTGGGCCAGACACCAATCTGACCCTCCCTCAGTACTGTAAATTAATCTTACACTGGATAGGGGGGAAAAATCTGAAAAACTTCCAGAATTCAAGTCCTTTGGCTGAACTTCTCAAAGGTGAATCCCGTAGTGACGTTCCTCTAACTGGACTCTCTCTGTAGGGCCTCTTCCCTATATCACAGGCTTTGGCCTTTGATTCCAGCACATTTTTCTCTTAACCTGGCAATTTAACCTTGCCGCTTCCCTCACTTAAGCACTGCCACCAATGCCTCTAACACCCACACCTTTGAACTGCATGGAGAAGTCCCAGATCTTCACTATGATAACAGAAGAGTAGAATTCAGCCCATATATGCATTTTCTCCCCAGTAGAGCTAGAAATAAAAACCAGTAACTATGATAGAAAAAAGAACTATTGATGATTTGGGCTTTGTTCTCAATTTAAGAAAGAACTCTCCCTGTCTTGCTTGTAAGTGTCATAGTTGGTAGGGTCGGAAGGGACCTGAGCAGATCATCAAGTCCGATCCCCTGCCATGGCAGGAAAGAGTAATGGGGTCAAACGACCCCGGCACGGTGTTCATCAAGCCTCCTTTTAAAGACCCCCAGGGTAGGAGCCAGCACCACTTCTCTTGGAAGTTGGTTCCAGCTCCTAGCCACCCTGACAGTGAAGTAGTGCCTCCTGATGTCTAGCCTGAATCTATGCTCAGTCAACATATGGCCGTTATTGCTTGTTACTCCTGGTAGTGCTTGGGGAAACAGGGACTCTCCCATTGCCTGCTGGTCTCCCTTGGCCAGTTTATAGACAGCCACCAGATCCCCTCTCAGCCTTCTCTTGAGGAGGCTGAACAGGTTCAGGTCCCGTAGCCTCTCCTCGTAGGGCCTGCCCTGCTGCCCCCGATCATGTGAGTGGCCCTCCTCTGGACCCTCTTGATGTTGTCCACATCCCTCTTGAAGAGCGGCGCTCAGAACTGGATGCAGCCTGACCAGTGTTGCACAGAGGGGGAGGATCACCTCCTTGGACCTGCTCATGATGCATCTGTGGATGCTGACAAGGTGCGGTTAGCCTTCCTGACCATGTCCCCACATTGGCGGCCCATGTTTATCTTGGAGTCAATGGTGACTCCAAGATCCTTTTCTGTCTCTGTGCTGATGAGAAGGGAGTTCCCCAGCCTGTAGGTATGCTGCTGGTTCTTCCTCCCCAGGTGCAGTACCTTGCACTGGTCAGTATCTCATCCACCCACCTCTGTAACTGTTCAGATCTATTTGAAGCCTGTCCCTCTCTTCTAGTGTGCCCACTTCTCCCCACATCTTAGTGTCATCCACAGATTTGAACAAGGTGCTTTTCACCCCCTCGTCCAAGTCACTGATGAAGATATTGAACAGTGCGGGCCTGAGGACCGAGCCCTGGGGAACCCCACTGCCCACATCCCTCCAGGTCAAAAATGACCTGTCCACCACCACTCCTTGGGGGTGGCCCTTCAGCCAACCCATCTGATTGCAACCCATCTGACTGTGTAGGCGTCGACACCACAGTCGCCTAATTTTTTAATGAGAATGGGGTGAGAGACAGTGTTGAAGGCCTTCCTAAAGTCCAGAAAGACTACATCTACCACGACATCTGCATCCAAGGATTTTGTGACCTGGTCATAGAAGGCCACCAGGTTGGTCTGACAGGACCTGCCTCTATTGAACCCATACTGATTGCCCCTAAGCATAATTTCCCCTGCTGGTCCCTTGCAGATGTGCTCCTAGATAATTTTCTCAAAGAGCTTTCCCAGGACCAAGGTAAGACTAATGGCCTATAGTTTCCTAGGTCCTCTTTCCTCCCTGTTTTGAAAATGGGGACCACATTGGCCCTTTTCCAGTCCTCTGGCACCTTGCCAGAGCACCATGAGTGCTCATAATGCTGTGCCAGGGGTCCTGCAATGACCTCTGCCAATTCCCTCAGCACACTAGGGTGGAGATCATCTGGACCTGCTGATTTGAACATGTCTAGTCCCACCAGAAGTTCCCTGACTAAGTCCTCACTGATGCTGGGCCTGGCTGCGCCTCCTCTGGGTCTATCCAGGATCCCAGTGGGGGGGGATGTCCCAGTTCCTGCTCAGAAAAATGGAAGCAAAGAATCTGTTAAAGAGGTTAGCTTTGTCATCTGGTGTAACCACCAGATTTCCAAGCGTGTCTGCAGAGGCCCCACATTACTCGGTACCTTCTTTTTACCCCCTATGAAGTTAAAAAAGGACTTCTTGTTATGTTTGATCCGGGTCACTAGTCCCAGTTCCATCTCCGCCTTGGCCTTTCTAACAGCCCCCCCTACAATCTCAAGCAATGATAGGTATAATCCTCTTTGGTGATGGTCCCTCCCATCCATTGGGCGTACACCTCCTTTTTAGCTATGAGACATTCCTGGATGCTTTTGGTGAGCCATGGGGGCTTTTGAGCACTCTTACCCCCTTTGATCCATGTGGGGATTGTCACCCTTTGGGCTTGGAGGATCGTCTCCTGAAGAAGCAACCACTCTTCTTGAACTCCCAAATCCTTTCCCCTCCAGGACCTCAGTGCCTCCCTGACTAGACTCCTTACCTCATTGAAATCCACCCTCCTGAAGGACAGGGCTGCTGCCTTGCTGCAGGCCTTTGACACCCTGCGCTGGATGGTGAATTCGAGTAGGCAATGATCACTATTGCCCAGGTGGTCAAGCACCCGCAGACCCCTCACCTGGTCATCGCCTGTGGCCAGGACCAGGTCCAACAAGGCATTTCCCCTGGTGGGACTGTGCACCTCCTGGGTTAGTTGAAGGTCCTGTAACTCGGCTAGGAACCTATGTGAGCAGTCAGACCTGACTGACTGCTCTTCCCAGCAGATGTCCAGATAGTTTAGGTCACTCAGGATGACCACGTCCTTTGACTTAACTGCCTCTGCGAGCTGACCTGAAAATTCCTGGTCTAGCTCTTCTCCCTGGTTAGGTAGTCTGTAGTAGACCCCCACCATTGGGTCCCTTTCCCCCCGACCCCGTTGTATACAGACCCAGAGCACTTCAGTCTGCCCCTCCTCTGACCCAGTGCTGTTTGCTGAGGATGTGTATTGCTTTTTGACATAGAGCGCCACACTCCCACCTTTCCTCCCTGTTCTATCCCAACTATACAGCCTATAGCCCTTGATGTTTACCATCCAGTCGTGCATTGGATCCCACCAAGTTTCAGTGAGCCCCACTATGTCTGGCTTTGTGTTAGCTAGCAGGAAGGCAAGTTCCTCCTGCTTGTTTCCCATACTATGAGCATTAGTGTAGAGGCATTTAAGGCCTCCTGAGGCCACCACCTCCCCCAATCCCAGGACTGTCCAGGCCCCTGTCTCTTACCTGGGTACTTCTTGTGCTCATCGCCTGTCTTGGCTGGGTTGTTCTTGTGGGTGTGTGTCTCTTGGTTCGGTGTTCCATGGCTCTCTTGGTCCCCTTCCTCCCCTTCCCCAGTGAGCCTAGTTTAAAGCCCAATGAAGGAGATCAGCCAACCTAAAAGAGAACACATGCTTACCTTTGGGGGAGAGGTGAAGCTAATCCCACCCAGGCATGTCTCTTGTTCTGAAGTATGGGTCATGTTCCAAAAAGCCGAAGCCCGCCTCAAGACTCCATTTCCGAAGCCGCAAGTTGACATCCCTGATGCAGGTCTCATGGCATCTTCCACGTCCACTCACTGGAAGGACCAATGAGAAGACCACCTGTGCCCCTGTCTCCTTCAGCTTGCCACCCAGAGCTTGGTAGTCCTTCATCAGGCAATCTGGGCTTTTCCTGGCCGGATCATTAGTGCCCACATGTATTAGGAACATGAGGTAGTAATTAGTGGGCCAGATAATGGACGGGATCATCTCCATCATGTCCTGAATCCGTGCTCCGGGCAGATAGTAGACCTCCCGTGTCATGGGATTCTGGTGACAGCTGGGACCTTCTGTTCCTCTCAGGATTAAGTCACCTATGACGAGTACACAGCATCTCTTCTTCCAGGTCAACTTGCCTCCTTCCACCTATTCTGTGCGTGGAGTGCCTCCTCTCCAGGGGTTTCCTCCTCACCTTCCTCTTCCTCCAATGTCACCAGGGCCTCATACCTGTACCCCAGCTGGACTGGGGGAGCTGATACTGCACCACCACAAGCAGCCCTGGCTCTGGAGGGAACCTTCTGCCATTCTGCTGTAGAGGGCACGCCTGGGGTTCTTCTCCTTTTGGTGCATGGCCCTGCAGGGAAAGGAAATACCCATCAATTTCATCCTCTGCTCCTCTGACCCTCCTCAGCCTGCTAACCTCCTCCTGGAGCTCCCTAACCTGCCCCTCCAAGGCTCTAAGATGGGCACCTGTGGGACAGATGTGGGGGCCCCCATTCCCTGCCCCCCCGGGCATCCCCCACAGGCCAGGGGGCAGGGTGATGCCAGCTCCCCTGTGGGCTCCGTCTGGGTGGAGGCCTCAGAGAAGCCTCGGGTAGACGGCACCCCCTGGGCAGGGGCCCTTGCAGCACTCTGCATCGACACCATTTTTTTTTCAAGTGTGGTGCCTTTGCCTCTCTTGCTGAAAACTTCCTCCTGGCCCCTTCTGCTTGCCCGCTTGCACGAATGCTGGTGCGAACACCAGCGCATCCTCACAGAGTGCGCCTGTTTGCACGCTCTGTTAACACAGTTCCCTGGTGGCTCAGTCAAAAGGGATCCGGGGGGGGCTTCTCTTCCAGATCCACCTCAGCTGCGTCTGCTCCTCCACCCCACTTACCTTAGGGGGATCAGTTGCTGCTGCCCCCTCCACCACCACCACTGCAAGCAATGCTCAGTAAATAACAGCAATATAAACTTTCAGCTACATCAGCTGTGCCTATATCTCCAAGTTGTCCTTTGCTAGATTTTCATGCAAATACTGTATTGGCATTTCCATTTGCTGTAAAACTCAAGCCTCCATAGTCCCCCCTCAGCGTTTTCCCCTCCAGGTTTGATCCTATCATGATATCATATAATGCTAAATCTCAGACTAAAGGAATATTGCCATGAAATCAAACTACAGCATCTGAAATCCCATGTATCAACATCCTGGTGTACACTTCCAGGATTGCAACATGACATGAGCACATTCCTGACCCTTCTGCAGGGAGGGAACCACAGATGTGGCAAAGCAGCAGGTTCCACAGCAGAGGGAAGCACTGCAGAGGGGATGGTGGGTGGCACGGTGCAACTCCACGCCACTGTTCCCCCGTGCACTCAGACATCCTCACAGCCAGATCCAGCCTATAGGTGCCAGGCTGTCCAGCTCTGTCCTAAAATTGTGTTTCTATGCATGCCCAGAAAAAGTCTCACTCATAAAAGATGCCTAGTTCAAGGCACCTAGCTCAAGGGGCAGAAAGAGAGAGGAAGAAGGAGCTTTGACTCCCACAAAAGCATTCCAAACAGGGGGATCCCAAAGGGGTTGAGACCCCTAAGCCCCAAAAGGGGCAGGATTTCAGTCACAGCCCTCTCTTTGGCATTTTCTTTTAGACTGATCTAGGCAGCTTTCCATTCAGCCTGCTGGCTCCTTTGGATCCCATTCTGAAGCACCAAAGTTTCCACATACACTGTATAGGGAGCCAAGGTACCTCAGCATTGAGGCTCTGAATTCCAGCCCAGGGACCAAGCATCTATATGAGTCATTGTGGCTCCTAAGTTTTAAGCACCTACATCCTTTGTTGCATCTAGGAATTTAAGTGTCCACAGCCTTGAAAGCCAACAAAAGATTTTTCAAGCCTGACTGGTTCCAGGAGTGGAGAGGGGTTTCAGGCTTTTTAATAAATCTGAATTGTATAAAACAAAGAGATTTTTCATACAATGATGTAACAACCAATATTTATGCTGGCTGCAATGTTACAGCTACAGTTTCTGTAAGTGGGAGGAAATGTATAGAATCCAATCAAGAGATATTCAAAAATGTTTGTTAAATGTTATGAAAACAAAAAGATTCAGCCCAGGAAATGAGCTTTGCCATCTTGCAACTGTCTGCCATTCTGCAGCCCAGGACCAGCTAAATCTTAAGTTATCACTTTAACCTCCAAGGAAGATGTGGATTAATAAAAGTTAAGGGTAAATTTCAAAAGGGCCTAAGTCACTTGAGAAACCAGGAACTTGCCTCCTTAACTTACGCAGCAGAGCTTTCTAGTACCAGCATATGTACACCAAAAGAAATAGTATTTCTGCCACCAATTGCACCTGCTCCCCAAATAACAGAAGCTTTGCTGGCAGAGGAGTAGGAAGGGCCACACCAGGCATTTTGCCAGTATCAATATATGGGTTATGATCATTCCACACCCCAAACCAATATATCTATTCCAGTGGATTTCATAGATTTCATAGACACTAGGGCTGAAAGGGACCTTGTGAGAACATTGGGTCCAGCCCCTGACCAAAGGGCAGGAAAGTCAGCTGTGGTCAGATGGCCCCAGCAAGGTGAGCGTCCAGGCGTTTCTTGAATGTATCCAGAGTAGGCGCTTGCATCAATTCTTGTGGGGAGTCTATTCCAAACTCTGGAGACTCAGACGGTCAAGAAGTTTTTCCTTATATCCAGTCTAAAATGGTCTTCCAGCAGTTTGTGACTGTTAGACCTTGTCTTCCCTTGGGGTGCCCTGGTAACCAGATGTTCTCCCAGTTCCTGATGCACACCCCTTATGTACTTATAGGCTGGCACCAAGTCACCCCTGAGCCTTCTATTCTCTAGGGTAAAGAGTCCCATGCCTCTCAGCCTCTCCCCATAAGGCCTGCTCTCTTGACCTCTGATCACGTGTGTGGCTCTCCTCTGGAGTCTCTCAAGCTTCTCCACATCCTTTCTAACACGTGGAGCCCAGAATTGGATGCAGTACTCCAGCTGCGGCCTCACCAAGGCCAAGTAAAGCAGGAGGATGACTTCTTGGGTCTTGTTTGAGATGCATCGGTAGATGCAAGCCAGAGTTTTATTTGCTTTGTGGGCTGCAGCATCACATTGGTGGCTCATGTTCAGCCTGTGGTCAATCATGACCCCCAAGTCTCTTTCAGTCATGGTGCTAGTGAGTGTTGCACTGCCAAGCCTATAAGTATAATGTGGGTTCTTTCCCCCAACGTGAAGAACCTTGCATTTCCCTGTGTTGAATATCATCAGGTTTTGATCCATACACCTGGAGAGCCTATCCAGGTCAGCCTGAATCCCCAGCCTATCTTCAAGTGTGGACGCTCTTCCCCAAAGCTTGGTGTCATCAGAGAACTTGGCCAGTCTGCTTCTGACACCAGAGTCCAGATCATTTATAAAGATGTTAAACAGTACAGGTCGGAGAACAGAGCCTTGGGGGACACCACTGGTCACTGAGTGCCATGTTGATTCAGTTCCATCAACTATCACTCTCTGGGTCTGACTTCAGAGCCAGTTCCCCAGCCATTGGACTGTAGGGTAGCCAAGGCCGCAGTTGGCCAATTTTTCCATGGGGACATCATGAGAGACCAAGTCAAAGGCTTTTTTGAAAACCAAGTATATGACATCAACCTCTTCTCCCTTGTCCAGGTGATGCATCACCTGGTCACGGAAGGAAATGAGATTGGTCAGGCAAAACCTACCTGCACTGAAGCCAGCTTGGCTGTCTCTCAGAATGTTGCCTTCTGTTAGCCTGTTGTTGCTGGATTGTTTGATATTTTTTTCTAAGATCTTTCTAGGGACTAAGTTCAAACTGATTAGCCTGTAGTTCCCTGGATCTTCCTTCCTTCCTTCCTTCCTTGAAGATAGGCACCACATTGGCCCTCTTCCAATCTTCTGGAACCTCTCCCAATTACAGGTGTATGATCTCCCTTACCCTGGTAATCCTGCGTCCTGTCAGGCGGGGTGATCCCCTTGGGCTGGCGGAAAACTGACACACAATAGTCATTAAGGAGATTATCTTTTTCCTAGGTGTTGGTTGTCAGCTGCCCCATTTGGTTCAGCAGGGGTCCAATGTCGCCCTTGTTTTTTTTTCCAACTTCATATGTATCTGAAGAAGAACTTTTTATTGTCCTTGATTCCTGTAGCCAGTTTGAGTTTGGTTTCAGCCTTGGCTTTTCTGGTCCACTCCCTACAGGTGCGGGCCAGTGCTGCATAATCCTGCTTAGTGTTATTTCCCAACTTCTGTCCCAACTTTATGTCCTCTCTTTTCAGATTCAGGATGTCCATGGGTTCCCTATTGAGCCAAGGGGGTCTCCCAGCCCTTTTGCTACCTTTCCTATGCACTGGAATGGACTTACCTTGTGCTATTAGGATTGCATCTTTCAGGAATGACCATTCATCATGGACTCCCCTCCCTGTCAGATCGTGATCTCTCAGGGCCTCAACAACCAATCTCCTGAGCTTGTGAAAGTCAGCTTCCCTAAAGTCAAAGATTTCTGCATTGCTGACTGATTTGCCAGTTTTGTGATGGATAGAGAAAGTGATCAACTCGTGATCACTGTCACTTAGCTTCCCTTCAATCCTCAGGTCACTCGCTAGATCATCCCCTTTGGCCAAAACCAGATCCAGCAGTGCCTTACCTCTTGTTGGCCCATAGACTTCTTGAGTCAGATAGAGCTCATCACTGCAAGCAAGGAAGTTTCATGGCCGAATAGATTTGGCTGAGTGCTCTTCCCGTGAGATGTCATGGGTGGTTGAAGTCACCCATGACAACCATGCACTGAGTGTACAGCCCCTGCCGGATCCCTAGAGAATTCATGGTCAAGCTCGTCCTCCTGGTTAGGAGGTCTGTAATAGACTCCTACAGTTATATCTCCTTCACTGTGTTCTCCCCATATTTTAACCCAGAGGGTCTCAAGTCGCCCTCCATGGGTGCCAATCTCTGCTTGTAGGGAAGTGTACTGCTCCTTCACATAGAGAGCTACACCCCCGCCCTTCCTTGCAACACAACCCTTCTGTCCAGTCATAGGTGGAGTCCCACCAGGTCTCCGTTACCACTATGAGATCATATTCATTTTTGCTTAGCAGAAAGGCCAATAACTCCTGTTTGTTCCCCATGCTCCTGGCATTTGTGTACAGACAGCTAAGTTTGCCATCAGGAGCTCTGGGCTTCTCTGTGCACTTAGAAGAGTCCTGTCCTTGGGCCAAGGTCAGAGTAAGTTCCCTTGTGTTACCTGACCTGCTGAATATTATAGAATACTATCATGTAAGCTCAAAGACTAATTTTCAAATATGGCTTAGGGTGTAAACACACAAAATAATTTTACCCCAGATTTTATTTCATAGTAAAGGTATTCCATGACAAGCAGTGGACATACTACCAGCTCTCCCCAGGTAGCTAACCACAATAAGCACTATTACAGTCCCTGGTCACTACATGGGAAGAAGCCAGTTTGCACTGGAATTATACCTACCCAGGAGGTTGGACTAGAGCAGTGTTTCTCAATCTTTTAAGTAGCAAGTACCCACTAACTTCTGAAAATTTTAATAAGTACCCCACACTCAATTTTCAAGGGGATTTTATATTTACAGACTAATGTGTGCCATATGTTGGAAGAAGGGCTGTGTACGTAAGGCCGTGATATGACAGATGTCTGATCTGGTGTGGGTACGGTTGACACCGTTTACACCAGGGGTGCACAACTCAAGTATGTACCTGGGCTAGAGGTGATGTTGGCTAAAGCTAGGAGGGCTGAACCCAGTGCCACACAAAGCGCAGCATGCCAAATGATTACTGGGGAATTTACATTTTTTTGCCATAGTTTTGGCACCAGATTTTTTGCCATAGTTTTGAGAGGAAAAGAAGGCGAGAGAGAGAGAGAAAGTGTTGGTGTATCCGCATACCCCCTGCCTGTGTCTTGCGTACCCCCAGGGGTACATGTACCACAGGTTGAGAAACTATGGACTAGACATTTGATGTCTCTTCCAACCCTTTAATTCAATTAAACTTTCTTGGGTAGCAAACACAGCACACTACATAGTAACTTTCCTGCATAGTAAAGTCATAATACATTTTTCAAGAAGTAACTTTTCCCTGGTTACAAGTGATTTACTATGCAACAGGTCTATGTATTATGTGCACACCAGTGACATTACCATGTAAAGTCAATTTACTGTATAGTAAATGTGTTGTGTGTCCACATCCTCAGGTAGCTACATCAGTTAAAAGTTACTGATAGTCAGTCAGACTTGGGCTGCTAAGATACTTGAACACTTTTCCCTGTGAGTCCAACATTTACAGCTTAAGCATAGGCTTGCTGAAATACTTACCAAACAGAAAATCTGTGAAAGACATTTGAAAGATACAGATTCATGTTCAAGAAGCATCTTTCCTCACTGAAAAGTCATTGTCTGAGGAGGAAATTCTTTTCATTTTTCACAAAGCCTGCTCAACTGTCAAACTCCCAACACAGATAGAGAGAAATTCTTGCTCTACCTCAGAGGGAAATCTGCCATGCTATTCGTCAAGAACTACTGAGTCCCAGAATAAAACCACTGCTAACCCCCAAAAATCTCTATTCCAGGCCTGTTCCTTTGTTTCTTATACCATGTTGCTTTCTCTCCTATAGATTTGCTAGAATATTTTCTACATAGCCAGGTGAGTTTTAGCTCAAATTAGGCATCTGATTATCTACCCAAGTTCTTATATTCGTACCAAACTTCTTGGCATATGAGTAAAAGACTAAATAGGGCTTTCTCTCTTTCTCTCTCACTTCCCTGTCTCTATCAGTGAAAGTCACAAGCAAAATATTTTGCCTGTTTTTTTCTTAAATGACTGTTAAATTAATAAATTGCCCTTTAAACAAGTGAACTGTTCGAACGTTTGGGCGAAGTACTGGGTCTCGATTTTTGGCTTTGAACATGTGCAGTTAATGGCCATTCTTATTTCATCATCTGGCAATGGCAGCCATAGGCTTGATCCAGCTCCTGTAATCAGGAAATTCCCTACACTGACCAAGTTGATCCACGTTCTGGGTGGCTGGAACCAAACTGCTCTGTGTCCTAAGACAGGGGTCGGCAACTTCTGGCATGCATGCCAGAGCATGGCACGTGAGGCCATTTTGCTTGGCATGCCACCAGTGGCCAGGAGGCTGCAAGCCATGCTGCAAGCAGCCTGGGCTCCATGGCAGGCAACAGCTGTCCAGAGCCCAGCTGTGTGTGGCAGGCAAGGTCTGGGTGTAGTGAGCTGCGAGCCCAAGCCAAAGGGCTGCAGAGCCAAAGCCCCCAGGTGGAGTGGGGAGTGGGGGGCAGGAGTTGCTGCCAAAGCCTCCTTCCCCCCTGTGGTGGCAGCAACTCCCTTCCTGCAGCGAGAGCCCCCTAGGCCCATCTCTAGCACATGCTGGAGCTGCACTGGCCATACTGAGCTGCTGGACACCCCATATAGTTCAGGACCTCTGGGCAAATGGCTCATTCCTCTGCCTTCCTGCCAATGCTGGATCTGCTAGGGAACAGACTTGAAGCCTGTGCTCCCTCATGAAGTTGCCTAAGAAACAAAATTGGCCAGCTAGGGTTTCAAGCCATCCCTGACTGGGAATGAGACAGCCCAGAGTCACCTCCTGTGGAAGGAGGACTCCCTTTTACAAAAGGCCCTGTTTCAAGATACATATAGAAACAGGGGTGTACAGCTGGGAAGGGGCTGGGGCAGTACAACTCCAGCCTCTCCCCCACCAGCTGCCTTTTGGCATGCATGCACCCCCCACCAGCAACATGAATCAGGCCCCTCATGGCTCCCCTGCCATCTGCCCCTGTCACAAGCCAAGACATGGGTTGAAGTTGGGGAGTTTTTGGCACTCTGGCCAAAAACGTTCCAACCACTGTTCTAGGAGGCTGGGGTTGACAAAGACAGAGGCCTCTCAGACAGCCAAGTCTCTGAATATTGTGCTAGTCAACTTGAAATTGATTTCGTATTCAGCTCTACTACTAGAATGAGGAAATCATTACACTTCCAAAGAATGATGAATCATAGTACATAAGGAGCCTTTCTTTACATGTGCTCTAAAGGGGGTAGGGGGTGCTTTAATTAGAGCAGTTCTCAAGAGCTGCTCTAATTAAAGCGTCCACAGTGTCTCATGTATTCAGCGTCCAGTGCTTCAAAATGGCAGCAGGGGCACTTTAACTAAAGCTCATTCAATGATCTTTAGTTAAAGCACCCCCATTCCCATTTTGAAGTGTGGGGATGCTGAATACATGAGACGCCAAGACTGCTGGAGCGTGCTAATGAGCATGCTCCAGCAGACTCGATTAATCGGATCTGCTCCAACATGCTGTAATTACAGCACATCGAGCGGGCATCCTGCATGTCTGCAGGCACCCATAAAGTCTAATACATTTTCCTGGCTTCCTGTAAATTAGTGACACCACCAAATTTTCAACTGCAGCAAACACTTTAATGTAGTAAAATGGCTCCTATCTCTTTAAGTAACAGGTCATTTAACCCTACCGCTAAACTTGTATTATCCTTTTGATTCTAGTAGTGAAAAGGGAAAGAACAAAACAATGAAGCATAGCCTGGACAGTCAATGAAAACAAATACTTAGTTTATTTTTACTTACCTCTCTTCCTAAATGAATTAGCAGAACTGGTGATCTTTGGCCTCTTCTTCAGGCCAGAGAGGCCATGAGACTGGCAGACCTAATATCCCCCACAGCCCACAGCAATTCCGACGGAACATTTTAATATGAGAACACTGTGTACTAGTTAGGCACTAAATTCCCCTTGAGAGAATATGGTAGACATTGTATGGATTAAATTTAACTAGCCTCGGACATTAAGAACCTCACTGTTCTTGTCTTCATAGCAAAGGTCACGAGAGGCAATACTAAATTTTCTAATCCCCCTCCCTATCCCCCACCCTTTTTTAATAAGTTACTTATATAAAAAACACTTTTTTCTTTTGCCTGTGATTTCAGTAATGGTCTACAGCAAGTTCCATGCGGAAAAATAATCAGAAACCCATAAACCATCTCTGCAGTCCTTTCCATAAACCATATTCTTCAGCGTATGTGTCCAGTAGAAAAGTGTCAGACACTCACCCCAGAAATTTCACCCAGTTTTCAAAACCAGAGAAAGAAAGAAAAAAAATTGCTTCCTAAAAAAGACAAAAGCTTTGATTTTGATCTGGAATTTTTTTCAATCCATTAAATAAACTACCCAGAAAAATCATAAGCATTGCAGTAGTTAATATTAATATGTAGCTAGCATCTCATCAACGAACTGCCCTGTGCAGAAATAAAAAGGAATGTTTTTTAATTGTGGCACCAACAATAGTTTTAAGTCAGTTCCTATCTGGCTTTTCCAGTCGGTGGGAGGAGAGGGGGGGGAATAAAAATGAGACAAAAATCCATAAACCTCAACAATCTATTTATTTTTTCTATACACTTATGATTTTGCCAAGCTGCCCATTAGGGCAAGGCTGAGAAGGATACCATTATATCACAAACCCATGCCACTTCAGGATCACTGTCGTTGCTTGAAAATAGGGTGACAATTTATAAGAAGCACCCAGTTTTATTTTGCATAGCAACCAAGGAAACTTGGACTGAGCAAGATGGGAATGAAACAGAAGAAAGAGTGGAAGTTCTTCAGCTCCCTGACCAAAGGAAAGTGAGAACTGATAGGTTGTGGGTGGGAAGCAATGTTGTTCCCCTGGTAAAGAGTTGGCACAGATTCCTTCCCCCTCACCTCCAGGGGCAAGAGGATCACAGTTCCTACCAAAGGGTCCCCCTGGGCTGGTGCAGCTATGCTTCTTCCCTTTTTCAAGGGATTGTGCAAAAGCTCAATCCAGCTGTTGGAAAGTGCAGTAACGCTGGAGGTCCAGATATTAGTTGTTGACATAAAAATCTAATACAAAGGCCACTTGGCCTGCTTCATCAGGGGTAACATTGTTAATACAGATACCAACACAATGTACAATATGTAAAAAGATTTGGCACATTGTATTATGGCTTAACGAAGTCAAAGCTCAAGCATAGCAACTTAC
This sequence comes from Alligator mississippiensis, assembly GCF_030867095.1. NCBI lineage: Eukaryota > Metazoa > Chordata > Crocodylia > Alligatoridae > Alligator > Alligator mississippiensis. Next base: position 192,454,668 of record NC_081824.1, on the reverse strand, counting down.
TATAATGTTGTAATGTTATATTTCAAGCTTGGAGGGCCAGATGCAACCCTGACATAAGTAGACAACTGTTGATTTCAATGGAGATCATACCTACATACTTTGGAGCTAAATATAACTCATAAAGAGAAGATTTTACATTGGAGGAAACATAAAACACCATTTATACAACAGAGAAAACAACTTTACAGTGTTTATCAGTTTGTGTTTGAATGAGATTTTCCCCTTTGCTTCTGAAATAACAGGAGTGCATGCTTGTGCATGCTTTCTTAATGTGTCAGAAATTCAGCATTATGGGTAAATCCAAGCCTTGGAAACAGTAGATGAGGCGAAGATTTCATTCTCTGTCTTCAGAGATTGTGGGGGGGAGAGAAAATAAGTTTAGGATTAGGATGAGATGTCCACTATGGCAGATTGTCCAACAACCTCAACTTGTGTGGGTTCCTGTACCTTTCTCAGGTGTCTGGTGATGGCCACAATAAGTTCTTGGGAGGACAGCGGGCCTGTTCTAGAATAGTAATTGCTGGCTCTCTATGAAACATAACTGGATCAATATTTTATAAAAGAAGTAGGGCCAAACTAAAGATCTAGAGCCAAGGGAATCCCTTCATTCCCCGAATGCAGAATGGTTTTCAGTCACTCATTTCTACATCTATGAAAAGTGAAAGTTTTCCTCTCATGTGAAAGTCTGCCTATAAGAAGAACTTGCATGAACTTGAACAGTGACTCATTTGCCTAGATACTGGTTATGCTGCTGTGCAAAGACCTGAATCTGTTTCTCCGTCCATCAGTCTCACAGTAAGTGTGCTGGCAGGGGGCCTGGAGATGCGGAGAGGCAGCTTGCTAAGCCCCTAGGGGTGGAGGAGGTGCTTCTTGTCACTCAACAGCATCCCCACAGGGCAATTACAGGGGAAGCGTTGACAGGCTCTGAAAGGCGTCCTGTCCATTCCTCTTCAAATGGAAAGGATACTGACTTTGACATGAAGCCTCAGGGGTGGGTGAGCTTAAAGCAGGGAAAGCCTTGGTGGGGGAAGGAATCTAAGGGCTCCATCAAGGATTTGGCAGACTCCTTCCTCTGCCCCATGAGAAGAAGAGGAATGCATTAAGGTTCCCAGTCACTTTCAGCTCCACCCTCCTTCTTGACCCCTTCTTGCACATTTCTGCACATCTCTCATTCCTAGCTTTATAAAAATTAAAATACAGTTAACCCTGTCAGGGCCTCACTGAAAGTGAAAACTGAACTACTATCACCCATCTTCACTGGGTTGCACTGTAGGTTTCTGTACCTTCACCCCCAACCAGCACAACACATTCACTGGAGGTGTATCAATCAGGAAATACAAAATCATTTAAAAATTATGGAAATTAGAGTTTTTCAGATTACTTTTCCACAAAAGGCTTCTGAGGCCATGGAAACTGAAGCCATATGCTGCAGTTTGAAACAAAGAAGAATGGTTAATTAATTTAAAAACGCATACAGCCCCAACCGGGTGCTGTTTATAGTCCACTGGAGAGTAAAATATGTCTACACTATGGTGATAGTACATCCTGGCAGGAATGCCCCAGAGCATGTACCCCCTTGCACACTCCAAACCCAGAGATGCACCAGTGACACTGCCCTGGGGTCATCACCAGCAGCCACACTGAAGCATACCAGAGGCTGATGTCACAAGAGCAACCATGGGAGGAGGGGGACTGAAGCAGGTTCCCTGCTCCATTTCTGAATTTGGAGTATGTGAGTGGGAACAGGTGGGGAGGGATGCCTGGGAGTGTCCCCCGCACAACACACTGCCACCTGCCCTGATTCACACATACCCTAACTCACTTTAGAACATGGGATATGGGTGTCTTAAGTCAGACAGGTACTCTTAGACCTACATGGCGCCATGCTGTATTAGGTAGACAAACCCTATGACAAACACTGCAGCACAAACAGCGCACATGCTGCTTACTGCTAGTTATTGCATGTATTGTGCTGGTGTCTAGATGCCCCAGTCAGAGATGAGGGACCCTTTCCCATAAGCACTGTGCACACAACTTTTAATTTAAAGTTGTTTTTTGCCCCAGCAGAGTAAAAGTCTAAGCACTTGTTTTTAGTCAGTGCTGATTGATAACACGTACAACAGCATATCGTTCACTGATATTGAGCAAATTCCATAAATACGTAGCTGTTCCTTCGTTCTCATTTAATTTTCCTTTGGTGACTAAGTTGAAAGACTTTGCAGAAGACATGTCCCTTACTGTAATACAAACAATAAATATTAATCAAAGAGACTGTAACTGATTGAAAGCTATTTGTTTTCATATACTAAATAATGAAACTTTCAATTTAAGTGGGCATTTTTATTGCTGAATAAATCTCCTATGTAGATAGGGGATAAAGAGCTGCTTTCACAGAGTATACAGCGGAGCAAAATTTAGCCTAAGAAATTCATATTAATATCCAAGACCAGCTTCTTTAACAGAGCTGAGCCTATTCATACCAGCTGAGAATCTGGTTCACAAACTTTTGATGTTTATGCAGACTGAAACACTGAACCCTAAGCGGGTCACTCAGCACTGCTAACTGAAGAATGTGTGCTATTGTCTACTCCATCATTCAGAATCAAAAGTAAAATCAATTTTATGAGAAAGAGTGCAATGATGGGCCAAATTTAGCAGCTCTTAGGTCAAATAAAAAGTCCCAAGGATATAAATGTGGGTTATCCTGAGTAATGGCCAGCCAAGATTCTCTAAATAGATGTCTAATGTTTTGGTTCCAAGTCTAACATTTAAACAACTAAATGGCCAGTTTTCAAAACTTCTGAGTACCCAGCAACTCCAATTGACCTGGATGGGAAGTTTTGGACGGTCACCACTTCTGAAAATCAGATCATCTAATTATGATGGCACACTTCTCATAGAAATGAGCCAATATCTATCCCTCAGCCTGCTGTGTAGCATGAAGTTACCGGACGTGGCTCATAGGAAAGACATTATCAAGCATGCCCAACCTACCTGGCTCCTGCTTGCACATGCTAAACTCAGAAATGCAGTAATGAAGCCACCCTGGAAGCATCCCTTCTGGCTGCTTTCAAGCATGCTGGACAGATGCTGTGAGCATCTGTGGGACTGCTAATGGAACCTATTTGCAAAGGAAATTATACCACCATGCAGGATATCAGAATCTAGATCTAGGTTTCTGGTTATTGAAAAATAGGGACCTCATGAGGTCAACTAGTCCAACTCCCTGCCGAAGACAGGAACATCTTGACTAAATCATCCCAGCCAAGTGTTTATCTAACCAGCAGTCAAATACTTCCAGTGAGGGAAATTCCACAACTTTTCTATGTAGTCTGTTCCATTACCTAACCACCTTCATAGTTAGAAAGTTCTTTTTAATATCTTATGTAAATTTTCCTAACTTGCTCTTTAAGACCATTATTTCTTGTCTTGTACTCTGCAGACACAGAGAACCATCAATCACCAGCCTCTTTCTAAACACCCTTTTCATATTTGAAGACTGTCCTCAAATGCCCCCCAGCCTTCTCTTCCCCAGAGTGAATAATCATAGTTCTTCTAGCTTTTCCCTATATGTCATTTGGATCAGTCCTGTGCTAGATGCTGGCTACTGATATGAAAAGGTCAGTATGCTATCTCTGAATACACCTGATGTGTCCAAACGATACAGCTTTGTAGGGAAAGGTTCCTCTCCATGCCAGAGACTGGAGTCTGGCTGCCTGGATATACTATTTTAAGACTGGGGCATTGCTGTTTTCCACAAGATGTTCATGACCAGATAATAAGAATGCAGCTCAGAGTGCATTGGCTTCTTTCATCAGAGTTTTCAAGCCGGGGTAGATGTCCCATCTCCCTTCCTTAAGAGTGATACCTCTTCTCTGTTCACAGCTACACAACAATTTTCTTTCAATTTAGTCATCCTATAACATGGATCAATGGTAGTAATTCCATCTTTCTAATTGCTCTACACAGATCCCTTCAGCAACCTAAAGAGTGCAAAATCCATTCTCCTGAACATGTATTGCCCCAAACTCCACCACAACTGGCTTCTTGTACTTTCCTATTTAAATGGATGAGATCTTATTTCTTTCATATCTTGTTTCCCAGAAAATTCAGTTTTAAGTGAAATTAACACTCTCTCAAGTAATGTGAACATTTAGAGGTAAGCCTAAAAACCCAGGAATATAGCAACCATGTGAAAAGTTTTTATGTATGTGAAACAATAATTGAATTCACACGCCAATGGTTCTCAATGGGTATCATACACACTGTGGATTGTGATCCCTAACAGGTGATATGCTATTCTAGTTATTAGATTTCTATCTCAACTGATGGACAATCTTAACAATTGTATGACATGCGATACATCCCTTAGGCTTAGAGTAGGCTTTACTGGGTCACAAGTTGCAAATTCCAAAACCTGAATGCATGGAAAAAGGGAAGATTTGAAGATTTAGAGAACTTCTGTAGAAGAAAACAAGAAAGTATATCAGTCAGAAGGGAGGGAAAATGTTCCACAATTTGCATATGTGCTTTAATTAATTAATTAATCACATTTTCAGCTTTGTTAAACTCTTACCCAAAAGCCATCTACTTTGTCCTGTTACAAAAAGGTCATGCTTATGTAGGCATAATTAAGATGGAATATTCTATGTTAAACCTTTTTATGTTTAAATCCATCTTCAAACAACTCATTCTATTTCATGATTATGGACAACCTTGCTCATAAATCTCAGGTATAGCTAGTGGAGTTGGCTCTGAAGCTAAGAAAGCCAGGATGGTGATTTCAGAATGCAAGGGGGCATTAGTTCACCAAGTTCATGTATCAGTGGAAAACTGTTTTAAGATTTAAAACTGAAGTTAAAAGCACAATAAAGATACAAATCCCTACTAATCTGAAACTTTCTCACTGTCACATTGTCAAAAAAGCCCTTTGTGCCTGTAACTAAAGTCCCTTATCTATCCACAGGAGTTTGCCAAAAGGAAGCTGACACCTCATCCAAAGATAGCACAGGAGAAAGGCACTACTTTAATCCTGCCTACATATTGAGAATGATACTTTACTTTTTTAACTGACAGCTAAAGATTTCTAGGGAGAGATAAAAATCGCCAGGAAAATGTAACTTAACAAGCCATAAACAATACATCTTGCAATAGGTGAACTGATTCCTCCTTTTGTGTCCTCGGCTGTAAAATTTCAGTTGTGACAGCTATCGGCACTCACCTGAAAATTTATTTTCCAGTCAGTCAATCTAATCTATACCACTGGATCTTAAGAATTAGAACAAATTGAACTAATTGCTGCCAATAAATAATTTCCTAAAAAAAAATCAGTTATTGTCCTCACTGCCAGTAAAATATGTGTATACTTGGGGTGAAAACCAAAACAAAGTAGATATTCCACTGCAAAAATCTTAGTAAAGACAAAATACCATATTTTCACAGTGAAGCAAACCAAATATGGTCCATCACAAGCATGGAGTTAATCTTCCTTGACTTATCCCATGATAAACAAAATACAGTGCCTTGCCTCCGCTGGAATTTTATTGCAGGATAGCAAATACACACTAAAATATCTTGCAGTGAAACACCATCTTTCTGCAGGGCAAACAGTCTTAGTCTGTTTTCTGTTTTGAAATTATTCACTCATTCTAATTCATGAATATTATTGAATAGGAAAATATTAAAAGAATATTAAAAAGTGGGCTATTAAGATATTCATAGAATCATTCACTTTGACTATTTACTATCCATTATTTTCAGTGCATGTTTATTCATTAAAGCCCCTGATTACATCTTCTGTTCCAAGGCAAACATTTAAAATAGGAGAATAACAAATAGAAAATTAATAGCAGATAGCAATGTTGAGTGAACAAGAACATCTTGTATACATCAGTCAGTAATCTATAAAAAGAGCCATCTCCTAAATATTCATGCAAAGAGACTAAAATACAATAAGCAGATGTTTAATTTTAAGCTTGTGAATAGTCTTATATACCTTAACTGGATGACCCACGTGCTTGGTGTTAAATGCAGAGCTGATCATGTCACTGGATTTTTGCATTTAAAGTTTGCGAATAGTTACAGATAAGAGACACAATGAAGATTCAGTTTATAATTTGAAAATCAATTGGTGAATTCCATTTTTGTACCATTATGCCAGTGTTGGCTTTTCTCAGAATGCAGTGACTGACTCTATTGTCCCAGTAATCAGGGGTGAAAAAACACAGACTTTGGATGTTTATTGACTTGGACAAGATCATCCTGCTTACAAGACAGAGGCTCTAGTTTTACAGACCTTTTAATTCCCAGCACACCACTCCCCTTTCCTTTTACAAATCCCCTGTTGTGAAACTGTAATGCACTTACTAGACACCAAGGATCATGAACCAACTTCTAAATTGTCTGTCAGCCAGAATAGAAGCTACTCACTCTCATCGTTCTTAAGTGTTCGTGCAGTACCGAGAACAACAGAGCTACAGTGGAGGACCTTAGATGCCACCACAGTACAAGTGCAAATCATCCATTATTCTCTTGTTGCAATCCCAGCAAAGCACAAAGTGTAGGATCTCTACCACCTTTCTTGGTTGTAACAGAGTTAAAGAATAGCAGCATCAGAATGAAGCCATCAACATTTAAAACAAGAGATGTAACAACACACTGCTTTGAATACAAGAAGACTCAATATGTAGGTTTTGACCTGTAAAAATGAATTGGACAAATTTGTTTAGAGAAAAATAGTTTAGATTAATTTTAATTAAATTAGGTTGCTAAGCATGGCATACCTCGAGAAATACTTGTGGAAAAAAACATCTATAATTAACTCTTCTACTTCCCTGATCTTGAGAAAGAACCAACTCCTTCATCAGCTCAGAGCAACCCTTAAAATTACCTTTATTATTCCACCTAGACTGATACTCCATCCAAATGGACATTTCCATCATACAAGAAAGTCTTTTCAGAAAATATTGAGATAGTATTATGGAAAAGTGGAACTAATTATTATACTAATTAGCAAAAATCAAACAGATCAAACCCATCCAATTTTTGTGGAACCCATGGCCACGTTTTCTACACACACACACACACACACACACACATATAAAATAGGTATTTACACCATTAATATGTGCAAATCAGAGAACTGCACGTCTAGCTGTTGAACCTGTATATATAAATGCCTATTTGCAAATATGCACATTTTACAGATGCACACAAATGCATGATCAGTTCTGGAAGCTAATTTGACAATTTGCCCGAGGAGTTTGTTTTTTCAATTGGGATGAAATTCACCAGCAAAAATATTATCTATTGGTGAAGTTCCACACAAGCTAAATGCACAAACCTTCTGTTGCCCACTCTGCTCCATAGTGAATTTCAACCTTAGAAAACACTTAACTTATAGGACTAGCACTTGATTGAATGATGCATGCCCCTCTTAAAAGCAGTGCCAACAATACTACTGGACCAACTGATTAATCTCTTATCAACATTCCCATCTTGATGGCCTTATTAGACACAACGCAATGATTTAGTATGTTACCATCTCTGTGTATTGTACATGCACAGCCTTCTGGAAGCCTGCATAGCACTTCCCAATAATATATTCTGTGTGGACTAAAAATATGGAATCACTAACAAAAATATTATCCATTTGCTTGCTTTCAGCTTGTATATAGCCCTAAATGGTCTGAGAAAGAGATAAATGTCTATTCTATATGGACTTACTCATTCTATCCAGACAATTGACTCAAGTTTCAAGCACGAGGCCAGAATTGATCATTTATCAGCTTAATCTTCATGATATATTTAGTGTCTAACCTTAATACCTTCAATCTCCTTCACAGTCTGCAAGGGGGAAAAAATCCACAACTGTTAGGAATCAAGCAACTAAAAAGAGGTATGTAGCTGTCTGAGGGTAAAGGTTATAAACACTGGCCTCAGTCCTGAAGACATTTATGAATGGAAATAGTCCCACTGATTTCAACATGGCTACTAATGCAGAATAATACTTTGCATATGTGCATAGCATTTGAATGATCTGATGTATTATCAGTTTATTTTAAGCCTGTCACTCCTAATTAGTTCAAAACCATGGAGAAAGATAAAAGGTTTGGTGTAGTGCTGGATTTGTATTCTAACAGAACGAAAAAAAACCCAAACAAATGAAGCTGCTTTGATTACAGGGTTAAGTTAGTATACATACAGACATTACAATTATAGATTTCATAGATTTCATAGACATTAGGGCTGGAAGGGACCTCGGAAGATCATCGAGTCCAGCCCCCTGCCCAAAGGGCAGGAAGTCAGCCGGGTTCATAGGATCCCTGCAAGATGAGCATCCAGTTTGCTCTTGAAGGTGTTCAATGTGGGCGCTTGAACAACTTTAGTTAAGTCAATTAGATTGACTTAACTAAAATTAAGTCAGTCTAAATGCTCATCTGTGCAGATGTTTGGGGGGTTTAAATCAGTCTAGAAATGGTGGCCTTATCAAAGTTAGTTTGCTTGAGTAGGTGACCTAACTTAGATTGGGAACAGGTTCACCCAATCCAGCAAGTGTCTGCATGGGTTCAGAGCATAGGCCCAGAGCTGGGACAGCCCAACCGCGCACCCCAGCCAAGGGGCTACATTCTTCCTACCTCCCCATCCCTGAACAGGCTATTTTTAGCAACCCCCCATGGAACCATCAACCCCATCACACACCTGCCAGCCCCTTGATCCCACCAAAGCTCCCCTGGACCCACTAGCCCCCTCAATCCTGCCCACCCCTCCGTCCACTCCAAGTTACTTCAGGGTTACCTATGCAGCTCCTGGCACCAGCAAACCCCTGCACACACTTCTCCCAGTCTACAATCAGGCAACTTAAAGTAATCCATGTCATTGGAAACCAAGTGTAGCAAACATTTCTATGCACCCTTAAGTAACCAGGATAACCAGTGGCCTCATTTCAGGAGGACACAAAACCCATATTTATTATTACCTGTACATTGGTGTCTGCAAGAGTCTTAGGGCAAAAAAGGCCTGCTTAATTACAGTGTTGCCAAAAAAGTTAACTCTTCCCCCCCTCCCCCCAAATCATCAGATTATCTCAAAAGTCATGCGCTTTAAAAGAAAAATGTGTGATTTATCTGTCAAGTCAAAACCACTATGTTCTACTTCAGTATCTGGGTTTGATACATGTTTAAGCTAAAATTTTAACTGCGTGTTGCAGGGTTTATTTTTCTAATGTATATTAGCAGTAGCAGAGGAAATTTCCAAATCTGTTCCTGCACTTTAGAAGAGAGAAAAAAAATCGTATTCACTTTCAGTAAAATAGGCACTCTTAACTCTCCTGGGATTTGCCTTAACTGCTGCAGTGGCCACTCCCAGAGAAAACATGACTGAGCATTGCCCATGCCCCAATCCACCAAAGCTACTGACACATTCCAGACCTGAAAATGTGCCAGTGAGGCCAACCCAAGCTATTCCTAGGGGCCACTTTCAAGCCTGGAGCAGCCTAACTCCTGAACTTCCAGGTCTGGGGCACATAGGTGACCTCAGATGAATGTGATACAAGTAAGGTATCCTCTCCAAAAACAGCCACTGCTATAGTGTAAACAAGCCCTGAGACACTCCTGAAAATCTCCTCCCTTCTGAACATGCTGCGTGCATCTACACATTGCCCTATGGCAATGTAATGATCATGTGGGTCTACACATGATATCTAGCTATGTCGTTGTAGCGGCATACTCCCCGCTTATAGCACGCCACTACAGCAACATAGCGGGGAAATTTAAGAGTGGGCTGCCCGTATGGTGCAGTATGGGCGTTATTGGATCGTGTTTTAGTACTTCCAAAAGGAGGTACTAAAGCAGAGCACAGTAACAGTGTCACCATACAGCAATATGTATACACGCCTGCTGACTGAGATTTAAGAGGTTACTTTCCCTTTCCAGATACTACAGACTAATCCTTCCTAAGTATTTTATTTTTCCTTAAATTAGACCAATATCATTTTCAAACTGTCACCTTTAAAAACAAAGGCCCTGTTACTACAAAAGCAGATAGACTCACTAACTCAGGTAAGTAAAGAAAGCCAAGACAATCACCCAGATAATCGCAGGACTCCACAGATTCATTCTGTTAGGCAGGAAAGAGGAGCATTGTGGAGTTTGCAGCTTGGGTACTGGAAACTACTTGAGTTGGCTGGTCACACAGTAGGAGTCGCACTAGCCAGCTGCTCAGCTATTGTAAATCACCATACATCCCACAGATCTTGCAGCAGTTATGCCAGTGTATACCAGCATAGGATCTGACCCTCCACTAGGAAGAAGTGATTCTTTGAACCCTAAGGGATTAAACTGTTTTTTGCCTTTATCCATCGGCTCTGGCCTTTGATTTGATAGCTGCTGCAAGATCAACTCGGAGAGGAGGAGAAAAACCTGGAAAAACCATTCAGCGTTAATCCCTGGACAGCAAAACACAAAAATGAAGAACAGCTAAATGGTTTTCCAACCCAGATGACGAGAGAGAGATTATTTTTGCTCTGGGTTTATACAACACCTACCGCATTGGGATCTTTTGTTCCAAGAAGACTCACAATCACTTTTTAATTAAATAATATAAGAATATGGAGGCTTACAACATGAAGCTTTCCTTCAAGTATTCATTTTGATCCTTGTACTTTTAAAAAAGGGTGGCAAAATCTCATAATCACATGATTATCGCGACTCAGATTTTAACACCATTTTTGAAAAATTCAGTCTAGGACAAGGGTTTTCAATCCCAGGGCTGCAGCCTGGCACCGGGCCATGGCAGGTCAGCTGCCGGACCGGAAGTGGCCGTGGACTGGCAAACCCTGGCCCCCCCAGAGCTGAGTGGAGAGGCCACAGCTCCTTCTGCAAGGCCCACGGCAGCGCAGGGTTTGGCCCACCACCTGCTCCTTACCTGTCTTCCAGACGGAAATTCCAGCCACAGTCTGCTGTGACTGCTGGGCCATGGTTTGCCGGGCCACAGTTTGCCAGGCCGTGGCATAAAAACTTTGAGAACCCCTGGTCTAGGAGATACTTTTGCTACAAATAAATGCACACGTCCAAAATATGCACAAGTCCAAAATCATTTCTATGTAGGCTTTTCAAATTGTGTTGTGTATTTTTCTTCAGTGCAATGTCACTGTGTAAAAATCATTAAAATGTGAAAAAGACAGAAGTTGCTGATATGCCTAACCTGCAGAGTTGGGATCTAGATGGGTATATTCCCAGTTTGTAGCAGTTGGTTCTACACCACCCTGAAAAAAATATAATGAGGTTGATGTGCAAGTGAAAATGCACACCACTGACCATAGGAAAACTGAAGCCGGTCAGCAGCAAGAGTCACAGCTGCAAGTTTATTGTTTCATCAAAATGAAAAAAGATAATATTTGTTCTTGTTATTAATTAACAAATAACGTGAGGTAGGACAAGCATGGTGCATAAAAATCAGACTGATCGTGCTGCTGCTTACGCTTTTAAATTGCTATTTCACTCAGTGTGGTGGTAGCAGGGTTCAAAGGTCAGGCTAAAAGGATAAGCATCCATGGGAGGCCCTGTGGTGTGACACAAGGGCATAGGGGTATATTGTCTATAGCCCATGAAGAACTTGTCAACAGCTCAGTGCGAATCCCTAAAAGAAGGGTCTACTGTTTCATTACATGCCTCTCCCTGGGGACAGTAGTTTATGCATGGGGGGAAAACAGCTACACAAGCAAGATGGCTCTCTCTCACTTGAACTGTCTGTACTTCTTTTGTTTATCACCAAACAGCTTATCACTAAAAAGGTTCCCAAACTACTGGAAAGTTAAATGAGAGACAGAAATATTAAAAATAAAAAGAATAACAATCTATTATGAGGTGAGGGGGGTAGATGAGAGGGAGAACTACTCCTATAGCTCAGCTTCTGCAAAATCTTGCTACATCACACTGATGAAGCTTTCCTTTTCCTATGAAATCTGAACTTATCTAAGCACCAAACCAAGCTTTGTCAAACTAGAAATCTCCCTTGAAGAAATATTTGTAATCCAGGATCATTTTTCATGAAAAGTAAATTATTGAATTACCAGAAAAATAAATTTATCATGTTCCCTAACCAAGTTCTCATCTGCTTGGCTATAATCACAACAATGATTAAGAACAGACCAGCCAACATCAATAGGCAGAGCATGTTGGTAAGAATAATCTTCCATTTGACTGGTCTGTATAGCATACACATTCAGAGTTGTGAGTTTGTGTTTGTATAGTTCCTAGCACACTAGCGTTCTGGTTCATAAGAAGAGCTCTTAGGTACTCCAGAAAAACAAATGATAACTCATAGTCATCATCATCACCACCCATTATGAATTACAAGTATCCTCAAAATGTACTGTATTTACTCATATATAAGATGAGGAGTTTTTTTACCCAATCAGCATAGGAGGGAAAGCTTCTCATCTTATATTTGCATCCAAAGAAAGCTCGTTAAATACGCTATCATTAAACTGCTACCAAAAGCAGCTTGTGCTCAGTAATAAAAACCAACTATGAACTTGATTAAATGCAGCCAACACTGAGCATGACTATAAAACAGATGGCCTATATGGGGCAAATATACTGATGGGAACCTTTTCTTTCATTTTTTTAATGAAAGTAACAAAATCCATCTTTACCATATTGTAAACATACACATATTTATACTCCCAAGCTTCCTTTTCTCTCTGGCTCACTTTAATTTTCCCTTAAGTTAATAACACTTTCACCTATGTAGGCCAACCCACCATTCAGAAAACCCAGTTTATCTTTGTCCAGTGCCTCCATTATGGGACCATCTGTACTTGCCACCCCACTTGGCCTACTTTATAACTTGCTTCCTCCCACACCAGTATAAGTATCCAACTACCTGTATGAATAAAAAGCGATATTAAAAGAGCTTAATATTATTCTAAAACCTTTACACCGTAATCACATGTTTAAGTACTGGTGTAAAGCTTGTATAACAATGATAGAATCATAGAAAATTAGTGTTGGAAGGGATCTCAGGAAGTCTTCTAGTCCAACCCCCTGTTCAAAACAGGACCAGCCCCAACTAGATCATCCCAGCCAGGGCTTTGTCTACCTGGGTCTTAAAAACTTCCAAGGATGGAGATTCCACAAGCTGTCTGGGAAACCTGTTCCAGTGTTTTACTACCCTCCTCATGAGTAGGGTTACGATATTTCTAGTGCAAAAAAGAGGACACCTGCCAGGGGGCAGGGTGTCATTTGATTGTGTGGGGCAGCGATATGCCCGTGCCCTGTCCCTGCCCCTCACTCCCAAGCCACTGCCCACCCCTAGCCCTGCTGCTGCTCCTCGCTCCCAACCCACAGTACCCCCCCCACCATGCTGGTGCCCCTCACCCTTGACCCACAACCCCCTGGCACTGCCAGTGCCCCGTGCTTGGGACCAACAGTCCCCTACTTCTCCTAGTGCCCCTCACTCCCAAGCCACAGTCTCCCCCAGCCCTGCCAGTGCCCCTCACTCCTGACCCACAGCCCCCTGCTCCCCCCAGTCCTGCAGCATCTCCCAGCTGCCCTGCCCCTTTGAGCACAGGCACTGGCCCTGGCGCTGCTGATCCTGCCATGCAGCTCCCTGCTGCCCCTGAAGGGCTCCCCTATCCCCTTCTCCCCACCGGAGGGGCAGGTGCCTCTCCCACCCTGCTGCAGCCCCAGTATCCGGACAGCTTCCCCTGGCATTGGCAGGCACCTCCCCCCTCACACACCCATCCCCTCCACACACTCCTGCCACACACACACACACCCTCAGACAATCTCCAAGCCCTGGCCCTCCAACCCCCACCTCCCATACACTTACCTGCTTGCAGCTGCCAGGGCTGCTCCCATCACCCTGCCTAGCTACATGCTGGCATGTGTGTGTGCACCCTGCCTCCAATCATGCCCCCCCCCCCCCCCCCCCCCCGCCCTAAGCAGCTCCTTGCTAGGGCAAGCCGGAAAAAACTTTAATGCTGAGCAGAGCAAAATCCCGGACATTTGTTGATATTTTTTAAAAACCACCTGGACCAAGATGGGAGGATCCAAAAAGAGGTCATGTCCAGGAAAACCTGGAGGTATGGTAACCCTAGTCATGAGAATGTTCTTCCTAATATCTAACCTAAACTTCTCTTGCTGCAACTTGAGGCCATTGCTCCTTCCGTCATCTGCCATCACTGAGAACAATCTAGCATGGCCTCTTTGGAACAACCCTTCAGGTATTTAAAAGCTACTATTAAATCCCCTGTCAGTCTTCCCTTCTCCATACTAAATAAGCCTAGTTCCCTCAGCCTCTGCTAGTAAGTCATGTGTTCCAGTCCCCTAACCATTTTTATTACCCTCTGCTGGCCAATGAAAATGTACGTAGAAACAAAGACTTATACTTAAATATATTTCTCTTATTACAAAACAAAATCTAGCTTTCTTGACATCTTGGCAGTACCTCTAGTACTTCATTGCCTGTCATTTCTACACCTGAGTTAATGGGCACCTATACATGTGTTTCAGGGTGTAGGGGGTATTTTTATTAGAGTGGCTCCCTTTGGAACTGAACCTACGTCTAACATAAGACTGGAAAGGACCACCTGGGTCATCAAGTCCAGTTTCCTGCTGTCACAGGCAACCACGTCCCTTTCACATACTGACTTCTTATACACTACAACTGCCTTCGTTTTGCGCCCTCAGCTTCTGCTGACATCAGCAATCTCTTGCAATCCTCACATGCTCTAATAAGAAGGGTATCTGAGGTACTAGCCAGCTCTGCAAAGCCATGATGTTGACTTCAGTGCCTCCCTTCCTCCCATTAAAGTGGGGCAGTGACAGGCTTTTCCTGTCTAGCTTCTTCTCTCCCCACCAGTCCTCCTCACTTAAAATGAAATATTTGTAAGGTCTCACATTCACATTATACACTTGCCTGATGAGAGATTCTCTAAAAAGTTTTAGGTTAAGTTTCCTTTTGCATGTTATTTCCCTTTGAGGGATCAGTTTTTCAGAGGAGTGCTCGTACATTATGAAACCAAGTGCTCTCCTTTCACCATTGTGGCACTCCATAGTGAATCTGCAATTACATATGGTTCCAAATGCACACAAAGTCTTTTTATTACAAAAAGTTATCAGCCTTTGGACCCACCAAGTTATTTCATGCAGACTGCACTGGGACAATTTCCGGTGGTAATTCTTCACCTGTACAAATTACAAGCCAATGCTCTAGCATTTGTCACAGGTTATGGCTTTAAGCATAGCTAAAATAATTTCCTAGAATGTCAGGAGTCTTAAAGGCCCCATTTTAAAAAATTGTAAAAATTTCTATTTGTAAAAAGACTACAAAAGTTTTCCACAGTATTCTTTATCTTATTCTTGCAAAGAATCAAGCTCTCCAAAGCATGGAGGAAAATTAGAGTTATACTTCTTGGGCATGTCCACACAACTACGCGTGTGCACTTTGCAGCACCTCAAAGGCTTTTAAGGCACCGCAAAACGCACCCTGCACACGTGATTTGATTCCCTGCTCTGCGTATTTGCAGCATGGGGCCAAATTTAGAGACTGGAAAATCCTGGTATAAAAAAAGCACGCTGAAAAAAGCAGTGTAGTACACATGGCAGCAGCGTGCACCGCCTAAAAGCAGAGCCTGGCTAGCCAGAGCCATGCCATAGCTGTCAACCAGGCTCCACACGCCCAGATCACCACCTCTACAGCTCCCAGGTCCCCAGGAAAGGCTGCTGGGGCCAGTGAAATGCACATGTGCCCTGCTAGTTTCCCCCCAGGGAAATGCACATGCACATTCATCTGCATGCGCCCCTTTTGTACAGAAACTTTAAAAAAAAAAATCACTATTCCCTAGAGCAGTGGTTCCCAAACTCTGACAGATTGCACACCAGCAATTTCAAACAATACAACCTTAAGTACGACTAGCATATTTTTGTCATATAAAGTAATTATAATAAATCTATTAATGCATACCTCTGACAGGTTGTCTGCATACCACTGCATCTGCATACCACTGCATCTGCATACCAGATTGGGAACTGCTGCCCTAGAGACAGATATTTGGGGTGGCAGATGCGCAACTGAAATGACTTATGAGTTCATCTTCTAAGATTATTTTTCCCTTTACCTAGTTAGCCTACACTTTTCCACAATCATCTGTCAGCCCAGGCCTGCCCTACTGAAGGCAATTTTATTCTTGACTTTAGTGAAAGCAGTTTCAAAACAGTGAAGGAGGCAATGCAGAACAGTGGATAGACTACTGTGTAGGGATGTAAGATGTATGGATTTTTATTCAGCATACTGGTTGACCATTGGCAAACAGCTTTTGCTCTTCTGCGCCTCAGTTTCCCAATTTATAAAATTACCTGCTTGGCAAAGTGCTTTGAGATCTAAAGTCGACAAGCTCAATATAGGAACCACGTACTGTTACAAACCAGTCTTTTAAAGAGATAAATTAAATCTTATATACATTGAGACTACTTACATGAGCAAGAATAAATTGTGTAAAAAAAAAAAAAAAGGATTTGCAGGCTCATTTCCTAACATACAGCCTTCATCATGTGGAGCAGAAAATTAAATCCCTACAACTGGATCGTATTCAGAATAAAAACAAAGAGGTTCTTTAAAAACTAATCTCTCTGAAGTCTCAATACAACATGATACTCTCTCAAGGTGCAGGTTCCTCTATCTTGCTTCTTAAGTTTGCTTTGCTATGCAGAGTTTAACAATGCCGCCTATTTTTTAACTCAACTAAAAAGGTAACAAATTACTTTAAATCATAAAAGAATAGAAACAAGACACTAGACTTTGACTTTAGAAGTAATAAGAATCAGATTCTTAGACAAATATGCTGATATTGTCTCTTTGTTTACTGGTCATTAAATTAATTTATTTGATTCAAAGTCAATAAAAGAGACCTTTTCAGTTTCTCTGCCAACCCTTACTAGCTAAACATACACATATAGTCAGAGCTACCCATTTCATAACTGGAATGTAAAGAAGGCTAGAGTAAAGAATAGAAGGGAATAATCACTTCTCTCGATCTGCTGATAACACTCCTACTAACGCAGCCCAGTATGCTGTTAGCCTTCTCGGTAACCTCAGAACGTCAGGACTTTGATCTTTAAAATCTTTTGGGTCCTAGACTATGATTAAATAGACTGGGCTTGATACTTTCTTTGTGCTCTTGCACTGGCAAACTATGGACTGTTCTCTACAGGGTTCTGAGTTGGTGAGGTATTGAAGTAGTGTTGCAGGTTTGTGTGCCAGAGGTCACCTTTGCACGTGGATCTTATGTGGAAGGTGTTTAGTATGCCCAGCTACACAGATGTTCACAGGCTTAATTTATTAGTGTCTGTGAGGTTGTTGAGAGATTCTTGGGTAGAATGTGTTGTATCAGCATATGGTGCCATCACTTCAGAAAATGTAGCAGGAAGATTACTGTTGCATCTAGCTTCTTTAGAGAGGAGTTTTATCAGGGACAATTATATGGGACACTATATATGTATAGTAAAATATATTATGTATACCTTACTTTACTATATATACTTTATATATTTGACTTTACTACTTTGACTTGACTGTACCTTGACTTCAGCAAGACATAGTTTCATAGTTTCATAGTAGCTAGGGTCAAGAGGGACCTGAACAGATCATCTAGCCTGACCCCCTGCCACAGGCAGGAATGAATGCTGGGTTCACAAGACCCCAGACAGGTGATTGTCCAACCGCCTCTTGAATTTGCCCAAGGTAGGGGCGAGGACCACCTCCCTGGGAAGTTGGCTCCAGATTTTGGCCACCCTAACTGTAAAATATTGCCTTCTGATCTCCAACCTAAACCTATTCTCCATCAGCTTATGACAACTTGATACAATCTCCCACAACATTCTTGCAAGCAAGCTAAGGAAGTATGGGTTGGATGAATGGGCTGTAACATGAATAGAAAGCTGGCTGGATCATCTGGTTCAATGGATAGTGATCAATAGCTTGATGTCTAAGTGGCAGCCGGTATAAAGTGCAGTCAGTCCTGGAGCTAATTTTGTTCAATATCTTAATTAACGATCTGGAAGATGGGATGGACATCACTCTCAGCAAGTTCGTGGATGACACCAACCTGGGGAAAGTAGTAGATACGCTGAAGGGTAGGGCTAGGATTCAGAGTGACCTAGACAAATTGGAGGATTGAGCCAAAAGAAATCCCATGAGGTTCAAGAAGGACAAATGTAAAGTCCTGCACTTAGGATGAAAGAATCCCATGCACCCCTACAGGCTGGGGACCAACTCGCTAAGCAGCATCTCCGCAGAAAAGGACCTGAGGGTTTCAGTGGACAATAAGCTGGATATGAGTCAGCAATGTGCCCTTCTTACCAAGAAGCCTAACAGCATACTGGGCTGCATTAGTAGGAGTGTTGTCAGCAGATGGAGGGAAGTGGTTATTCCTCTCTATTCTGTACTGGTGAGTCCACATCTGGAGTACTGTGTCCAGCTTTGAGCCCCCCACTACAGAAAAGATGTGGACAAGTTGGAGACAGTCCAGTGGAGGGCAACAAAAATGGTTAGGGGTCTGGGGCACATGACTTCTGTGGAGAGGCTGAGGGAACTGGGTTTATTTAGTCTGGAGAAGAGAAGACTGATGGGTGATTTGATAACAGCCTTCAACTACCTGAAAGGTGGTTCCAAAGATGATGGAGCTGGACTGTTCTCAGTGGTGGCAGGTGACAGAACAAGGAGCAATGATCTCAAGTTTCAGGAAGGGAGGCTTAGGGTGGATATTAGGAAAAACTCTCACGAGGAGGGTGGTAAAGCATTGGAACAGGCTACCAAGAGAGATTGTAGAATCTCCATCCTTGGAGTTTTTTGAGGCCTGACTTGACATAGCCCTGGTCGGAATGATCTAGTTGGAAATGGTCCTGCTTTGAGCAGAGGGTTGGACTAGATGACCTACTGAAGTCCCTCCCAACCTTAATTGTGTATGATAAGATATGGATCCATGCTACAGCTGAGTTGGACCAAATGCACTGACGTAAAGGGAGATTATATTAAAAAATAAAACAGAATTGAACACAAACATGTTTCTTGTTTTGTCGGGAAGGAAAATTTCTGAATCACTCATAAGAGTGGGCCTGTGGGGAGGGCACTACAATGATCAAACTATATGCAGTATCCCCAGGCAAGTCCAGAGAGAATCTTTTTAAAACTTAATAGAACTGTCAGAGGAAGCTCTTCTATGAGGAAGAGGAAAATGGTGCCAAACTTCCTGCTTATTCCACAGAATTATTCCTAATAGAATAATGTTATGGAAACCTTGTGATATGGCATATTCCTTCCCTTCTTGTGGGTTTTTATATACACAAGAAAGTAATTAGTGGCCTGCTCATTGTCCTACAGTGAGACAGGGGTAGAGACAAGTACAGAAGCCATAGGTACATTCACACCACACTGATATTCAAGAACCTGAAAATTGCTTACAAGTGCATCTATATAGTACTTTATGGCCAGTCCTCATTGTGCTTCCTGATCCTCTAGTGCAGCCCTGGTTGGTATCATTCTGCAGACTACTTCTCCCTCTTCCTCCATTTATCTCTAATTATAGGCACAGAGACAAAAATAGAGTTTAATCAGGTATAGAAAGCTGTGGGATAGCTGCTGGAAGACAGCATGGCCTGCAACATGCTAGAAGGACGGGCAGGTTATGAGGAGGCTTATCCTTCCAGGGTCGGGCAGGATTGCCACCAGTAGTCAATCTAAGGCAGGAGTAGGCAACCTTTTCTGTCTGCAGGCCAGAAAAACCCAGCCTGGATGAGAGGCAAGGGGGTGGACAGACACTAAGATTCTCATCACTAGCACTTGTCCCTGCAGTGGTATGCGGAGAGCTGCCACCAGCACTGCCCACTCCCATATGCTGCCAAAGCCCCATGTCTGTGGGTTGGATCCAATGGCTCCACAGGCTGGATCTGGCCTGTGGGCCATAGGTTGCCAACCCTTGAGTTAAGGGATTTTCAGTAGAAGGCTTGAAGGCAACCAAAAAGTTAACCCTAAGTAAGATTCTACACATACCCCAGGAGTTTTGACTCCCTGTCCCTTGCTCTAGCTAGCAATATCATTCCCTTCTACATAATCATACTGGAAAAAAAGATGATAAGAATCACTGTAACCATAGCAATCACTATCGAATAGTAACAATTAACTGACTTCCAGGTGTTTGAAGTGATCACAGCCCAAACTCTTGAAAAGGATTTCATCCATACAGAAGTTTCCTATCATTTGTAGTTTCCAAGTCAGGAGCCACATCTTTGCATGAATTTCTGAAATATCTGGCATGATAAAGCCTTCATGCTGATCATTTGTTTTTCACTTGCAATCAATTATTAATAATAATAATTATGGAAGTAGGTTTTATCAAGATGGAGCGTACTACAAACTGTATTGAACATCACTGTGTGGCAAGGAAACTTATGGCTCAATCACTTCCAGCCTCTTGCTGGACTTGACTCCTTCAGACCATTAAAAAACTCATACTGTCTAGATATACAGACCACTCAAAAAGTAGAACTAACAAAATACACATGCACAGTATCTTACCTTTTGATCTCCTGGTGCTGAAATCCTTGTTCCCCCCCTCTCCCCCACACACACACACCACACACAGCATTGCCTATCATCCCATGCTGTTCTATGTCTTAGTATGTCTTAGTTAGGGCCCAATCCTATGAAGTGCTGAGTTTATTAAATGTCTTTTAACCAGAGATCAGGTATTCATTGGTTACAGGAGCTGTCATAGAAACCTTCTAATTTGGGATCTACATATTAAAACCTAGCATCAGCTCTTTTCTCCTTATGTCCCTTTCCTGCCATGTCTCTTCCTCCAGATTTAAACAATCATCCTCCCAAACTGAGGGTCACAACAGAGGCTTTTAGAAAAACGTGATAAAATAGTTGATTCCCAGATGAGCTGCTCTTTATAAACTTTTTTATAGAACAACCCCAATTTGTGAATCAGTAAGGAAGATGTACTGAGGTATGTCTTATTCTCTAGGGGCATCAAGTCATTTTCAGGGGGTGATATCATTCCAGGTGGTCACTTATATTCACTTATGAAAATACAGTTTTCATTTAATTTAGCAAGTAAACATTTGAACTATTTACAGACTGCAGACATTTGAACTATCTTCAATGAAAATTCTCCTTTCACTGAATTTTCTGAAAACTGAAGGTATAAGATGCATGAATGTTAATATATCAGCAGCTCAAGTAGTTTTCAAAATTCCCCAAATAGATATTTTGGGGAAGGCCTAACCATTAACCATTATAAATATTACAATAGTTCTAGAAGTTAGGTATGTGAGTTTTGTTGCTACAAAAAATATTTTGTTGTCACCAGTATATAGGTATTCTATTGTGGAGAAGAGACTATTAAAATGTTTAAGATATAATCCTGCTGCTGTTTTTGACAGAACTTTCCTTCTGCTTTTACTGTAACTACCTTAGTTTTTCACTATGTTTTTGCTGAGACATAACAACTAAGAAAAGATAAGTAGAAGTTAGTCTATAAAAGGTGACACAGTGCCCTAAGACATTCAGAGAGGCATGAGCTTTCATAGGTGACAGTCTAGTGCATCAGATGTTAAGGAAAGATAGTAAGACTTAGTCTTCAACCTACTAAAAATCTATAGGAAATTTATCATTGTCTGTCTTAATTAACTAACTCATTTATAGCCAATAAATATGCACTGTCCCGAGTCATTTCTAGCATACTTAATCAGCGACCATTGAATTGAAGAACAAATACTCTTTTCATGTTTTACAGAAATAAAAGTGCTTATACGTTGTGGAAAAAACATAATCTAGTGTAATCTGAGCAATTATCTTTTATGTCCCTTCCAAAATTTTGAATGTGTCAGACCACAAATCTACTTCCTATATTTTTTTATCTGAAAGATCTGCAAGTAATTTAGTCTTGTTTTCACAGAGCGCAAAGACATTCCATTTGTTTACACTGGAGACAAATTTTACTCAATTGATGCAATTCAATTGATTAAATAATGGCCTTCTTCCTCATTTATAAGCAATTTCAGTCTTATATCATGACATAAAAGAGGTAAGTGATTGTCATCTGCATGCATATTATGTGACAGGCAGATTATCGGGTCTAAGTCTTAGTGCCTAATGACAGGACCTTTTCAATCAGTGATTCAAGTCTGCATTCCTACAACCTGTTTTGACCACAGGACAGATGATTAACTAAGTCAACAAAGGGTCAACTACAGGCCAATTACAGGTGATTTAACTGGTCAGACCTTGACTAAATGACATATTTTGCTCTATTTAGCCATTAAAATGCTGATGTGGAACACCTTCTGTTTCTCTGTTGGTATTCTTTTCTTTATTCAGATTAACATAAACGATCTTTTATCCATTATTTCAAAGGGGAGGGTGGAGGCCTTTCAACAGTCTATGCATTTCTTTTCTGTATTAAAAAAAAATCATCTCAGAAAGAGAATTAGCCATCCCTTTGAAACTATTCTGATTTCCAGTACTTTTAAAAATTAATGTTTCAAAAGTATGACAGAAAACCTAATGAAGTCAATGGAAGATTGCCTCTTTGAAGAACAATGCCATTGGTTTCAGTGGATTTTAAATTGAACCCTACTGGCAAGATGTACAAAGTTATTTATGCAGTGAAACATATAGAGAGACACTTAATGGGAGTTAAAAAATACCTAAATGGGATTGGCACTACTCCCCGTTTTCTTCACTGAAAGTCTCCCTTTGTTCCTAACTGTAAATTTAGGCTAAACACATGTATAAACCTGCTCCTAAGTCACACAATACTTTCAGTTCTGTTTAACTGTTGGTTTACTCAAAGTTAAATCATCCCATTTTGTCCCAGGGATGAAAATTTGGGCAGGGTGTTTAACAGTAGTGAAGTCAACTACAAAGCCAAATGCAATTTAGAACACTACATGACATTTAAGTTCTCTTTCAGTATCTTTAAAATGGTCTGATTTCAAAATAACAAGGAAGACCCTTTCAGTTCAGAACCGTGGGCCTTTTTATACATGTTCTGGGGGTGGGGAGGGGCTTTAATTAGAACAGATCCGAGAGGCGCTCTAATTAAAGTACCACAGTGTTTCATAGTTTCATAGTTGGTAGGGTCGGAAGGGACCTGAGCAGATCATCAAGTCTGACCCCCTGCCATAGCAGGAAAGAATGATGGGGTCAAATGACCCAGGCAAGATGTCTATCTAGCCTCCTTCTGAGGACACCCCAGGGTAGGAGCGAGCACCACTTCCCTTGGAAGTTGGTTCCAGCTCCTAGCCACTCTGACTATGAAGTAGTGCCTCCTGATGTCTAGTCTGAATCTACTCTCAGTCAATTTCTGGCCATTATTCCTTGTTACTCCTGGTAGTGCTCAGGGGAACAGGGACTCTCCCATTGCCTGCTGGTCCCCCTTGGCAAGTTTATAGATGGCCACCAGATCCCCTCTCAGCCTTCTCTTGTGGAGGCTGAACAGGGTCAGGTCCCGTAGCCTCTCCTCGTAGGGCCTGCCCTGCTGACCCCCGCTCATGTGGGTGGCCCTCCTCTGGACCCTCTCTCCATGTTGTCCACATCCCTCCTGAAGTGCGGTGCCCAGAACTGGATGCAGTACTCCAACTGCAGCCTGACCAATGTCACATAGAAGTGCGGGATCACCTCCTTGGACCTGCTCATGATGCGTGACCACTTCTCCCCACATCTTAGTGTCATTCGTGAATTTGAACAAGGTGCTTTTCACCCCCTCATCCAAGTCGCTGATGAAGATATTGAACAGTGCGGGCCTGAGGACCAAGCCCTGGGGGACCCCACTGCCCACATCCCTCCAGGTTGAAAATAACCCGTCCATCACCACTCTCTGGGTGCGGCCCTCCAGCCACTTTGCGACCCATCTGACTATGTAGGCATTGGCACTACAATCTCCTAATTTTTTTAACGAGAATGGGGTGAGAGACAGTGTCGAAGGCCTTCCTAAAGTCCTCTAATGAACCCATGTTGGTTGCCTGTAAGCATAATCTCCCCTGCTGGTCCCCTCACAGATGTGTTCATGGATAATTTTCTCAAAGAGCTTCCCCAGGACCAAGGTAAGACTAACAGCCTATAGTTTCCTGGGTCCTCCTTCCTCCCTTTTTTGAAAATGGGGACCACATTGGCCCTTTTCCAGTCCTCTGGCACCACACCAGAGCATCATGAGTGCTCGTAAAGCTGTGCCAGGGGTCCTGCAATGACCTCTGCTAATTCCCTCAGCACTCTGGAGTGGAGATCATCAGGACCTGCTGATTTGAACACATCTAGTCCCACCAGAAGTTCCCTGACTAGGTCCTCCGACCCTAGGCCTGGCAGAGTCTCTCCTGAGTCTGTCCTGAATCCCAGTGGGGGAGATGTCCTGGTCCCTGCTTAGAAGAATGGAGGCAAATAATTTGTTAAAAAGGTCTGCTTTTTCATCTGGTGCATGGGTCCATTAGGGGCAGGTCCTGTCAGACCAACCTGATTGCCTTTTATGATCAGGTCACAAAATCATTGGACATAGGTGTTGCGGTGGATGTAGTCTTTCTGGACTTCAGGAAGGCTTTTGACACCGTCTCCCACCCCATTCTCATTAAAAAGCTAGGCAACTGTGGCATTGATGCCTACACAGTCAGATGGGTCGTAAATTGGCTAGGGGGCTACACCCAGAGAGTGGTGGTGGATGAGTCATATTCGACCTGGAGGGATGTGGGCAGTGAAGTCCCCCAGGGCTTGGTCTTCAGGCCCACACTGTTCAATTTCTTTATTAGTGAGTTGGAAGAGGGGGTGAAAAGCACCCTGTTCAAATTTGCTGATGACACCGAGATTTGAGGTGAGGTGGGAACACTAGAAGGGAGGGACAGGATACAAGTGGACCTGGACAGGTTACATGGGTGGGCAAATATTAATTGGATGGGATTCAATACTGACAAGTGCAGGGTACTGCACTTCAGCAGAAAGAACCAGCAGCATACCTATAGGCTGGGGAACTCCCTTCTCAAAAGCACAGTGGCAGAAAGAGATCTTGGAGTCATTGTCAATTCTAAAATGAACATGGGCCACCAATCTGAGGATGCGGTTAGTGTATCCACAGATGCATCATGAGCAGGTCCAAGGAGGTGATCCTCCCCCTCTATGCGACACTGGTCAGGTCACAGTTGGAGTACTGCATCCAGGTCTGGACACCACACTTCAGGAGGGATGTGGCCAGCAGGAAGAGGGTCTAGAGGAGGGCCACTTGCATGATCAGGGGGCAGCAGGGCAGGCCCTACGAGGAGAGGCTATGGGACCTGAACCCATTCAGCCTCCACAAGAGAAGGCTAAGAGGGGATCTAGTGGCCGTCCATAAACTTACCAGGGGAGACCAGAGGGGAATGGGTGAGACCCTATTCCCCCGAGCACCTCCCAGAGTAACAAGGAATAACAGCCACAAGTTGATTGAGAGTAGGTTCAGGCTAGACATCAGGAGGCAATACTTCACAGTCAGAACTGCCAGGATCTGAAACCAGCTTCCAAGGGAAGTGGTGCTGGCTCCTACATTAGGGGTCTTTAAAAGAAGGCTTGATAATTACCTAGCTGGGGTCATATGAGCTTAAGCCTAACAGCATACTGGGCTCCTGGGGTCATATAAGCCCAGTATTCATTCCTGCCCAGGGCAGGGGGTTGGACTTGATGTTCTGCTCAGGTCTCTTCCGACCCTACAACTATGAACCTATGAAGTTCCCCCACCACCATTTTTAAGCATGGGGACACTAATACATGGGACGCAGGGGCTGCTGGAGTGCAGTAATTACCACACTCCAGCAGACTCGATTAATCAAGTCTGTTCTGACATGCTATAATTACAGCATGTTAGAGAAGCCTCCCCACACATGTACATTTTCTCTCATTTATGACATATCCCTAATGAGAACAGTAAGAACTATTTCTAAAGAGTGCTGTAAATAT
The DNA here is from genome assembly GCF_030867095.1 of Alligator mississippiensis. Classification (NCBI taxonomy): domain Eukaryota; kingdom Metazoa; phylum Chordata; order Crocodylia; family Alligatoridae; genus Alligator; species Alligator mississippiensis. The sequence continues at coordinate 192,428,685 of NC_081824.1, read as the reverse complement.
TCCTTTTTCATGAGTAACTCTTGAAGTTTGTGACAAAGTTAGTCAAGTTAATCTGAAGTTAGACAGAAGGCATGGAAATGTGGCCTCTTAGGGACACTTAGATCGATCTAAGTGAACATCAAGCAATCGAAACCTGTAACAGTATAGACATTCACTGCACATAGACTGGCCTAAAAATGGCAAGCAACCTTGAATAGATCACCTCTGCGGTTCCCTAAATTGAGACCAATTCAGTGTAGACCAATCTATCAAACATCTGAACTGTTCTCCTAGGAAGTCAAGTTAGATCACTGTCTTCCAGCATCCCAGTGTGTTTTGCAGTACTCCCTGGCCCTTCCTGGTGGGCAGGCACACTAGCAATCACTCAGTCTGTGCATGGCTGCTCCACCTAGCAGTCCCCATGCCCAGCCTATCCCACAGCCCCTCAAGCGAGCACAATCCCTCTCCCCAGCTCTACCTCAGCAAGCTGCCAACCTCAGAGAGGCAGTGGAGGAGACACATGGCAGCTGTGTCCCACATCTGAGCCCCAGGACCCAGGCACCAAAGGAATCCCTGGGCCATGTCCCCACACACCCAACACCCCATCATAAAGCACCCCATGACATACACCCACCCCCCACCTCCAGGGAACCTAGTGGCCTCAATGGGCCATCTTCATGGTCAAAACACACTACCAAGCCATCACGGCATGGAACCCCAGAAGTGGGTCCTACTACATAGATAGACAGGGTTGGGGGAGGGGAACAATAAAATGCCCCTCCCCAGACCACTCAAATTACAGGGCCCCAAGCTACTAATTGCTCTATAGCAAGGTTGGGCAAAACACAGCCCACGGGCCAGATCCAGCCTACCAACTGGTTGTATCCAGCCCATGGCTGCCCCCACAGTGCTCCACATGGGGGTGAGCCCCACCCACTCTGTCCTGGGGCAGCCCATGCTGTACTCCCATCCACACCCACCATCAGCACTGCCTTGGTCCTGGCCCTGGCCTGTGCACACAGCTTCCCAGTGGGGCTGGTCCTGCTGCTGTAGCCACCTAGGTACAGCTCAGCTCCCCTGGCCTCCAGTGGCTTCTCTTCCTCCTCCTGCCCCTGCTGCACTGCTCCAGGCAGGGGGGAAGCTTCAGCCAGGCAGCTCCTGCCCAAGTGTGCAGGGCTCCAGCTCCAGGCCACCTTCCACCCACTCTGCCCACACAGCTGAATCCTAGTTATGGGACCTGAGGGAGTGGCATGAAGAGAGGCTGCAGATGAGGCAGTACATCCTGAAGCTGGGGGATACCTACACCCAGGCTGCCAATGTTCAGGAATGGGGGCTTGAGGTGGCCACCTGCAGTTTTGAGGAGACAACTTGCACCTCGGTGGATCTGGGAAAGTCTCAGTGCCAGGAAGGAGAGTTCATCAATGGGCCACGTAGAAGATTTTTCACTCCCTGTAACCCCTCTCCTGGCTGGGGTCCTGCTGCAAGGAAGTATCCTAGCCACAGCAGGGATGGGTAGCCCCAGCTCCAGTCCAGGTCTCAGTCTCTCTGCTTAAAGTAGGCCCCAGGTATGGCTGAGGGTAGTGGAGTTGGGGTCCTCACAAATGGAGACTGGGACCCAGGGGAATGTGGGTGGGGGTACTGTGCCAGGATTTCACAGCTTCTTCTGCAGCAGTGCCTCCTGCCCCACTGCCACCTCCCCTCCCAGCCTCGCAGCTCTCTCAGGTGGACAGTGTGTCTGGGATCACCCACCTGTCCAGTTCCTACACGAAGTCATCCCTGGTCCTCAGTCCCAAGTCTAGGAATTAACATGCCAGATTTAAAGGCCTCTCCTCCACCCCTCCTCTCAAAGTTTCTTTACAACCTATCTATACACCCCTCCCCTGAAGGACAAACATCTGTACTGTTTGCTCCCAATCTAAACTAGGTAGCTCAAAGTAAACTGTGTAACTTAGATCAATTCTTCTCCCAGTTCTTTGCACATCTGTACACACCCTTAGAGACTAACTCATTCAGAGAGCGTCTGGTGAAGTAGGCTGTAGCATACTGCAATGAAGATACCACGAGCGAAGCAAAGGCTAGCTGAGGCATGTCAGCAATTAGATAGATGACAGCAAAAGCTGCTTCAGAGATTTTACAGAGGTTGTTCATCAGAAAACACTCTCCCTTGATCCCATCAATACCTGTAGTTTTAATATTTTATAAAAATTAACCTTCATTTCCTGTCTTAGGCTTCTATTTAGTGTCCTGGTAAACAGCTGCCTAGCACAAGGCCGGGGTGGATGCACTTTTGTGGTAAATAAAATGATCTCTGAGTAGTATGTAAAATACTAACTCCTTAAAATAGAAGAGGAGCTGACACGAATGCAAATATATGTGCCAGTCACCTGTATGTGTGTCCTGTCTCAAAATCTCTCTTTAAGAACCTCCTGGTTTCTGGCCAGAAAAGGCTGTTTGAATCATATTTCAGTAGAGCAACAGTGACATCTAGTGGACAATTAATTTGATATTAATAGTTTTAATACTGGGGTTATAACTGTGGCATCTTTAGGATTTCTTGGAGCAAAGCAATCAATGCAGACAGTTTAGTTAGCTGCCAAACTCTAACAAGCCTCTACTGAGCATGTGTAAACTGAGATTTTTCAGGCATTCCTTAATTAATCAAATGTGTAAGAAATTTTGCAGGGATAGCAAAAGGCATATCCCTGAGACCAGAGCATTTCCCCAGTCACATTCCTAGATGTTGCCTGAAGCAAGAAAGCATTTTAAAATGAATAGCTAGGCCATTTTTGCTAAGAACTTTCAAAAGTTCAGCCTGAAACAGACTCATGGCATGGTGAAAAATTTCTACCCCTGTGGTTAAAATAGTGCAGTGTCAAAATCAGGAGAAAACAAGGTCCTAAATGTGCAGTAACAACACTACCAGCATAGCCTAGCCTATAATTCCTCTAACAGTGGCAATCTTTACCAAATTCCTTTCCTTTCCTTTTTCATGGACACCCATGAAATGAATATTATTTCAAAAACTAAAAGGTACACTTCAATTATATTTCATTGATGCTTCTACACATTAAAAGGAGATCCTTAAAAAAAAACTGGCCACTAATTTATTTTTAATATGAGATTAAATAAAGCTTCAGAATTTTTCCTGAAAACATGAAGCTTTTAAACCATGGATACTGGTTTTGAAGTTGCTGGGTGTCTGCTTCATGCCACACAGCAACATCTGCTAGCAGTTAATTTGCAAAATGGGAGACTGTCACCGCAAAATGTAGACCTTTTAAAATAAACACAAGAAAATATTACTCAAGCAAAAATAAAACTGCATAATAAATATCAGTGGGTGGTAGCTGCACACTAACATAATGGATTTTAGACTAGATCAAATGAAACACCACATTGAAGCTCACCAAAGTGCCACTTTTTAGAGACTGCTGTTGTCAGATTGATAGTAATCAGGATTTTTTCTCTCTTTCCATTTTTTCTTGTAATCATATCCTAGTTATCTATTTATTTTCATCGGGCCATAATATTAAACAAATATAAACCTCAAACCCAACCTTTCAAAATGCCATGTCAGCAGGAAATGTTTAGACTTTCCTCTTTTTTTGAGCGGCAGCTAGATGTGATCATCAGGAAACTGCGGTCCTAACAACAAAGTAAATGCAGTCCAAAAGCAGAAAAGTTACTGTTCTATAGTCAGATGTTTTTAACTGACTGACAGGATGATTAGCATTAGACAGCAGAGGAAAATGGAGAAATTAAGTTAATATCTCTAATGTATAAGAGTTTGTGAGACAAAGAGAATCATTCTGAGATTTAAAGCAAATAATAACTAACCAAATAAGACACTAATCGAACTCTTAAGATTAAAATGACACAAACCTAACCTAACTGTAATTTGGTAGAGCAAAACCAAGAATAAAAACATTATTGCCAGATTTTTAAGGCCCTTTTCCACTTCCTTTCATTGTGTTCAGCTCCTAGTATGATAGGTCTGTCTGTTCTTATGGCCTCAGATCCTATGGAAAATAACAACATTTATTAATCCTTGCTAAATCGTTTTAAATCAATATGTTGATTTTATTGCCCTGATCATTTGAAAAGAAATAACCTGTCTTTATATATAATTTCATAAATCATACTGAGAAATGTTTTAGTACCAAGTAAAGAGGAACAAGAATGCACAAGATCAAAAATACAAATTTCAGATAGAATGAGAACATAAGAATAACTTACACTTAAATGAACCTAAATCCTCAGTTTTACCTGAAAGAAAAATAAATTTTAGATGTAAATCTAAATTCCTACTTTTCACTGTCATTACTGGGGAGAGGCAGGGGAGGGAAATCACTCAAATGTGGAGTATATACCTCTCCAAAAGTGAAGTGGAATCCAAGATTCATGAGGCTCAATTATTCCTCTGCTGTCAGCAAATAAGTGAGAAACCTACTGATAAAATGTATGTCTCATCCACCTCTACTGGCTGGCCCACAAAGAGAACAGAGCCTGGTAAAGAGGTTTCTTTTGTGGTTTGCTATCCCTGGCCAGCCCCTCCAGAGTAAGAGTTGAGGCTGAACTGTTCCAGGCACTCTGCCAACTACTGTGGATCCATAGATGCAGAACTACTGCTCTCAGTCACTGTGTTAACGCAAGTGGTATAGATCTGTATTGTTCATCCCAAACTGATGAATCATATCAAAGTTATGTTTATAGTTCCACAATGAGAGTGGGGGGGGGGGGTCATTTTACTTTTTCAAGAAAACCTTGGAAATTACACAGAGAGAAAAAAAACTCTTCTGTTAACATGAGGGCATTAAGGTTAATAAGAACGTTAAGGTTACAGAGTGAAGTATTCAGAAGTACTTTTGGTAGATAAAATGGACAGTGCTCATAGACCTCATTAGGATGGTAGAGTGCAAGTCAATAAGAAAACGCCTAGTGGTTTCAGTGGGACAGGATCGACACCTAAGTGAAGCTGCTGAGGGTGATTTTTAAAAGCACAAACAGAGATTAGGCACCTAATCTGCCATTTGTGCCTTAAAATCTCCTCAGTTACCTGTTTGACCCATCTCATTTCTTGCAAAAGTGGGAAGATATGTAGTGAACAAGGCAGGTAATTGCAGAAAAAGACAGAAGAGTCTTGTGGTTGAAGCAGTGCTGCCTGGGAGAATCAGTCAATCCTTGCCTCTGCTACCACAGATGTCCTGTGTGGCTGGACCCTTTATCAAAGTTTTTACAGGCAGTCACCATTAAAAATATATTCAATAATAATTGCGTTTTAATTATATGCAGTAAATAAGATGTAGGGCCATGCCTCAATAAGGGAAACCAAACAATATAGAAGAGCTACCTATGCACAGAACTAGCCTGAGCTGCTGGCACAGGGGCAGGAAATGCTATTTGGAAATAGGTGGGCCGAGGCCCTCTTTGAAGGAGATGGTCTCATGCACCGAGTGAGTGAACACTAGGTAGGCCCACCAAGGCCACCTGGAGATGGAAGAGAAAATCCAGCACTGGAAGAAGCAGACTAGCAAGGGACAAAACAGCGTACAAGTCAAGTGGGACAAAGACCTGACAAGCAGCTGCTCTGAAGAAGGCAGAAAGCTTGTGATAGCTTTGTGCCTCTACAGCAGAGAAGGTTAGTACACAAGGGACAGAGAGCACTGCATATGGCTGGTAACTTTACTGTTCTGAGCAGGGATCCATCTGAAAAGCAAAGACAAGTGCCTGAGGAAGCACGCAAGTTTCCAGTTAACAGTACCATGTATAATAACTGACAAACAATACTACACAATGTGCCTTCAGCAGGTAACTTTGGCATCACAAAAACATCAGGTTCAGGCGTCAGACAGATATGGAGAATTAGTGCCAGTGATGCAACATATACACGAGATGAATGAGGCTCTTCTGGTAGGTGTAGGATACCAATTCACCAGGATGAGGTAGCAGCTCCAACAGATTACATGAGTAACTGGGATCACCAGCTGTGACCAGAAGTGAAAATCAATTCACCCAAATCAGGGTGGACTACTTTCTAATAGTCAAGAAGCATTTGCTGTAGCCAGTCGGGAAGTAATAAGAGCTTCTGGGGCTTTAAGTGAACACCTGCTTCTTTTGGTTTGGTGTCCTCTGAGAGAGGTGCAGAAGCCAGAAAGAAAGTTTTGAAGCTAGTGTGTTCCAAGACTCTCCCAACTATTACAGATCCATAAACCCAAATGTACTGCCCCTATTATAGGAGCACAGGACAACATATTAAGGGGCAAAAATTTCAAGACGTAGACAGTACCACTCTCTGAGTTGCAGATGGAAGTATTTTGAAGAAAGTATATCCCAGGCAAAGACAATTCATTCCACCTGATGCTACAGCAGTCTGTCTCCTCTCCTGTGATTATGTAACTAAAGATGGTATCATAATGGATATTCACAAGGGAGATGAATGAAGAGATTTCCTAAATCTGGGATTTCCTAAATTTTGTGTGCTTGACTTCACAGTCTTGTTGTTCTTTTAATTTAGGGTTTGTTTGGTTTCTCTTTATATGAACTTTGTAAGGCCATATAGTTACTTTGAAGTTTATTTTAATGCTCCCCAGATTCCCAAGACTGAATTAGCTTTGCTGCTGTAAACTTGTTTCAGCTTACATAAACTCTTGTTAATTTAAGTATAAGACTTAGCACTTGTGTGGGACATTCCTTCTGAAGGCACTGAACAACAAATGAACAGCCAAGCTGTCATCCATTATTTTTCTCTAAAACAGTGGAGGACTACAAACAGCAAAATCTTTCCTCTGGGCAACAAAAGCCCTTTACTCTCAGATATTTGATGGCAAAGTCTCAAACAACAGATTGAAAAGTCTTACATCAGTGTCCAAACTCTCTCTAAACCATTTGCTAGAGTTTGAACAGCACGCTGCCCACTCTAAAAGCTAGAATCTATCATCGGCCCATGTCTCAGCTGGGGTTCACATCAGGAAAACGCTTTCTCTCTCTCTCCCCGAAGAAATGTTTAGTAAGTCTCCATACCTCCCATGTTATGAGGAAAGGATACAATTTTTATCCTGTCTTCTTCCATTTTTAAGCATTTTCAAGGCTTTGGTACAGAGCCCAAGGGCTTTGTTACACATTACACTTAAAGCTTCTCATATGTTGATCAGTTTTAGTGTTAGTCTGAGTGCAAAGCAGTCACACAAACAGGCTAAAAACCTTCTCTGACTGTCCCCAACCTGCACAACTGTGACTTGCTGCTAGAGAGCTGGTGGGCAAGGAGCTAGAAGCTGAGTTGCTGCTACAGGGCTGGTGAGCCAGGACAGGCTTCTGTCCCTGCTCTTGCTGGGGTGGGTTGGAGAGATGGGTTGGTGGGGGTGGGAACATGAGGCTGAAAGAGGGATTGAGTAATGGAATGGGAGGTGGAGAGGCAATGCATAGGAATGGCAGCTGGGGTCTTGGTGATAAAATGAAGGAAGTCAGCCACTGAAGCCACTAAAAGATAAAATAAAAGAAGTTAAAAAAATTAAGTATTTAAGAAGCAATGAAGTGTAAGTAAAGAAAGTCTCATGTTTCAATAAATTGGGAGTGGTCCCAGCTCACAGGGACACTGCCCCTGCCCCAGGAGGAGAGCCCTGGTTCACAGGGACCCAGATCTGGCCTCTCTACTGTCCAGTCTGCCTAGCCCTTCTGCCTGGACTTGTCTATCCCCTGCAAGTTGCCCAGCTATAGCACATGCCCTGCTAGAGTGGGAGTTGACTTGGTGCCAGTACCACCCCTTGGGCAATAGAGTTCAGGAGGTGGAAAGTGTGTCCACAGTGGAGGGTGAGGGAGAGGATACCGCATCCTGCAGTGCTGGAGGACTGAAACTTGGGCAGTTTTTCTCTGGGGAGTGGCCACACATTTGTGGAACATGATTGAGTAACACAGATCAGAAATCAACCTGCCTTGGAGTGGTGTAACTTGAAGACACCCAAAGGGTGCTTAAAACTAGTTTACACATCTAAATGTATGGACAATCCAGAGGTTAAGAACTCCCTGAGCCACTTAAAATTAATGTGTAATGGGACTCTAAGACAACATTAGTCCCATACGTTTTTCCTAACCTGCAAGCAAACACCTCAAGTTTTCTTCCCTCTGCTGGCTTTCTTCAAGGAAAAACTCAAGAGACTCCCCCCTCAGCCTTAAAGCACCATTATTCTCTGTAAAAATGGTCTCAGTTCTTGGTGCAGCTCTGGAAGGCAGAGGCATAGGTAAAACTAAGCTAACTCTCCAATTAAACCAAGACCTTCTCCAAGCTGCTGGCACCAGTATCACTGGCATCTGCCTAGTTAGATTATATTTAAGGTCTTGTGTACTACTCCTTAGCATGGGCAAGGGCCAGCTGTGTCTGAGGAGCTGATAAAATGCTTCTCAGATTGGTCATTGAACCATGGAGAGTTGCTCCCATCTGTTCTTAGATGAAAAGGATATATTCTTCAGATTTTTAAAATACTTTGCAGACCTCATATGGGATACATTGGGTGTTAGTCTATGGGCCAACTTCACTGATGACATAAGTGGTATTTATCAAGAGGTCAGTTAACAGAAAATTGATGAATTATTTTACTGTGGCCTATCTAGATGCATCCTAAAAACAATAGCAGGTGGCCTGCAAGATGCTGATTTCTGTCTTTATTCCACAATCTGGAATATGGCATTACAGACAAGACAATATGAAAGGCTAGAAGCAGAAGCAGATCAGTATATTCTTGCATGCCTAGGCTTTTTTTCTAGCATCCTAAAAACATAGACAAGGAACCAAAATAGAGTATGTTATACACAATACCAGGGGTTCTCAAACAGTGTGTCATCATGACCCCCTGGGAGGTCGTAAGCAGCTTAAAAAGGGGATGCAAACTTCCCAGGAGGTACAAGTAGCAGTGCAGGGAAGCAGCGCACAGCATTGGCACAGAGTGGTGGATGGCAGCGACAGCTGCCGTGTGCGAGCTCCCCATTCCCGACTGCTGCCATCTAGCACTCAGGGTTGATATATCACAAAGTTTGAGGACTCCTGTACCATGCAAATCAGGTGGGACTTCATTCCTGAAGCAACAGTAGCACCAGAACAGAGACAGATGCGAGGCAAGTTGCATCTATCCTTTGCAAGGGCAGTGAGGCTGACCACTAAAGCAAGTGAAAGTAGGTGGAGGCCTGTCCTATTTTGAGCCCACATCTACTAGCACAGGCCCTGTAGATGTTGTTCTGTAGAGAATTACTGGGGCCTAAGAGCAACTTCTATTGTTGCTGTTTACCATCTCATTACTCAAACCTTACCAATGCTCAGTGCCGTGCACCAGCCTATCTCAGAATGCCCCTGAACTAGGGATTCATGCACCTGAGCTAGGTGAGAGGTCCCAGCTGCCAATGGTATTCATCAAGGCAAGAGTCTTTTCTGCTTTGTGGCCATTTTGTGCCTGCAGAACGGGTTAAGAGAGGCCATAAGGCCCAATAACTAATCAAAATGATAAAACTGTTACTTCAGAATTAATTGCCAACCTCCAGTCTGATGAATGACCTCAAGATCCATCTTAGGTTCTGGTTTGTTTTGTTTTATCACTTTATTAATCCCAGATTACTTCATTCACCTGCAATGGTGAAAACAAATTAGTCAATTTTTTCCTCCAACAGATGTCATAGAATCATAGAAGTAGGGTTGGAAGGGACCTTGTAGATCTTCAAGTCCAGCCCCCTGCCTGGGCAGGAGGGAAACTGGGCTCAAGTGACCCCAGCCAGGTAGGCATCGAGCTGCTTCTTAAAGACCCCCAGGGTAGGAGCCAGCACCATTTCACTTGGAAGTTGGTTCCAGATCCTAGCCGCCCTAACTGTGAAGTAGTTCCTATGGATGTCTAATCTGAACCTACTCTCCAACAACTTGTGGCCGTTATTTCTTGTTATCCCGGGGAGCGCTAGGGGAAACAAGGTTTCCCCCAAACCCTTCTGGTCCCACCTAGTGAGTTTATAGATGGTCACAAGGTCCCTCCTCAGCCTTCTCTTGTGAAGGCTGAACAGGTTCAGGTCCCGTAGCCTCTCATTGTAGGGTCTGCCCTGCTGTCTCTAGATCATGCGGGTGGCCCTCCTCTGCACCCTCTCAATGTTGTCCACATCCCTCTTGAAGTGCAGTGCCCAGAACTGGACACAGTACTCCAGCTGCGGCCTGACCAGTGTCACGTAGAGGGGGAGGATCACCTCCTTGGCCCTACTTGAGATGCACCTGTGGATGCACGATAGGGTCCGGTTAGCCCTGCCAACCGTGACCTCGCATTGTCGGCCCATGTTCATCTTGGAGTCAATGATGACTCCAAGATCCCTTTCTTCCTCCGTGCTCTCAAGAAGGGAGTTTCCCATCTTATAAGTGTGCTGCTGGTTACTCTGCCCAAGTGCAGCACCCTGCACTTGTCAGTATTGAAACACATCCTGTTTTTGTTAGCTCTCCCTTGCAACCTATCCAAGTCTTTCTGCAGTCTTTCCCTCCCTGCTAGCGTGCCCACCTCACCCCAGATTTTGGTATCATCAGAGAATTTGAGCAGGTTGCTTTTCACCCCATCGTCTAAATCACTGATAAAGAAATTAAACAGCGCAGGCCCAAGGACCGAGCCCTGGGGAGCTCTGCTGCCCACTTCCCCCCAGGTCAAATATGACCCGTCCACCATCACCCTCTGAGTATGACCCTTCAGCCAATTAGCAATCCATCTGACCATGTAGGCATCAATGCCACAGTCATCTAGTTTTTTAACGCGGATGGGGTGAGAGACAGTGTCAAAGGCCTTGCTGAAGTCCAGAAAGACTACATCCACGGCGACACCTGCATCCAATGCTTTTGTGACCTGATCGTAAAAGGCAATCAGGTTGGTCTGACATGACCTGCCTCTAATGAAACCGTGCTGGTTGTCCCTCAGCATCACCCCTGATGCCGGCCCATCACAGATGTGCTCCTTGATGATCTTCTCAAAGAGTTTCCCCAGGATTGAGGTAAGACTTACGGGCCTATAGTTGCCTGGGTCCTCCCTCCTCCCTTTCTTAAAGATGGGGAACACATTGGCTATCTTCCAATCATCTGGCACCTGGCCCGAGCACCACGAGCGCTCATAAAGCTGTGCCAAGGGCCCTGCAATAACCCCTGCTAGCTCCCTCAACACCCTGGGGTGGAGAGCATCTGGACCTGCTGACTTGAACCACGTCCAGCCCCTCCAGAAGCACTCTAACCCAGTCCTCCTCCACCTTAGGTCTTGGGGCGTTCCCCTCGAGTCCGTCTTGAATCACGGTGGAGGAGTCCCAGTCCAAGAAAAAGGAGGTGAAGAATTTGTTAAAGATGTCTGCTTCTCTTCTGGCATGACCACCAGATTGCCCAGTGCATCTTGCAGGGGCCCCACATTTCCCGGTGCCTTCTTCATCCTCCCTATATATTTGAAAAAGGACTTTTTATTATTCTTGATCTTGGACGCTAGTCCTAGCACTATGTCCGCCTTAGCTTTCCTAACAGCCCCACTACAGGCCCAAGCAGTGGAGGTATACTCTTCTTTGGAGATAGTCCCCCCCTTCCACCAGGTGTATGCCACCTTTTTGGCAACCAGGCATTCCCGGACTTCCTTGGTGAGCCAGGGAGGCTTTCGGGCACTCTTGCCCCCCTTGCTTCTTGTTGGGATTGTCACCTCTTGGGCCCTGAGTATTGTCTCCTTAAGGAATGACCACTCATCTCGGACACTGAGTTCTCCTGCCCCCGAGAACCCCAGCGCCTCTCCCACCAATCTCCTCAACTCATTGAAGTTGGCCCTCTTGAAGTCTAGGGCTACCGCCTTGCTGCAGGCTCTTGTCACCCTGCGCTGGATGATGAATTCCAGCAAGCAATGATCACTATCACCCAGGTGGTCCAGGATGTGTCCAACCTTCCCCCAACCCTCAACTAAATGTCTTTTTTCCAACTAAATCCCTTTAATCACACTTATAATATAATGCCTGCATGCTGTCCAGTAAGGCTGCAGGGCCCAAGGAAGTCTGTTTTATTCTTTTCCCCCTCACATCAAAAAAATTAAGTGCCTCTATTTTGTACCCATCTTTCCCTGTCAAAGACTTTAAGATAAGAGTTTAGCAAGTGCAGGATCCAAGTGTGGGGAAGAAGAGGGAAAATATTGAGGTTAGGAGATGTGTATCATCCTCTCACCTCCAGCCACCAGCCACAAACCAGCCAGAAAGCTAATGCCACATCATGGTGCATTTATAGATTGTTTAGGAGACATCAGTGAATGATGATTTCTTCAGTGACTGTATACATGAAAGGACAGGGGTATCAGAGGACACCAAAACCTGCCTTGAAAATACAAGGCATCCAAATGACAACACAAACTTTGGAGGCAGAACCTCTCATTCATTCCATGTCAGCAGTGCAAACCCCAAAAATTATTCAGGGAAAGTTCCCTGAGAAATAATCTGGACACAATTCCACAAACCAATGTTCTGCAGTTCATATTGGTGGCACACACACACTAATTCCCAGACCTGCTCATCTCTAGGACTCAATGCTTTAAAAACAAGATGGTCATCTAACTCACCAAGCAAAATGTACTTAGAATGTGGAAATAAAAATGAAAAAGCAGGGCTGCCTTTTAAAAAAAGTCAGACATTTTCTTTTGTATCTCCCATTCCCAAATGACACCGCTATCCACTCCTCTGTAGTAAACTAAGGCTAGACTCACATCACTTTCCTTTCCAAGATCACAGGGGAACATCATGTTGGTTTGTGGTTTCAATAATCACCTCTATTTTCTAGGCTTTTTCAAATTACTTACAAATTATGATTCTGTTAGCGCCTTGTTACACATTGCACTTTGAGGTGCTCAAATGTAGATTAATGTTAGTGCTAGCTCACGTTTGGAGCGGTCACAGTTTAAGACTAAAAGCCTTCTCTGATTGTCCCCCACCTGTACAGCTGTGACATGCCACTAGATGGCTGGCAAGCAGGGGCCTGACCAGGACCTACAGCTGTGAGTTGCCGCTACAGGGCTGGTGAACCAAGACAGGCTTCTACCCCTGCTCTAGATTGCTGGAGGGGGGCAGGAGACAGATGGGTTGGGGGACAGGAACATGAAGCTGGGAGGCAGAGAGTTAATGAGATGAGAGTGAGTAATGAAATGGGAGGTGGAAAGGAAATGGGGGTTGGGGAAGGGTGATAAAATAAAAGAAGTCAGCTACTGAAGGATAAAATTAAAGGAAGTAAGAATTTAAAAAGAAATAAAGAGGAAGTAAATTAAAGAAGGTTTCATGTTTTCATAAATTAGGATTTGGGATTGCAGCATGGGGGGTACTGGTCATGCTTCCTGGGGTTGCTGGGAGGTGCGAGTGGTGAGGGAACACAATTTTGGGGTAGCTACTGCTTCTGTTCTAGGAAGGAAGACCCAGTTAATGGGAACCCAATCCAGCCCCCTAACCTTGTTCCCCTACACACTCTTCTCAGACCCCACTCCTAGACCCATTCTTGCCCTGCAACCTAGCTAGCTGAGATGTGATCTGCAGGCTGTTTGCACAGGGTTGGCGCCTGGGAGTGGGAAAGTCACACTACCAGGGGTGGAAGGGGAATTTGGCTTGGTGCCAGGACTACCCCCTGGGCAGTAGAGTTCAGAGGGTGGAAAGTTTGTCCACATAGAACAGGAGGGTGAGAAAGGGGACATTGCATCCTGGGATGCTGAAGGAGTGCAACTCAGGTGGCTCCTCTGCTGGGGAGTAGCCACACATTAATGGAACGCGAGCTGGGTAACATGGATCAGAAATAAACCTGACCTGGAGTGGCATAACTCTAAACTGCCTAAAGTGTGCTTAAAACTAGTTTCAGGTGTTAGTGTGTGGACAATCCAGGGATTAAGAGCTCCAGGAGCCACCTAAAATTGATGTGTAGTAAGGCCCTTAGATCTTGCAGAGCAGTAGCTATAGATAATCTTATCTCATCCTAGACATAAAAAGACTTTGTTGTTTCATCTCATCTCTGGTTTTAAGAGCACGTTATTGGGATTAATGTTGGGAATTATGGATTTATCTTCAACCCCTAGATCCATCTTGCATCAAACAGTTTATCCTACCTCCCTTTTATGAATGTCTGATGTAATACATGAGACAGAGAGATTTAAAAGATTCCAAAAATATTAAGCTTTCACCTAATCATTATTGTTTGAGACCTTATTGAAACTCAACCCGGTCTGAAGTTTGATATTACTAATATTTGACCTCAGACATGTGATGGTACATTACATATGGCTGGTAAAGTATCTGTTTAGCAGATTTGTGAGTGGAAAGTTAATGAACTAGCACACTATATGTGCATCGTGGTGCATATAAGTTATATCTGGTTGCCATGTGTGCCCAGAAGCAGATCTTTCTCTGGATATGTTGAAAAGCTCTGTCACTACAAGTCAAGCTTCACCCTTGATATTTTTCATAAGGCTCAAGAGGAAATTAATGTTGGTTCTTAGAGGTTATAGCTTTTGTATGTTAAGTACACAGACATATATGAACTATACCACATTGGAAGTAGGATAACACCAGACTTGAAGCAGGTAACTTTACTCATATGAAACTGATAACCCAAGTACTGAGTTTATATGCAATGCATGAAGGAATTACAGACTCTCAAAATGACTGGCTAGTGATTAATCTCATCAGAGCATTCAGCATCACTGCCAAACTCACTAGAATGAGGAGGAACAGAAGGATGCCTGAAGGGGATGCTGTATAAGAAATAACATTTGCTTTCTTTAACAATTTGATGCAGCTTTCCTGGATCAGAATGGTGCCACAGTATAGCCTGTTTAAACAGTTTTGGTAACAGGATACCAAAGTGCTTTGCCTGACTAGTATAGAAAAAAATGCAGAGTTTGTAGCAGGATCAGGAACTGAACCCACATTTTTCAAGATCCAGACCAGTGCTTTATCCATAAGGCCCTACTTTTTCTCTGTTTCTAACTGATTTTTGTTTTGTTAACGTGATTCTAGCCCATGTGTGTACTGGTCACATGAATGTTGTACTCTGAAAAAGTACATGCTTTTGGACCTATTCAGTTTCTAAATCACCCAGAAGTCATCCTGTTTGGGCTGCTTTCTACACAATTAAAATATCAATATAACATCCTGAAAAGCTGAAGAAGTGCTTGTAAGAGGCTAATAGAAAAAAAAGAGGACAAATTTGTGTTTGGAGTATAGATTCCATCAACCTAGCCACATGGATTTTTCTTTGTTATAGTGAGAGAGAAGGAAGGCAGAATGGATAGAAATTGAGGTCCATTTTTTAAGATGGGGAGAGGAAAGAGCAGCAAGGGCTATGTCATGGTTGGTGTCTGCTCCAGGCCACCAAACCAGGAAGAGGTGGTGAACAAAGACTTATTTAAACAACTGGTGGAAGCTTCTAAGTTGCAGGACTTGTTTCTCTCAAGGGACTTTAATTCTTGGAACTTCTGCTGGGAAGGAAACACAGCAGTACACAAGCAGTCCAGCAAATTCCTGGTGTGTGCTGGAGAAAACTTTTTAATACAGATGGAAGAAAAGCCGATGGGGTGGAGGGGAGCTCTTGACTTGCTGCTCACAAACAGGGGAAAATTGGTTGAGAATGTGAAGGTGGAAGATGGTGACAGTAGGTGATAATAACCATGAAATAGAGTTCAAGATCCTAAAGGGAAGAAGAAAAAAGAGCAACATGAAAACACTGGACTTCAGAAAAGGATACTTCAACAGACTTGGGGAACAGGTGGGCAGGATGCTCTGGGAGGCAAGTCTGAGGGGAAAAGGAGTCCAAGAGAACTGGGTGTACTCTAAGGAGGTCATTTTAAGGGCACTGGAGCAAGCTGTGCCAACACAATAGAAGAATCTCAGGAAGTGCAACAGGAGATGAGCCTTGATAGATAGCAGACTCTTCAATGAGTTGAAATTCAAAAAAGTACCCTATAAAAAGGAGGAATTTGGTCATAGTACTAGGGAAGAGTGTAAGAGTATCACACATGCATGCAGGGAGAAAATTAGGAAATCCAAGGCATGATTTGAGATGCAACTGGAAAGAAACATAAAAGGCAAAAAGGCATTCTACAAGTATGTCAAGAATAAGAGAAAGACCAAAGAAACCACAGGTCCCTTATGGAAAGCAGAAGGCAATCTAGTTATGGATGATGCAGAGAAGGCTGAAGCCTTTAATGCCTTTTTTTTTTACCTCCATCTTTACAAATAGTGGCAGGTACCAGATGACAAATGCAGTTGGCAGCAAAGATAAGGAAGGAGACCAACAGTCTAAAATATATTTAGAAAAGCTAGATGCTTTCAAGTCAGCAGGACTGGATGAGAAAACCTAGGGTACTGAAGGAATAGATTGAGGTCATTTCAAAGCCATGTGCCCTCCTGCCAGAGAATCTGTGGAGGTCAGGTAAAGTCCTGGATAATTGGAAAAGGGCAAATATAGTGCCTATCTTTAAGAAAGGGAAGAAGGAGGATCCAGGAAATTACAGACCCATCAGTCTGACCTTGATACACAGAAAGATCATGGAGCAGATCCGAGGAATATATTATGAAGCACCTAGAGAAGAACAAGGTCATCAGGAACAGCCAGCATGGATGAACCAAAAGCAAGTCATGGCTGATCAGCATGATTTCCTTCTATGTTAAAGTGACAGGCTCTGTAGATAGGGAGAGAGCAACGGATGTGATATACCTTGACTTTAGAAAGGCTTTTGTCACTCTCCCCCAACATTCTCAGTTAGATGCTTAGCAAGTAGTCATCAATGGCTCAACATCCAGTTGGGGGGTCCTAGCAACTGGGGTTCACCAGGCATCTGTCCTGGGTCCAATATTGTTCAACATTTTTGTTAATGATTAAGATGATGGGATTGAGTGCATGCTTAGCAATTTTGACGATGACACCAAATTGGGTAGAGTTGTAAAGGGTAGGGCTAGAATCCAGAATGACCTGGATCAACTGGAAAAATGGTCCAAAAACAACAACATGAAATTTTACAAGGACAAGTGACTGATCCTGCATTTAGGATGTCATGATTGCATGCATAAAAATAGACTGGGGAATGAGTAGATAGGCTGTAGTACTGCAGAGAAAGATCAGGGGGTTGCAATAAACCATACACTGAATATGAGCCAACGGTGTGCTCTTGTTGCAAAAAAAAGCTAACAGCATACTGGGTTGTACTAACAAGAGCATCACTGACAAACCAAGGAAAGTATTGTGTTCAATTCTGAGCCCCACACTTCAAGAAGGATGTGGACAGATTGGAGAGAGTTCAGCACAGACCAACAAAAAGAGTTTAGGGGCCTGGGAAACAAGACTTATGAGGAAAGGCTGAAGAGCAAGGGTTATTTAGGCTGGAGAAGATAAGACTAAAGGGAAATTTGATAACAAGTCTTCAAATATCTAAACAGTGATTACAGAGAGGATGTATATGGGCTTTTCTCTATGGCCATAAAGGACTAGAAACAATGGCATCAAGCTACAGCAAAGGAAATTTAGGATGGAGATTAGAAGAACCTTTTTGACTGTGAGGATGGTTATGCATTGGAACAGACAATCCAGAGAAATTATGGAATCTCCATCCTTGGAAGTTTTCAAGTTAAACAAACACTTTGGCTTGGATGGTTTAGTCAGGAACAAGCCTACTTTGAACAAGGGGCTGAACTAGAACCTTCCAGCCATACTTTCATGTGATCCTAAGAGTGCACATAAGAGTATACGTACTGCTTTCTGTATTTGCTGACTACCCAGTACAAAGCCGAGTTCTGCAAAGCATATAAGGTACCTCTACAGGCAGCCCTTAGGGTGGCCGTCAACCAGCCCAAGACATGGGAGAAGAAGGTAACCAAAGATCTCACCTTTGTACAGTGTTGCCACAGAACTGCCCCCCCCCCACACACACACACACACACACACACATGTACGTACCTTTCTGTGGCATATATGCTATGTAAACATAAAACAAAGTGCTACAGTAGTTTAATGCTCTAAATCAGACACTAAGATGCAAGAAATCATCTTAGGGAGAGGCAGTCTTTGTTGAGAGAAGGGAAGGTGGTGTGAGCTTTGGGTAAGAGTGCTGTGTGGTAAGAGTCCCATTGTGCATCCAGGACATAGGTGTGTACAAAGAGGAAATGTCTGAGAGCAGGGAGGTGCCCAGCTCCCAGTAAACCCTATCTCATCCCAGGGGCATCCCCCTCTGTAGGCCCTGGGGATATCTCCCTACCCTGTGCCAGCCTGACAGCCACCAAAATAGCTCTACAACCCACATCCCTTGATCTCCAGCATGGGTACTTAACCCATCTCCCAAAGCCACTGCCTTGGGTCATGGCCCATCTTGCCCGCAGACTCTAGCATGGACCTTCAGCACATCTACCCCACAGCCCTCCAGTTCCTTTGTGCAACAGCTCAAGCATGGCCTGACAGCCCACATCTTCTCCATCACTCCAGAATAGCCTCCAGCCAATCCCCAGCATGACCCCCAGAGCCCACATCCAACCCAGCACCCAGACAGCCACACATGACCCCACACCTCACTTCCCTCATAGCCTCCCACATGGAGCCACAACCCCAAGTATTGACCTCAGAGTACCTCCCTGAGCCCCATGCACAGCCACATAACTTGTCTTCAACCTCAGTGAACTGCTATGCACAGAGGTAAAAGGTAAGAAAGATGGAGGAGTAGGAACTATAAATCAGGAACAGGGAATTGTGGGCTTGCTGCTGGAGGATCTGCAGTCTACAGTGCCCAAGTGAGTTACAAATATAGGGCAGAGACCCAAGACCCTGACACTCAGCAGAGCTTCCAGACCTGAACAAGATCACCTTCTGTGCTCAAGCTTAGGAGTTGTCATTGTAGATAGTCAGCATATATGCACTTGTGTACAGTCTTAACTCTAATCATCAGTGAAGACATAGCCTCAGATGTTTAAATCCCATAAGCTTAAAGTTATGGACAATTTTAAGTACTTTGATGCATTTGAGTCTCAGACACTAGAGTCAATATAAAGGACTCCCATATACGTTAGGTCTGGCTGGGACTTGCATGTATCAGGAATATTGGGCACATCTACATGAGATGCTAATTGTGCAGTAGCCGTATAATATTAAGCAGTAGCTCATCACAGCACCAACAGTGCTAATATGCTACTCAGTGTGCAACATTATTCAGTTACTGCACAGAAGTATCACTAAAAAGTTCAGCAGTGCTACTGTACAGTAACTCCAGTTACTGTGCATTTATTTCATACTTATATAATCAAGTACGAAATAAATGCACAGTAACCACTGCTTAGTAGTGTCTCATGTAGATGCACCCTTTATGTATATAACTAGAAGGCATTACAGTTCTAAACATTTAGGTTTAATGCAGAACAACAAGGTACATCCCCCTCATGCCCTAAGGATTATTATCTATAGGTACAAGCTGTAAGGGATTCAGTTTATAGGAGTGCTTTATAACAGGGGTGCTCAACCTCTGGCCCACAAGCCAAATGCAGGTCATGGAGTCCCACGAGGCTCCCAAAGGGTTGGGAAATCTGGCAGTGGGGGAGCAGTGGTTAACACAGCCAACCAATCCCAAGCTCTGCACAGTGGGTCAGAGCTGAGTCAAGACCCTCCCCCTGCACTGCCAGATTGGGGCCAGCCCACACCCCCTTTCCCCTGCATGGCTGGTTCATGCCAAGCCATGCTCCCTCCCACTTGGAGCTGAATTGGGGCTGCATCATGCCCCCTTTGCCCCCTCATGCAGAGCCAGGTTGGGGTGGGCCAAACCCACTTCCTCCACTCTGCTGGATCAGGGCTGAGTTGTCCCTCGCCAGCCACTGCACAGCCACATGGGTTCTTGCTGCACCTGCTCTGGAACCACATTGGGTCTGCCCACCACTGCTACATAATGCTTTGATCTTTTATAAGTATGTAGAAAAAATAGGAGTCATTTCAACTGCATTGCATCCATATAAAATTGGAATAATGCAGTCATAAATCAAGGCCGAGCATAACAGCTTGGTTGTTGATACACTGACCATGAAACTGCTAAAAAGTCAACAGGTATATTCTAGAATGTTATTCTGGGTGCATCATGTCTTTGTATTTAACTAATTGATCCCAAGTCTGGGACTCTGTATGCTTTTTTTTTAGCTTGTAGGATAAGAGGAGTTAATAAAGAGAAAAATCATATAAGAACATTTAGAGAAAGTAAGGGTACATTTTTGAAGGAAGAAAAGAAGTTTCTTCATTCTCTCTGGGTCAAAATTTTATCACCAGATTTTCTAGGAAGCATCTGTAGAGATCATTTTAAATACTGTCTATTAATATATAGTTAATATTTTAAAAAGATATGCATATTGTCTCCATGTTGATACAGAGGCCTATGTATACAGGAATTGGAATTAGACCACCAACCCAAATTTAAGATGTCTCAAAGAAGTACCAAGTGTCTAGGTGCAGACTGTGTCATTTAGTAAGTTTATACACCAAGCCAATGGAGTAATTTTCAGTCAGAATTCAATTTGGCCAGAGCTTATCTAAGTGTAAAAGGCCTCATTACTATTCTCCTCAGGTCCCTCCAGGTGGTAATGTCTATAAGCAAATACCATACACACTATACAAAAAGGTTTACAAGTTTTTCAGAATCTTGAGAGCCTTCATACTCCATGTGAACAGTGCAAGTAACACTCTGATGACCTAAAGTCATATTTCTTCTTACAATCAATTCCCTACACTTTTGCTAATCGCTCTATGTTTGAGATTAGTGTCATCTTTTGCAATATCTGTCCACCATTGTAGCACTAACATGGAGCGACCTTTATTGTTCTTATAAAATTTGTATCTACTGTATGGACCTGCATTTTATTATATATTCCTGATTTTTTTAATATACAGAAAGAGAGAGAGAGAGAAAGAGAGATGCAGAATTCTTTGGAAGTGAGGATTTTTGGCGGTAATAACTTTTATTCACCCAACTCCATAGCTGGGATAAAGTTATACGTGGTTTTGAATGCAAGGCACTCTGCTTCAGGTCTCTCACATAATTCCTGGACTATCACATATACATCACTAACATACTACCATATATATACTGTATATATATGGTACCATGTATATATGGCTGTGTTAGTGATATATTATTTACATGCATTTCCAGCTTTAGATATTTTCCTCTAATTTCTAATGCATCAATTTGACATTTTCCCCCAAAAAAATCGTAATTCTCACCCCCAGTCACTTAATTGGAATAAAAATAGCTGATTTTTTCTAACAAGCGGCCAACAAACCTGTACCAAGATGGTTTAATTTAATTGCAGTCAACATCTATAGAACAA
Source organism: Alligator mississippiensis (assembly GCF_030867095.1). Classification (NCBI taxonomy): domain Eukaryota; kingdom Metazoa; phylum Chordata; order Crocodylia; family Alligatoridae; genus Alligator; species Alligator mississippiensis. The sequence continues at coordinate 192,407,376 of NC_081824.1, read as the reverse complement.
TGTGGTTTGGGTTTGCTTAACCATTCAACATTTTTCATAAGAATGCCAGATGCCTTTGTGATCACAAGCTTTGTATTCAACCTCTACCTCTAAGTCCTGTGCTGATACTGTTATGAAGAACGTAGGAGCATGAAGTATAGAAGCTGTTTCAAATGAACCACAAATGAAGAAAAATATTGGCTATTCTGCAGCAACAAATTATTACATAGCCTTTGTCTAGACTGTATTATACCTTTAAGTATATGATGCAATATTTAAACTTGTCAAACTGGGAAAGGAAAAAGGGAAAAGAAAGCAAGCACAAATGGAGTGACATTGATTCTTCGCCACAAGCACTAAGTGAAATTGTTGCTTAATTACAAACAGGGCACCCTTAAGCTAGGGAGAAGGGCAATATATATATCTATATGACCTTTCCATACCATTTTGCTTTGAAATACATGCTAGGCAGAACCAATCAATATGGACAGATTTAGCAAGATAAACACCAAAGGCAAATTTTTATATTTGACAAGTCTAGGTCTTCCCTGGGACAGAGAACAGGAATGAGAAAGCTTGTTACGTACGTTTACAGAATGTAGTGTACATTTAAAAGGAAAATATTTGCTTATCAATTGTAGCAATATAATGTCAAACATAGGGTAGCTACTTGATGTTTTAACCTTAGCCCAAAGCTATGAGGAAATTGGGTAGGTAGCTGGTTTTCTAGTGTCTTTAAAGTAACTAAACATGAAAAGTTGGATTTAGGGAGTATAGCAGATAAGCTTTTCAACAAGGCTAGGAGAGCTGAAGAAACAGGCTCCTGTGCAATGGATATCCCAATGTTTGCTTAGAAAAATGTCATAAGTGTTACATTTAGTGCTGGTTTAAAGTATCCCATGTGGCTAGGTAGTGGAATTTACACAGGAAAAATAAAAGGATATGAGAGATTGATTCAAGTTGAGAATAAAGAGATGGCCATATTAACCTACCTAAGACCCACTTTAATTAACTTTATGATCAACTACCATAGCAATTGGTTTTATTTTCACATACTATAGTCAATCTTATTCTTTTCAAAAGGCAAAAAAATATATATAAAAAAATTACCTGCCTTGTGAAGTCCATCCCAGACAAATATTCTCTAGATACTTTAGCACAGGGCATAGTACCCTCTTGCAATAACAAAATGACACTGCAGGGGAAAAAATACTGACTTTACCATGAACTGCTAGGGGCTGATCAAAAGCCAACTGAAGACAATGGAAGGGATTTAATTTGTTTTACCTGTCTTTGGGTGGGAGCTCAAAAGGGAACATAAACATGGTTTAATCTACTTGCTACTATATCTTGTCCAAGCTAGAAATTTTTATTTCAAAATTCATTTCATTCCAATTCAGAGGAAATATTTTTTACATTTTCTCAGATATGAACATTCTGTAAAAATGTTTTTGAACATTTTTATTTCAGAACATTTTGAAACGTGTTTTTTATATACTTTTTACATGGTTTCATGCCATGTTAGTAGAACAAGTGTACAATATACATTACTACTACCAACAAATCAGAATATGTGAATAGATACAATAGTCTATTATTTCTATTTTATTTTATTTTTAAAATCAGACAGGCCATCTGTTGTCTAGTACTAACTGAAACATCTTTTCAGTAATTAGACAAACAGTTGCTTAACCATCCCAGAAAAATCATTATAAGACATTGAAAACTGCTGATCCTGTGTCTCATACACCAAGTTCTTAATTTAGTCTCTAGATTAAAATGTTTTCTGTTTGTGTTAAGTGTATCACTTTGACATTTTGGAAATTTTCATTAAAGTTATCTATTTCAAATTCAAGATATTTAAATAATTTTTACAGCTATTTTAGTTGGAAAGATATTGGATAAAAGATATTGAACTATCTGCCTATGTCCTTAGACCAACATGGTTACAACCTATACCCCTGAGACATTTAATGATAAATGTATATTTTGTTAAACAGCAATTTCTGACAAAGAAGCTGTTTCAGTGAAAACTTTGTGACCAGGTCTACTTGCTACACTTTATGAAAGATGGGTCTAAGCCATGATCTATACAAAAATGCTTTAGTTGTATAGGGAATTATGATTTTTGGAGAACAATAACTTCTCTACAGTGTTTAGAGCAATAGCAGTATACAAATTTATATTGCAGATATATACATTTCTATAATATATAATTCATTAGTTTAAATAGGCTACAGAAATAATTTTCTCTGGTAAATTCAAAGTGATTTTTGTAGCATCTTCTTGGTTTCAAACCTATTCAAATCTGCAGGACTTTCCCATAAGGGACCCCCTAAGCTAAGGAGCCTTCTCATCCAAGGATTTGGTCCTCATCTGTCATTCCTAGTCTTCCCTTCCATAACCACATAGTCTGTCTAACAGTAGCCCTTGCTCTGACATATGCTCTGGAATCTGGATGCTAGGATGGTAGCCTTCGGAATGAAAGTGAGAGTTATCTATTAGAAATCAAATCCATTTTAGGCCCCAAGCCTACAATCAAATCTCCAAAGAGATTAGATCCTGTAGAGCCCCAGGTAAATCATACAGGGGCATGAATTTCCAAGTTTCATAGAATCATAGAGAAGTGGGCCTGGAAGGGACCTCTGAAAGTCATCTAGTCTAACCCCCTGCCAGAGGCAGGATCATCCCTTTCCAAACCAGCCTAAATAAATCCTTGTCTAACCTGTTACTAAAACTACACTGGCACCCCTATCACAACCACAACACGTACCACCATAATCTGCCACAGGTAAAGCAGTGAGACAATGGATTTAATACCAGTGAGACCATCTATTCATCTAGCCTGACCTACTGTATATATCATAAGTCAATAAACTGGCCCCAAGTACTCCTAAATTGAGCCCAGTGACATTAGTTTAACTAAGCATTTTATTCTGCAGGACACTGCTGTGGTTTCTCACAAGCAGGAAGGGAGACAGGCACTACCAAATCCCAAAACCCTGCAGTGGCAAGGAAATGAGATGTGCACAGATGATCCCAGCAGATGACCCAAGACCATGCTATAGGAGAAGGTGAAAAACCCCCAAGGTCCCTTTCCAATTTAACCTGGGGAAGATTCCTTCCAAGCCCCAAATCAGTGGTTCTGCCTGACAATGAGCATATAAAAAAGACACACCAGCCAAACATCTAAGTAAAATAATTCCTTGAACCCACTCAAAGCACTGTTATTTTTCATATTTTATCATTGCTTCCAAATCTTTTAAACAGGGCAGAAAAAAATTGTACTGCACAAGCAGCTGTGTTTGTAAAATCATAACTGTATGGGCATCAAGCAACTGCCAAGTTTCATTGGGAGCTCCTACACATGAAATTAATGCAATGCAATAAACTACTAGGGCTGTCCGAAACAGCACCATTCTGTTTCAACTTGCATTTTGATGTTTCAATGAAACAACGTTTCATTTCAAATTTCATTTTGATTCAAAACCACATTTTGTTTCATCGAAACAGTGACACTGTTTTGACACTGTTTCAACGTTTCGCCCATAAGCTATAATGGGGAAGCTTAAAACAGCCTCTCTCATCCAACAGGCAGACTGGGGGCCTGCAACCCCAGGAGGGCTGCAGGGGCTGTGCCAGTCCTCCTGGGGTTGCAAGCCCACAATCTGCCCACCAAAAGAGGGAGGGAAGCTGGGTGCTGCCACCTGGAACCAGAGCCAGCATGCCACCGGTCCCAGGCAGCAGCACCCAGCTGCTCTCATCCGGGAGGCAGATCAGGAGCCGCAACCCCAGGAGAGCTACAGGGGCTGTGCAATAGGGCTCAGTTCCCTTCCCCAGCCCAACTGGGACCCAAAAGCAGCCCAATTGGGCTGGGGAAGGGAAGTGAGCCTGATCACTCAGTTCCCCTCCCCAGTGCTGCAATCCATCGGGCTGGGGAAGGGAACTCAGCCCAGCTGAGCTGAGTTCCCCTCCCTAGTGCTAGGATCAGGCTGGGGAAGGGAACTCAGCCCAGCTGGGCTGTGTTCCCTTCCCCAGCCTGATCGTAGCACTGGGGAGGGGAACTGAGCTGGGCTGCTTTAAAACTTGAAATGTTTTGAAACTTTCTAATGTTTCAACTGCCCTCATTTTGTTTCGGGGGTGTTTCGAAGCTGTTCATTTCATTTTGATTTCACTGTTTCGAGCTCAAAATGAGTTGAAACAGTGTTGAAATGAAACAGCTGACAAAATTTCACACAGCCCTATAAATTACAGAACAGTTTGATGAGGAGTCAACTTCTCCCAGCACAACATCTACGCATGCTCCTGGGACAGCAACAATTTGAGCTGGGGCAGAGCAGGCCCTTGGCTGGCTGGGCTGACTAGATGCAGTTTGCACCCTGGTCACCATCCACACATGCATTGCAGCACAGTAAATGATTCCACCATAGCTTAGTACTGTACTTAATGGCAATACTATCCTTACTGTGCCTTAATACCAGCACACGTGTAGACACTGATGCGTTAACGAGGAGCTAATTAGTCTAGTCCACAGTAAAGTACATGTGTAGATGCACCCATTGATACTTACTTTAAATCAGCAATATAACTATGGGGAAGAGGAGGGGAAAGTGGGGCACTTAGGGCACCAAAACAGATAACCTCCACCCCCAGGTGTCTTTACCATGGCTTGAGCAACCCCACACCACCCAGTAGCAGCAGTTAGGAATGACCACCCTGCTTCTGGGTGGAAGGATGGAACAGGGTACAGGGACACAGCAGCTGCAGCTAGGCCTTTGCATCCCCAGGACAGATAAAACTGACCACTCTTCTTCCCTCTCCCACTCACCAGTGAGAGCAGGAGGGTTTTGTCCAGGGTGCAAAACCTGTCACTAAATGCCTCTTTTTCAAATGTATATTCCCAGTTAGTTACACCAACCACTGTTTTATGCTTTGGAAAACTGGCCCTTTTTTTCCAAATACGTTACTGGGTGATGCCATATTCTCTTTGCACAAAATAAACATAACCTGGAAGGCAACAGCCAATTTTTAGGCCAGCATTAACTCTTCTTTCTCCATCCAAATAAAACTGAACATTTGAATTGTCTCATGTTGGATGTAGGATCATCTGTGTTAAAAAAATTGTCATCTATTATTTGACATGCCACATGAGCTAGCAACCCACTGGGGCCTGACCACATGGTAGGAGCTTTAACATCCTGTCATCTGCTTCTGCATTGTATTGATAGTATAGATTGCTTTATCAGGAACTCTTTTTTTTTCACTATTTTTTAGAAAGAATCACCAAACCATTGGCAATGCATAGGGGGTGCATGCGGGTGCACGTGAACCTCCTGAGCATGGTGGTGCACCCCCTGTGAAAAGGTGCCAGCGACAATGTTGGCGGTGCCTGCAGGCAGTCGCCGCTTGCCACCCCCCTCTCACCACTAACACTGCCAGCAGCATCTGCGAGCAGTCTGCGATCACTGCTGGCTGCTGCCAACACTGCCAGAGGCATCTGCGGGTGGTTGCTGACCACTGGTCAGCACTCGCCACCCCACCTCTGCCACCACCGCCATGCTCCTGCTGCGGGAGCTCCCCACTTGCTGCCACCATGCTCCTGCTGCCGACAGCACTGCTGCCGCCTGCGGGAGTTTGCCATGCCCTCCCAGCCTCCAGGGGCAAGCAGCGTTCATGCACCAAACAACATAGTTTAAGTTCTTGAGCTGGATGGTGGAAAATAAAAATATACCACATCTTTAACAGGGCTTTGTTTAAACAGTAATTCACTGCATAGGGTTTCCTCTCTGATTATTTTATAGCTCAGCTCTCACCACATGATATGCTGTAGAATTCCTCTCTTTTGCTGTAAAAATATTTTCCTTGAACTAGTTTTGTCAAAATGCAGATGTGCAAAATACTTTCTCTCAAACAACCCAAATTACTGGACCAATCACAAAAGCTTATTTCTATAGTATTATTTCTATTGTAGAAACCAATCAAATAGATAACCAAGTGTTTGAGTATTTTATTCTGGAATGGCCATAAGAAATAATCTGCTAGTTATTCCTACAATCAATTTTTTTAAACTGACAAAACAATCAAGTACAGGATAGTCTCAGGTCATTGTTCACTTCTATATATGTACCATGACATACTAGGTGTGTCTACACAAGACATTTTACCTAACAATAGACTAATCTACTCTCTGCTAGCTGCTCCTGGCTGCCCCTGTCTGAGTGGGAAATTCCTGCCCAGCTGGGGGCTCACTGCCAGCTGCCCCACAGGCTGACTGGGGCAGGCGGCTGGAAAAGAGCTGTAGGGGAGGGGACTCTTTCCCAGCCCCAGGGCTTAGGGATGGGAAACAACTCTTCCCCTGCTCCCATGGAGCCTGGGCCTAATCCTGGTGTCCCCTGCCAGCCTAGGGCTGGCACCCAAAGGAGACTAGAGCTCCCCCTGGCTGCCATATGTCAGGAGAGCAGGCTAGATATTTCCTGCCCTGAACTGCTCCCATCAGGAGCAAATTTGCTCCCAATGGGTGCACGTGTAAATGTGCTGTTACGGAAATCTTACTGTGCAATATTTTACTGCACAATAAGCTTTCTGTGCACTAACTGCACATGTAGATGTGCCCACTTAGGGAGAAAGTAGTGCCTATCACTGAAATAAGTAAAGGACCCTCAAAAAATTATCAGGACTTAAAGGTAGAAGACCTAACAGCTGAAACTAAGAGCCTGTTGGTTGGGTATCCCTGTAGCTGCTCATTAGTGAAGAGGAAGAGATCCAGAGCTATGATACCTCTTGAACAAATTTCCACACCAAAAAGTCAGCAGGTCTGCATGAGAAAATGTAAGACAGGAGAGTCATTTGAGCTCATTGTCCTGTCCTGCCCTCATCCCTGCTCCAAAAATACAACAACCCCATCATGTGTAGCACTCAAGTGGAAGGGCATTCATGCCAGACTCAACAGTTGGCACTGTGGCACAAACAGCACATGCCCCCTTTCCTTTGAATTCACCAGAGATGAACTGAGCCAAAACACATACATGATACTATTTCTACTACAATGATTAATTTCTTTACAGAAATAATGGGGGGTTAATGCAGACAAATCTGGTACAAGCTCCAATTTGAATAAGCTCTCTTTAATCTGGTCTGTTTCCATTATAGCAGTAAATGACTGCTATGTTTATGAAAGCTATAAATGATGTTTATGAAATCTGATTTGATCGGTCACAAAAACTGAAGTTTGCCTGTAGGAAGATATCTTACTAATTTGCTACTTCCATACAATGTACACTGCCTGTAAATTCTAGGTTAATTAGCTAGCATCTGGTTTTCTACAAGGCAAAAAAAAAAAAGTTCTTTAGTCAAGTCCCATTAACTGGCTAAAATGTCTTGTACTCTCACTTGTCTAGGGATAAAGCTAGTGCATCTTTGATTATTAAATCTTTTTTCTCAAAGTTTGATGCCTTGTTAGAAGGACAGGGTTTATTAATTTCAAAAAGAAGAAGGTAGAGTTTAATGAATAATGAATAGCAGCTGTTGGAAACAAATCTTTGTAGCCCTGGGACTGTCTTTCCCTATGTTACAATTACACTTTGATTGACCCCAACAATAACTAACAAGCATGCCCAGCTGGACCATAAACCAAGTGTATACTATGTCCAGATTTGGTGTAAAATTTCACATCAATGAAACACTCACTGTCAGTCTAACTTTGTCCCATCATACATCAATCAGGCTTAGGAAATAACTTGCTGGAACTAGGACTTGCATTTTCTTGGTGAAAAGACCTTTACTGGCAGCAAATGCATGTGGTTTTGGGATATCCCTAGTGCACAGGGACAAATCTACTGTAGAAGAAGAACATTTTGTCACTTAATGTAACACAGTGTTTGGGGACTATTTATTGTGTAATTGCCTGAAGGGTCTCTGGATGTTTCCAGTTTGCCAGAAGCAGCAAAATCCCTTCCACCAGAAAATGATTAATCTAAGAGATTGATCGATTAAGCATCTAGCATGTTTAGATTTTTAGTTATGGCTCAGTTATCTAGCTGGTTTAAGTATGGGATATCCAGTGACTTCAGCAGAATTTCAGTGCATCCATTACTTGGAGCAAAACACGGTTCAATATCAATTTGTAAATTCTCTCAGGAGAATGAGGTGGAAACAATAATGTCCTTCAGGAATTGGCAATTGTTTCTACCTTGTTATCAAAACCAGAAAAGTGTGGTCTGTAAGCTCAAACAGCAATCCTTTATTCATGGCCTCTGTCTTTACTTCCCTTCTTACCACATAGGAAATTTAGCCCATAGCAAAAAAAAATTGGAAGGAGGGGACAACAGTACATAAAATAATTCACGCTTTGGATTTCCATAGTATTCCCACTCACACGGGATGCTATCTTTCTTGACAGCTGCAGCCAAATCAAAGGAGAACTAGACCCACATCTCATCAAGTACCCTGTTCTTTTCCTTACTATGATGATTCATCATTTAAAACAACTGCACAAAAGACTGCATTTAGCTAAAGCAAGGATGTCAAACTTAAGGCTCTTGGACCAAGTCCAGCCCTCAGAGATGTGTCAACTGGCCTATGGGACTCCTGGGTGGACTGGGAATTTAAACACAGAGCAAGTGGGATGGGGCCTGCTGTTGAATTCCAGGGTATAAAGCCCCACTGGGGAGGCCTCTCTGCAGCTGCAGAGTGAAATAGGGATGCAATAAGCCCTGCAGCTCCTTGAACCAACACAGCAGCTTAGGTACCCATGGTGATTAAAATGCTTGCCCCACCACCAGAGATGGATCTGGAGGCAGACTGCAAGGATCTCCTCACTCCATACCCAGACTAGAGGGCAAACAAGTTTGACACCTCTGAACTAAACTAATAATAATCATAATGATGTATTATTCAGTTCCATTAATTAGTTTCGTATTGTTCATTTCTTTTTTTATGATTACTATAACTTTTTTTTTCACTACTTTAGCTAATGCAACTTTCATAGGTTTTATAGTCTGTAAGGGGTTCCTACAAATTCCCTGCAGCCCACAAAATCACTGCAATGGACCACAGATTTTTCTCTCTCGCAATTTCTTAACGGGCAAAGGCAGGGATGCATCCCATCCATAGCCAAACTACCAGAGGTTTGATACCCAGCTGTGATATCACATTCTCCTAAACAGGTCCAATGAGAACACACTACAACACTTGCAATCACTAACTAGTGGTTGGCTCATGGGTTGCGTGTGACATGCAACAGAACTATACATCCTTTCCCTCTGTTGTTTTCTTTTCCTTTGGACTTTCTAAAAATACAAACTGTAGAATAAAACAGAATCTATCACAAAATTCAAAAATGCTTCCTCATTCATTGCCACATGTACCTCCATTTGGTTTTTCTTGTTTAATAGTCTTGCACTAACTATAAGCAGTGTGGCAGCCAGAAGACAAATGCCTTACAAAAAGGACTTACTGGCAGTGGAAGGGAAACCACAGCAGCAAGAAGAACCGGAATAGTCAATTCCAGCGCAGGCACACGAAACCATGCTGCTGGCACCAGTACACTTCAGGAGCACTTGCCAGCTCCAATTAGCAGGGTGGAACTTAAACATGCAAATAAAAGAAGACTGTGAGACTGCAGGAGAAACACCAAAAGTACGTGCTCGGAGCAGCAGAGAGCTGTGTCGCAGCGTGGAATGCCCCAGGAAGGGTGCCTGGTGGGAACCAAAACTAACTCCCACGAGTGAAGGCTTGGAGGAGCCTACATACTTACCCAGAATTGTTGAGTGGATGCCTCGGAGAGACACCTGGCTGCCAGACAACAAGGATACTGTAAGAAAAGAGCAAGAGAAAGAAGAATCAGATGAGTAAGTAAAAGGGGGAGCGTGACACGTTACTATACAGTTCACTCCCTCTTTTGTCTATAGAAAGTGGACTGATATGAGAACTTTTATGATGGATGAGTCATGAGGTGCAAGTAGAGAGTGAGTTGGACTAGCAGGGCTGAATTACCGCAAGAGTTTAACAGACAATTTACAGACCCTCTAGTAAGGGGACTATGAAAAGACTGTGAAAGCTTACTTACCTTACTGAGACTCTAAAAGCTGGTTGACATTAGGTGGGGTGCAAGGGAGGCGGAGCCCTGGAAGGCAGTGCATAAGCAGATGGAATGTCATGATCAGGGGACAAAAGACCTTCCTCCCATCAGCAACAAATTTAAATATCAAAGTCATGGCAGGTGAGAGAATTCAGCATTATAGCAGTTGAGTCACCAGGCCAAACTGTCTGCTTCAAAAGGTACAGATCCAGGGAGCCATGCTGCAAGAAGTAAACACCTGTCTAAAGAATGACAGGCGAATACAAGCAGCAGCGTCTTACTGAATGTAGAAGTTCTAACAATGTGATTTCTTGCCAGGCTCCCAGAGCTGCTCACATTTTTACATGGAGTTTCTTTGGATTTTTGTCTGACCTGCAGAAGGGCTTTTCAAAATGCCAAGCCTGGATTCCGTTCAAGCTGGTCACAACTTTAATTAACTCGTTAACTCTAATAGGACCTGGATTTGGTTTGTTTATTCAAAGTACCATATTTACTCAAATACAAGATGAGGTTTTTCCCCCCACAATTAGCATGGGGAACAATCAGTTTTACCGGTGCTAAAACTTGAAGGGGTTTTAAAAAAGGTAAAATGCATCAATTCTGGATGAACTAAGTCTATGGGTACCTGTAGTAATTTGTCTGTGTGCAAATAACCACAGGTATGTTTATTTCAAAGTCAGTGTTTTCAAATTTGCCCCTCACTTCCATGTGTAAAGTCTGACAGTAAGAGGGGGAGAGCAGGGTCTGACAATAAGGAGGGAGAGGGAGGAAAAGGAGCTTTAGGGGAAGAAGTGGGGGAGGCAGAAGTCAAGAGGGCTATCTGACCCTGCAGATTTATTTTCCCTGTTGTAGCACTGGGAGGGGGACAAATTCAATTCCAAATAATTACATTCTGTATCTGTTAAGCTGTAACACATTTATACATTTTCTATATATAGAATCTAATTATTGGAAGGTCATCTTATATTCAAGTAAATACAATCCTAAAAGTATAAAGCTGACAGGCCTCCCCACCAAGCTTTGCACTTTCTGATATAAACTGTGTTCCCATTATAATGTCAGAAAAATGGACTTCTCTTCCTCACATAAATTAAATTCACCAGCAGATAAAATTGTCCCTACAGCAAAGAACAAGTCCTCTGTCCCTGATCTTCAAACCAACCCTAACCTAAATGACTCGGAGACAAATGGGTTTTACCATGCATTCTTATGTCTGATAGACCTAGGCGTTGCTGGTGAAGGGGTAGGGACAGAATTCTGCAAGCTGGAGCTTCAAGTCCAGCATCTCTATTAATCTCTGCTGATCTCAGCTGTAACAGCCTATTAGAGGGAAAGAGTCTCTCAGGTAACAATTTAGGATTTTATAAGTTAAAACCAACACTTTGAATTCCACCCAGAAACTTATTAGCAGCTGGTGCAGATCCCAGGGCACTGGTGGAAAGAGTTCTTGGCATGAAATTTTACTTCATACATTCTGCACTACCTACAATGCCTGCATGGTCTCAAGGTATAGCCTCATGTGGAACACATTACAGTAATGCAATCTCAAGGTGACAAAGGCATGCATAATCATGCCCATGTCCCTTTACTGCATAGAAAAGACCCCATTCTTCTTACTAGGCACATATAGAAAGAAGTCCAAAGGCTTCTTCCAAAAATTGAACCCAACCGGTTTTTAATACCTCTGATGACATTAGTCCAAGAACTCTCGTACTTATAAAATTCAAAGAAGTCTGCTAAATATTGTGCATTAGAGTCATATAAGTAGCTTCTGACCTCTGTCCACTGAAATCAAAATCAGGCCTAACTGCTTCTCTGGTGTGGACTAAGTGGGATACACTTACAAAAGTAGAGGAAATGATCTTTTCATGTTCTTAACAGAGCTTAGCTTTTTGTTGTGACTTGTGGAATTTATATAACTTCAATGTCCATCCAAGAGAAACATAATATACTGGTGCCATATGCAAAAACTATAAATAAAAGCCTGTTTTTAGACTATCCATGTAAATATTATATCAAATTAGGCTGGTTCAGCATGTGTTCTATGGATACATTATAATTATAAAATAGTTGCAACTGGCTTTGTGGATTCTGATTCATTTTGATCAAGAAAAGTTAAAATTTTGGACCAACAAATTTCAGCTGACACCAAAATAACCTGCAAAAGCATAGACACAAATAATGCTCCATCACACCTAGAGATGGTTTCACATGTATGCAGACAAATAGGATCTTGAGAGCCCAATCACAAATGCTATCTGGCAATGGGGTTTTGAGGGCATTGTGATAGAGGCAGAATTACAATGTATTCATTTATGACTACTGCTATGGACTAATTATATTCATCTCATAAAAGGCACAGTCAGTAAGATAAAGCAACTGTATTAGTGTGGTAGATTGATTATAATTTCTCGTATAACCAATAATCTACCTTAAAAGAGGGATGTGTCATGAAGCCAACAAAAGGATCCCAGGACTCCCAGATAAGCAGCAAACATCAGAGGCAGTTACAAGACAATCATCTTGGATACTAGGCTGAAGCTACACAGCTGTTTTTCCAAACTGGGTGGCTAGAAATTAAAAGAATGCTATAGATTTTGCTGAGGAAAAGCAGGGGCTCATTTGTTAGAAGCTGCCTAGGGAGACAGCCTGACAGTGAGAGAGAGAAAAAGGCACAGACACTGTAGAGGGAAACTAAAGAAGTGAGCCTTCCCAGTGGAAAGCAGTAGGGAAAAGTGAGATATGCATACAGTCTGATATACTGTTTTTAAGAAATGTCTTCTCCAAAATCTTTTTTCCCCTAAAATAAATAATACTTTGCTTCAGGAGGCTATCTAATCGTGGTTTTAACTACCATTGTTACACTCAGATGAAACAGAACGGTCAAGTCTAAAACTAAATCATAGTTAAAGCTAATCACAGTTAAAAGCAGAGGAGGAAAGTAGTGCCTATATCTGAGATTAGGATAACTATGGGCATCTGTACACATACTCCGGGTGGTAGGGGGGGACACTTTAATTAAAGTGCCCGCAGTGTCACTTATACAGATTTATGTGATTCTGACTTACGCGTGTCTCGCATTTACACGATTTTTTATTAGGGTCTGGACTGGAAAATACCCCTTGATATGCGTGTCATTCGTGTATATACGCGAACGCCATTTCCAGGCAGAATCAGGCGGAGCTGTGCCACCATTGTGCCACCATTCTGGTAGTGGCATCTCAAGATGCAAAGGTGAGACGCTAGACGCACCTCCTAAAGACGATTCCACTGAGAAAAGGGGAAAAAAAGCTATGACTAAGGTATGTCTGGGGTACGCAACCCCTCACTATTCTATTATTTCCTATGGGGAAAGTCACCCCGACTTACACAAATTCAACTTACATGAAATTCCCCCGGAACGCAATACTCGCATAAATCGGGGGCCTACTATATTCAGTGTCCCACAGTTCAAAATGGTAGCAGGGGTGTTTTAAATAAAGCTGACTTGCTGAGCTTTAGTTAAAGTGCCCCTGCCACCATTCTGAAATGTGGGGACGCTGAATACATGTGACATGGAGGCTGCTGGAGCACACTAATTAGCACGCTCCAGCAGACTCAATTTATCGAGTCGATTAATTGAGTCTGCTCCGATACATGGTAATTAGCATGCACTGGAGCTGAGGTCCATCACTTGTATAGGTGCCCGGCCTATGTGATTCCATCTGGGCCCAGGTAAAGACCCAAGACCTGGCACTTGAAGAGATACAGACCTTCCAGTAACAGCAACACACAACTTGCATGTGCTTTATAAGCCTATAATCTGACTGTTGTGGATCAAAATGTGGCCCTTTAAAATTTACATCACATCCCTTAAAATAAATTCTGCCAGATTTCTATCAGGGTAAGAAGGTGAGGGGCTTGTAGACGTTCTAAGCATGTCCACAATTATAATTACAAAAATATATACTTTTCCCATTCAGAAATATTGGGGCACAAAATTATTTTAATCTGTGAGACTAGAAGCAGGTAAAATAGCAAATGGCTGAGGTTTGCAAGTCACGACTCTCCTGCAGAGTTCTTCATGAGGTATATTTGCACAGTAACTACCCAAACCTTTCAAAGGAGTACCTTTCCCTTCACCCTGTGATTACTTTGCTCATAAATACTCTCTGTGGTTTGTAAGTTTTTAGTGGATGGTCCTGCTCTGAGATTTTATAGATTTACACTTCTGATGTGATGATGCCACTGAGCTTAAGTCAATTGTGTAGACTTTGATTAGCGAGAAGTGCAGCTCAACATAGTTACCTTCTGGGAAGGTTTGTAATTTAAAGTTTTCTGTCTCTTTTTTTCTGACAGATTTCATATTAATTACAGTTCATCTTTTCCCAATGGCCATGATGATGATGATATTTTTCTTGAGACTGTGGGTAACAGTTCTCCTGAGTGAGCGCAGGTTGTGTCAGATCCTTTCCTCTTTCCAGAGGAGTCTTTGTTCCTTTGCTGACTGATGGAACGGGCACACAGGTACAGTTGAGATATTCAGCTTTCAACGCCCGTTTAGCATAAAAAAAAAAAATCATTTGATTTGCAGATCATGGAGTCTTCCTTGATGGTTTTTTTGGGTTTGTTTTTAACATTCTTAGACAGGAATTTCTGGAGGCCAGGATTTATTGTACACTGGGGATTCAGCCTCTAGAAAGCTCCACTTACTGAGGCCAGCCCCTTGCATAGACACGATGCGGTTACAAAAACCAAGCCTAGCACTGATATAGCTTACTTCAGTGCAAGCTATGGTTTGCATAAGTGCACTGGAGTTTCCAAGAGAGACTAAAAGCCCCAATGAAGATAATCAGGTAAATGGGTTCTTACAGCCACCAGTAGCCAGGGAAAAAAAGCAGTGAAAGCCTATTCGAAGAGAGAGTGTAGGACTTGATTCATTACTGCATTACTCCATATGACAGATTCCTACTGGCACTACTGGCTTTTAGAGTCATTTAGAACTGTCTGCTCCTAAGCAGACTTGACAATCAGATATCATGCAGTGGCACCATAATATATATTACAAATATATCTACTGCTTCGGTTATCAGCTTACATGGTATATAAGCATTCTAATTCATGGGCATCAAAAGATGGACCAGAGCTAGACAGCAGGGCTCCTCACAGGCTAGACCCAGGCCCAGAAGAAGCGGTGTGAGCTGTGGCAATGGTGGGGAAAGCAATGGTAACAGTTCAGAGCACATGGCAGCAAGGTAAGTTATTGCTCATCCCTCGCCAATGAAGGCCGTCTCCAACTGCACCCATAGCCCCAAATTCTTCCTGCTACTCATGCTAAAGGACATTCCTCTCTAGTGCTTCCTACTGGGTTGTACTTTATATACACACCAGTCACTGTATGTGGGGCAACACATGTATTAGCTAGTGACCATCCCAACTCAGTAGTATTCATTTTACTTATGATGAAAACCTAAGTGAAACACAAGAGAATCGCCCAAAATCATACATAATAAGAGCTAAATTAGTACAGCCAGACACATGATATTATAAATTCAACTGTTGTACAACAAATCATTTAAAAAATGGTCAATGTGTACAGAAGTTCAGTATGGTCCAAATGCTACTTCCATTTGAAAGACATTTTCATCTTTAGTCAATTTGGACTTACAGATGATCTTAAAATTGTCTTTGTGTCATCCTGCATGCGTGCAAATTTGCTTGGAAGCCTGTTCCACCAGTGACACTTCTCAAGGCAAGCATGTGGCAGCAGAGGACAGCAATCCTAAAGTGGAATTTGACCAAGGGGGCAGGGCATGAAATGATCAATGCACATGCTACTCACAGGAATATGATCATATATTAAGGACAAGGCATTTTTTACATTTGCATGTTCTTAAATTTTGCAGTGATCTTTTAATTAATATGATCATTTTCATATTCCAACAGAACACTTTCATGTTTCAAATCTAACAGCATGGGACTAAATTACTTCTTCCACTGACACATCAAAGTTTGGACATTGACTACATTGATTTGGTCTAAGAGTTTGAGCAGGAACAAGTCTATTGCCTCTGCAAAAAACATACTTCACCATGCTGTGACATAACACACCTTGCCTCTCAAGGACAAGATACTGCAAAGGAACAGTGTGTGCGGTGAGGGGGGTGCAGTCCTTAAGTGTTCATGAGTTTCCCTAAAATTAGACATATTTATTCCGGTCACAAAAAGATACAAATCTGTTAAATACCACATCATAGTGCAGAAATATCTTGAAAGTTTTCTAAAAAATATATCCTGAACACCCATGTAAAAGAGAACATGTAAGCCATGTGTGGGTGTGAAAGAGAGAAAGTTAATAAAATATAATATTGTCCTCCCAGATCTGAAGGACAAGAAAAAACAGGAGGCATTGTTAAATCATTAAGTAAATCACTTGTAAAGATGGTGTAAATTATGTTGTTTTTACCCACAAGAAAAAGTATGGAAGAGTTTCTCTTTCTAAATTAGCCTTTATTATCTGCTTGGTAAATCTTGATTGCATGTGATATTTATTACAATGAATGTTGTTGTTGCTGTAGGCCTGTTCCTTGCATTGAGTACTTTCCATTTATTTTAAAGAGAGAAAATGCAGAGTTGATTTTGTTTTATGACTGAGAAGATTTTATGGCTAGTCACATCATAGAAGCTCAAAATTATAGCCATTAGACTGCAAAAGAAATATTTTTAATTAAAGACTGAATGAAAAAAAAAGGCTGGCAGACAGAAGATTATACTGTTTCATCATTTGGTCCCCATTTTTCAAGACAGATTTTAAAAAATACAAATAAAAAGAGTCTTTTTCGATCATACAGTACTGAGATTTCTGAACCCATGTAACCTAAGAGCTGCTTGCACTAATACCTGCCCAAAATGTTCTTCTCTCAGTTATTAAAGCCCTTTTACAGCTGACCAAATCTTTACAAACTTGCCAAACAAGCAAAGCCAATTCACAGTTTGACACAAATTCACCTCTCTGCTAGGGCCATGAATCACCACATATATAAAACTAAAGAGAGAGCAATATGATTATGGGTAAACACATTCCTTGCATTTTTTTGGCTGGAAATCTATACGCGTTTGGTTTGAATTAAAGACCCATCATACTGAAACAAGTAACTAAATGGAAAGATATGGGTCCCTTTGAAGTCTGTACAAATCAAATCTGGGTGATAATTAGCAGCAGACAATTGAAATCTACTGGGCTTTTTTATATACATGTAAGCTTATGTTACTGAAACACTCCTTCAAAATAAGCACACTGAGAACAGAGTGACTGTACTTTATGAAAGATTAATTTGACCCAATTATTAATCAGTTAAAATCACCACATTTTATTTGAAAAGAAGATGCTTGTGCAGCTGCCTGATTTCTTTATTTTGGCCACTATCACAAATTATGTAGTTTGGGAATTCTGTCTGCAGTAGTTCCCCTCCCCACTCCCCCCTCCTAACCTTTGTAGGGTTTCCTGAACAAAGTGATGCCATAATAGGAATGGAGAAAAAGCTGTCCCAACTCCTGTTATAACAAAGTATTATCTTTTGCAAGCTCTGCCCAATTTATTCCCTGTTTGTTTAATATAGATTGCCAGAGGGAATAAATACGTGTCATCAGCTGCATGTTTGGCAAAACATACTGCTTTCCTTTAAGTTGCACTTGGCTCAGCATAAGGAGGAAATTCCATACTACAGCACTACTCAAGAGGAGAAAAATGCCTCTCCAGTTCAGAACAGACTAGTATGGCAACTCCTGTGAGCTTGATCTATCGAGTACATTAGATATCTGGGGTTAGTTTTTATTTCGCTGGATGCTTTACAGATTTTTAAGTTAGCTGAACGCTCCTAAATCTAAACCATCAAAAAGCAAAAAAGGTTGGATAAAGATGACAGCCTCTCCAGGATAAGGAGACCTAGCAACAAAGTAATCAAGATAATGAATTACCTAGGGCAAGAATGATCCCAAGTCTTTTCAATAGCACACTGCTCCTGATTTCAGCTCTTAAAAGCATAATTTTAAGATCAATTAAACTGCAAACTTCCAGAGTCTGATAAATCTCATTTTGAAAAATGCTTTGTGATTTGGACATAAGGCCTTGTCACGGTAGGGTCCTCATGGAGGGCCATGATCTCCTTGAGACCCTCTCACCACGCTACTCCGGCCCGAGGGCACCCTCCATTCTCGCCCGCCACGTCTTGATCGAATATGTAATAGGGAGGCTGCCTTGTGTTTCCTCGGGCCTGTCAGCTCCTGGACCCCTCGTGGGTCTCCCCGTACAATGGGCGCTACCCAAGCGCCCTAGCCTTATGGGCTATGCGTGGCTCCTACCTCCCCTGATACCACGCCCCAAGCCTCGCAGATGTAAAGGACGTTGTTCGGTCTATACGCCCGCTTCCCGGGCCTCCTCTCTAATGTGGCCCACTCTGGGCTCCCTCTCTTGTGCCCTGCCGGTGTGGTTCCGCTCAGGGACTCTCTAGCGGGCCCGCCGGTCCTATGGGCCAACCGCACGGATACCCTCCCTGACTCTGGCTCCCCGCGCTGCTACTCCCTGTCTTCTCAGGGGCAACCGCAGCGCCCTGCCTTGGTCTGAGGGGGATTGCTGCACTAGCCTGCGGCCGGGCTCGCTATGCCCGTGCGCCCACACTGGGCTACTCAATAAAACACAATGGCGTTCCCCCTCTCTGGGGGCTCGCCGCGCCCACGCTGGGCTACTCAATAAAACACAATGGCGTTCCCCCTCTCTGAGGCTTGCCACGCCCACACTGGGCTACTCAATAACGTACAAGGGCGTTCCCCCTCTCTGGGGGCTCGCCACGCCCACGCTGGGCTACTCAGTATGGCCCCGCTCTCTAGGGCTGCTCAGTATGGTGCTCCCCCCTTCTCTGGGGCTCGCCGTGCCCACACTGGGCTACTCAGTAATACCGCCCCTTTCCTGGGGCCGGGGGCTATGCTCCCCCCACATGCAATCCGGGGTCTCGGTCCCCGTCCGCAACCTACGGGTTGCACCCGCGACCCACTGGCCGCGCTCCTCGCCGCCAGCTGCTCGCGCAGTGGCGTGCGAGCTGCGCCTTTGGGGTCTATGTTCCCCCACACGCAATCCGGGGTCTAGGTCCCCGTCTGCAACCTACGGGTTGCGCCCGCGACCCACTGGCCGTGCTCCTCGCCGCCAGTTGCTCACGCACTGGCGTGCGAGTAATTGAGGATAATGCGCCCTCTTGGCGCTAGGGCACCCCACACTCTCTGGGGTCCCTATAGTTGAGGCCTCCTCCAACCCCTACAGCCTCACCCAAGCCTCCGGGTGTAATAACACAAACACAAAGCAAAACCACAAGCCCCTAGGCTGTAACACAAATGCAAGCCGCATGGCCATAACTCATCATCATAGCTCAAGCCTCCAGGGCTATCATAAGCTGTACTTACGACTTAGGCTCCTTCCCATCTCTCGGCCGAGGGAGCTCCTGCCTCTCCGGCTGCTGGCAGAGAACTGCCAGCCTGCCCTCAGCCCTGAGCTTTATAAAGGGCCAGGCCCTGCCCCCTACAGGCAGCTGGCTCTGCTTGGTTGCTCCGGCAACCCGCAGCTGTGCTCACTTGGTTCTGCCAGGGCTCTCTCTCCCTGGCAGTTTCTCCTCTCTTAGGAGCAAGCACTAAGGTGCCCTGCGACAGGCCTGATTTCTAGTCTTCAGCCTTAAGCAAGACCCATGCCTCCCTAGAGGCAGTACATAAAGGAGACAAGGGCTCCCAGTTACAACAGTTTCCTGCTTCATCCTTCCTTGCAGGAGTAGTATGGGATGGGCAGCAAGGAGGAGTGATAAGTAGTAGCCTATTTACTGCAGCTGATTTGTACAGCTGCTGTCTAGCTAAAACCCATTTACTACTTTTCCACCTGCATATGGAAGAAGAGTGGCTGCCCTGGGGCAATTGATTTTCTCCTCCTAGGTTTATCAGTTTGATTTACTCCTCTGTGTGGCCATTAACAGGACTCACACTTGAACCCTGTATAAGGCTCCTCAGGGTAAGCTTTGCTGCTTCCAGGTGGGTATCCTCTGGAAATTAGCTCTGAGTTCAGCTCTGCAGATCAGATTCTTCTTTAATTCCCATATTGATGAAGTGGAAATCATTTCTATTAGTACAGATCCAGGCATCCCTAGCATCCAAGATGACCTCAGCTTTAAGCCTCCAGCATTTTGGAAGTCCTGTGGCCTCCTTAAGTTGTGCCAGCATAGCTATGCCTCTTTGCAGTGTGAAAAAAAAGCGATCATACCTTTGACCTACAGTTGTGGCTGGAAAAGCCCCAGACAGTATCTGCAAACCAAAAAATGTTTTTGTCAGCATGGGGAGCTGCATTTCATGCCTCCAGTCTGGGAGGGTTAATGGGTATAGTCGTACTAGCAGAGTGATCCTAACAAACCCTTTGTAGAGCTGGCAAAGCCACAACTTTCCTACAATTTTCTTACGTGTTTGTATAGTCTATGCCACCTTGGTAATGCCCCACTTCTGTGGTTTCTTATATGTTTGAGTTAGTTCTTCACAAGTGAGGTACGTCTGCATTATTAGAAAGCCCCTTTATCACTCCTGGACTAGGGACAGACATTACGTATAAACTAGTTTAAGTGATCAGAAACGGGTTTAAACCTGTAACAGAACAGACTTTCAGTGAACATAAACCAGCTTGAAAATGGCTGAAACCGATTTGAGATAAGTCTGGTACTACATTCAACCAGGTTTAACTGATTTGGCTCAAACCGGTTTATGCAATGTCTGTCCCAGACCCCTCACTGGTTTAAGATAAACCAGACACCCCCAGCATCCCAGCATGCTCTGTGGAGTGGGTGGGGCTCTCTGCGCTCCATAGCAGGGCTGACCCCTCCCCTCTGCTCCCTGGCCAGAGCTCTGGCAGAGATTTGCAGGCACAGAGCGTCTGCCTGGCTTCTCCCTGCTAAGCAGGGATTATTCCCCCATCCCCTCTGCCTTACACAGACACCTCAGCATTGGCTAGCAGACCGCACGCTAGCTACAGTCCATGCTGTGGGAGATGACCAAGGCAGACACGTTTTTTAGAGGGAATCAACAGGTAGCTTAATGTCCTTCCTTGGAAAAGCTGTTTAAGAACAGCTTGAACTAATGGAGACAGGCTTTGTTTTCTTAACGAGTTAATAAACACTGAGCTACTGGTGATAAACAGTCCCTGCTGGGCAGCTCAGGAGGGGGGAGAATAATCAGAGCCTCCTGCCAGGGCCTGGCCACACCCCCCCTCACACCCCCCCTCACACCCCCCCTCACACCCCCTATACCTCCAGCTCAGCATTGTGGAAGCAAAGGGAGGGCTGCTCTAGTGCCCCCCAGCTTCTAACCTGAGCACTGCAGGCATGTGCCTGATTTTTTTTAGTCTAGAGGGGATATCTGTGCAGTTACAAACCAGTTTAGCCTAGCCAGGTTAGACTAAACCGCAAAGATTGAATCAATTCAGGCTCAGGGTTTTTGAATGTCTGTCTCAAGCCTTGTAGACAGTTTAACACCTTTAAAGGTGAGTCACACATGCTGACAGCTGAAAAGTGTTAAATTGTGTCTATAGGGCTGTTAAGCAGGCTTTCCAATCACATCAAGCTAACACCACTGAACTAACTCAATTACAGAAAGGACATTTTGTCTTTGTGTAGATACTGGGACTGTTAAGTGCCTGGAGATACAGGTAAAAGGATTAGTCAGCTGAGTAAAGATACAGAGTCCCGGCCTCCATTTAAACCCGATTTTTGTTTTTCTTTTTAATGCTTCGGAGGCTAACAAGTATGTTTCCCAAGAAATTGAGTTTGGGCTAATTGTACAAGGTGCTTAGTGCTTTCAATTCCCACAGAAGTCACGAGGCCACCCAAACAGAATCACAATCTTTGATAGTACTCTAATATATATTAGCTAGTTTTATTTCATAGTTATCTGTAAAATGTTAGTGTATATTACTATTACTTCAAACAACTTAGCAGCAAAGCCATTGAATGGAGCTGGCAAGAAATTACGCACAGTGAGGAGTTAGGATCCAGCTCCAACTACAAATGGCATACATGATAGAGCCTGAACAGAGTAAGGGAGGGTCTCAAGAGATGCAACTTTCTCATGAAATAATGGGGCCTCTATGCAACCGACCAATGCATTTATCAGGAGAAGCAAACCATGGATCATCTCCTGAGATGCCCTGTAGCACCACAATGCATCCCATAAGATCTGGCAACACCAGCACCAGAAGCAGTAGAAATATAGAAGCAGAAGCAGTAGCAGATAAAAGGATGGATTGGAGACATGACAAAGAAGAATATATATTATATAGACATATATATTATATAGACACACACATATAATATTACATATATATAATATTACATATATAGCACTGCACATACAATGTAATACAATACAATATAGAATATATTATAAATATAATATATGTATTTGAACATTGAAGGATACAGTGAAAATATTCTCTATTAGTGGGTAGAGCATTAACCTGAAAATCTAAAGCTAGCTTTTGCTCCTCACCCTACCACCGACCTGTTCTGCCACGTTAGACAACTCATTGCACATCTCTGTGCCTCAGTTCTGTCATCTGAAAAAAATGGAGATAATGAGATTCTTCCTATTAGAAGCCCTTTATGATTTATGGGTAAACACCACCATATAAGTACTAAGAATTATTAGAAGGAGAAGATTGACAGGGAATCTTTTCCTCCTTCAGTTGTAGAAACCTTTTATCCATTTCCCACAGATTCAATGATGGGCATCTACAATTAAAAAGGGAAGTGGGAATGCTGCACCATAAAAATCAACAGAAGAATTACAGAATAGAGGTTTGGGCCAGATGGCATTTTGCTCATGCACAGTATAGTTTCTCCACCTAGTGGCACATGTTGGAAATGTTTTTTGTAAACTACTTCAATCATCACACAAAAGGCACTAGAAAAGTTGGGGAAGATAGAAGAAAACTCTGAAGAATTTCTATATGAAGCTTTCCATTCCCTATGGTTCTTGTTTTCTAAAAAACACTAACATATAGAGAAAGTCATTAAAAATATATATTAAATTACAATACTGAGCTGCCTTTGCTGCTGCTGGATCAGATTTTAAAGAAAAGCCACCATTTCCTGCAAGGTGAGATACAATTCAGGATCCTACAAGCTACAGAGCTAGAATTCCAGCAAGGTAACGCAGCTTTATGAGCAAATGCTTCTATTACCCAAATCATCAACAGAACACTGGAAAGAATATTGTAGTGAAGTGTTTATTCTCCAAATGAATGGACTACCTTCCAGATTTTTTTGGCAGATAAATGAGGCTATCTTTTAGCGTGGATAAGGTCTTTTTTTTTTTAGAGCAAGAGGGCCTGAGCTTTCTCCCCCTGCTTTTGCTAGAAAATTCCAACAGGCTATAGTGCAAATCAATGGTCATGGACTGGTTAATGTAATTGAATAGTTGCATATTTAAAGTTTTCACCCTTGTATCTGTGGAATATCTCATTTAAATGAATGATAGTTAACCTCGTCAGTGATTGCTACTGATTGCTTTATACCTTGAAGTTTGAGGATTTATTCCTCTTGCAATATTGTGCTCTATTCTAGGTAACTGTGAAAGTTCTCCTTGGACACACAGCCATCCAAACCTTTCTTGAATTTTTCAAAACTTCTGGTCTCAGCGATATCTTGTAGGAGTGAGTTTGGTACATACATTATGCCTTTAAAGTGTATTTCCTTTTATTCATTTTAAATGTACTGTCTTTGTTGTTCATTGGCTGACCCCTTCCTTCTGTACTATGAATAGGAAAAGCAGCACCCGATTTACTTTCTCTGTCCTATTTGTTACTTCATTTCCTTCCATCATGTCTGCTTTTACTTGATACTTCTGTAAATGCAACAGTTCTTAGCCTCTCCTCATAAAGGCATCTTTTTTTCATTGCCTGCCTCCAAACCTTCTCTTTTTCAATTGTATCTTTTTGCAATAAGGTGATCAGAACCAAACACTTGTTGCACATACTGGGATTGTAATATTTTTTGCTTTCTCAAACTTACTGCTTATCCACCCTAATATTTTGTTTGCTTTTTGACCATCGCTGCATATTGAGCAACTGTTTTCACTGAGTTGTCCACAGTGACACCTAATTCTGAGAGACATGGTACCATAGCATCCAGATGCCCTGACCAAATGTATTAGCTGGGTGTTTATTGTACGACAAACAGCAATGAAGTGAGGCTTTAAGATTAACGCCCTATTTAGACAGTCGGGAAAAGTTCACACTCCTCAGTGCTGTTGTTTCTGTCTGGGTACAGACTGAGAAATACATTTGTGCGTCTGTTTACATTCTAAATGCTACCTGAAAAAGAGGGGAAGAGGAAGTCAGTGGAAGAGCAAAGAGAAAGATACCCTGTACAGTTATACTTAGCTCTCACCTACTTTTTTCCTTAACCCCCTCTCCTCCATAGAGAGAAACCTGTGTTTGGAGACTTTTAAAAAACTGGCAGAACATAGGTTTCACTCTACAGGGGGCTGGAAGCTGGAAGTACACCTACTTCGCAGTGAGGACACAGATTAAATAACAGGTGCTGTTAGCCCTTTTTACAGGTCCCCTCAAAGGATGGGCAAGTTCTCCTGCAACTGGGAAAGAATCCTGGAGAGTCTGAACACAAAGCAGCACATACCAGCAGAACCACAGCGATGGTACCCCGGCTTTGTAGTGGGAACTGCAACTGCTGGGCTAGACTAACTCCAGTGCCAATCACCCAGGTTAACTTGGACACAGCCAACATACTCACAGGCTCTGTCTAAATCTGTTATGACTGCATGACACCCTTTTCTCCTTATCTGAGGGTTTTATACTGCCAGAGTGGTGGCCATCATAGGGGACATTCTGGTTTTCTGCTACTCTGCCCTCCGTCCTCTGTTGATACAAAACCCAATGCCTTTATGTCCTCTATTTTTGTCTTCAAGAGAAAAATAGAGGATATAAAGGTGTCCAGTTTCATATCAACAGAGGACAACCAGACTGTCCTCTATGATGGCCACCCTAGGCCCAACATGGAAAGCAACTGCCTTTGGCAGGAGCAGAAGAGAGAAGCCCAAAGAGTCCAGGGGGGGCAGAGAAGCTGGGCAGAGAAATAGCAGAACACCTGGCACAGATGCAGGCCACAGGTAGAAATAGGGAGGACTGAGGTCCCCTGAAAGAAATGGCCTCATGCAGTAAGTGAGTGAGCTCTGTGTGGGCTCCAGGTGAGGCCACCTGAAGCTGCAAGAGGAAGTCCCACACAGGAAGTAGTAAGCTCTGGCAGAGGACAGAATAGATTCATAGATTCATAGATGTTAGGGTCGGAAGGGACCTCAATAGATCATCAAGTCCGACCCCCTGCATAAGCAGGAAAGAGTGCTGGGTCTAAATGACCCCAGCTAGATACTCGTCTAACCTCCTCTTGAAGACCCCCAGGGTAGGGGAGAGCACCACCTCCCTTGGGAGCCCGTTCCAGACCTTGGCCACTCGAACTGTGAAGAAGTTCTTCCTAATGTCCAGTCTAAATCTGCTCTCTGCTAGCTTGTGGCCATTGTTTCTTGTAACCCCCGGGGGCGCCTTGGTGAATAAATACTCACCAATTCCCTTCTGTGCCCCCGTGATGAACTTATAGGCAGCCACAAGGTCGCCTCTCAACCTTCTCTTGCGGAGGCTGAAAAGGTCCAGTTTCTCTAGTCTCTCCTCATAGGGCTTGGTCTGCAGGCCCTTGACCATACGAGTTGCCCTTCGCTGTACCCTCTCCAGGTTATCCTCATCCTTCTTGAAGTGTGGCGCCCAGAATTGCACGCAGTACTCCAACTGCGGTCTGACCAACGCCCTATAGAGGGGAAGTATCACCTCCCTGGACCTATTTGTCATGCATCTGCTGATGCACGATAAAGTGCCATTGGCTTTTCTGATGGCTTCTTCACACTGCCGGCTCATGTTCAACTTGGAGTCCACTAGGACTCCAAGATCCCTTTCCACCTCCGTGCCACCCAGCAGGTCATTCCCTAGGCTGTAGGTGTGCTGGACATTTTTCCTCCCTAGGTGCAGCACTTTGCATTTCTCCTTGTTGAACTGCATCCTGTTGTTTTCTGCCCACTTGTCCAGCCTATCCAGGTCTGCCTGCAGCTGTTCCCTGCCCTCCGGCGTGTCTACTTCTCCCCATAGCTTTGTGTCATCTGCAAACTTGGACAGAGTACATTTGACTCCCTCGTCCAAGTCGCTGATGAAGACATTAAAGAGTATCGGTCCAAGGACCGAACCCTGCGGGACCCCACTGCCCACACCCTTCCAGGTCGAGACCGACCCATCTACCACGACTCTTTGGGTGCGACCCTCTAGCCAATTCGCCACCCACCGGACTGTGCAGTCATCCACATCACAGCCTCTTAATTTGTTCACCAGTATGGGGTGGGATACCGTATCGAAGGCCTTCCTGAAGTCCAGGTATACGACATCCACCCCTCCTCCTGTGTCCAGGCGTTTCGTAACCTGGTCATAGAAAGAGACTAGGTTGGTCAGGCACGATCTGCCCGCCACAAACCCATGCTGGTTTCCCCTCAGCATAATTTGTCCTGCCGGGCTCTCACAAATGTGAGCCTTGATAATTTTTTCAAATACTTTACCAAGGATGGAGGTGAGACTGACCGGCCTATAGTTGCCCGGGTCCTCCTTCCTCCCCTTTTTGAAAATGGGGACCACGTTAGCCCTTTTCCAGTCCTCCGGGACTTGGCCCGTGCGCCACAAGCATTCGAATATTCCCGCCAGTGGCTCTGCAATGACGTCGGCCAGTGCCTTCAGCACCCTCGGATGGAGCCCATCCGGGCCTGCCGACTTAAAGGCATCCAGTTCTTCCAAATGACTCTGCACCACCTCAGGATCTACGCATGGAAGTCTGGCGCCTTGCTGCTGCCTCTCTACAACCCCAGTGAGAGACTTGTCGTGCCCCTCGCTTAGGAACACTGAGGCAAAGAACTCGTTGAGGAGTTCAGCCTTGTCCCCTCTATCTGTCACCAATTGCTTCTGCCCATTTAGCAGGGGTCCTATTCCTCCCTGGGCCTTCCTTTTACTCCCTATGTATCTAAAAAACAATTTCTTGTTGTCCTTTACTTGGGTTGCCATCCTCAGCTCCATGGTAGCTTTGGCCCGCCTAACTGCCTCCCTACAAGCACGAGCAGAGGAGGTATATTCATCTTTAGTGATCTCACCCTGTTTCCACTTTTTATGTGCTCCCCTTTTGGCCCTTAGGCTGCCCTGGATTTCTCTGGTCAGCCATGGAAGCCTCCTGGCCCCTTTCCCTCTTTTGCCTCATTCGGGGATCGTCTTGCTTTGTGCCCAAAGGATCGTTTCCTTTAGGCACAGCCACCCTTCTTGGGCACCCATCCCATCAAAACTCCTACTCTGCAGTGCTTCCTTGACTAATCGCCTGAGTGCATTGAGATCAGCTTTCCTAAAGTCTAGCACTTTCACCCTACTAGTTACCTTACCCACTCGCCGTCTTATGTTGAATTCTATCATAAGGTGATCACTGTCTCCCAGATAGCTACCGATTTGGAGGTCCCCTATCATGTCATCTCCCGTTGCCAATACCAGATCCAGTATGGCATTCCCCCTAGTGGGACCATACACCTCCTGTGTCAGGTGGAGGTCCTGTACACAAGTTAGAAACCTGCGTGAGCGATGGGACCTTGCTGTCTGCGTCTCCCAGCAGATGTCCGGGTAGTTTAGGTCCCCCATGACTACCGCCTCTTTAGTAGTGCAGGTGCCAAGTGAGCCAAAGACCTGAGAGCCAAATGCTCTGAAGACAGCACATGGTTTGCATTCAGCAGGTAATTCTGGCATCATTTCTTGATCAGGTGTCAAACAGATGTGGAGAATTAGTGCCATACGTACAGTGTACATACAACGTGAACAGGGGCCCTTGAGTGAATGAGTGAAGCAAACCATTACTCCAATATAATATAGTGGCACCAGTGGAGAAAGCAAGTAGCTGTTGACATTGTGGGACCCCTAACACTGATAGCAATGGGAAACCTGAATACCCGAGTCACCAGGGAGCCAAGAAGCATTCGCCCTATGGAATCAGGAAGCAACAAGAGAGGCTGACGTTCTGGTGAATAGTTTGATGTCCCTTGAGATCTCCACAGCAGCAAAGGGAGAACACCACTGACTACTGCAGGTCCATAGATATGGACTATTTCCCCCTCCTTAGCAAAGGACACCACATTCTGGAGCAAAAATACCTAGGAGTGGGTAGTGCTATGGCTTTTCCTCCCCAACTGACTGGACTGCAGGTGAGAGTGGTCTGAGAAAGGCTGTGGCTTTGGGAAGGGTAGAAATACCTGACCCCACCTCCTCCCACCCACCCTGCTCTAGGGGAGACCAATGCTGTTCTCTTAGAGCCTTGGCTGCAGAGCATTTTGAGATATTTTGGGGCGCAATGGTCTCACCTCATTCCTCGGATAACCTACGTGTAACAGTGTCATTCTTCCATCCTGCACAATGAATACATCTGCGGTTTCTGTGGAAAAAAACAGTTTGTGCTCATGTAATTAAGTGTCATGGGTGACTGATGCTGCCTTAGGCGGGGGGGGGCACATGCCCCCCCCCCACGCAACCAGTCCCATTGACCAGGGGGGTCCCCCCCCACAGCCAATTCCACTGACCAGGGTGGGGAGGTCCCCCACAGCCACTCCCCGGCGGTGGGGTGGTTGCTGCAGCCAATTGCTGCAGCTGCTTGCAGGACTGGCTGCAGCTGCTTCTGGGAGCTGCTGCAGAAATCAGCCGGCACTTGCAGGCAGGGCACCAGTGCTCCCGCCTACCCCCCTGCCCATCATCTAAGCAGCAAACACGGCCAGTCAGGGGGTGCACCGGCGTTCTCAGGGTGCCCCCGTGCACCCCCTACGCATTGCAACTGGAGTTTGTCATAACCAGGGATCCTGGTTTTCCCTCATAAAAAAAAAAAAAAAAAAAAAAAAAAAATCACAAATTCTCTGATAAAATCCCCAAAATCTGTGATTATAATGAAAGGCCCCTCACAGACCACCCCCCAGCCCTGCTGGTGCCCCTCTCCCCCCCACAGCCCTACTTGTGCCCCTCATTCCCCTCCCCTACAGTCCCCCCAGCCCTGCTGGTGCCCCACATCCACAGCCCCCTGCCTCCCCAGCCCTGCCAGAGAGGGCCCCCAGCTGCCAGGGCTATGGGGCCAGGGACCTGGGTCCACAGCACCCTGTCCCCAGCAGGAGGCGGCAGCTGCTGCAGTGGAGAGGAGCCCAGTTCCCCACACTGCTGCCTGCCCACTGTGGGCTTGGGCAGGGAGAGGGGTCAGCTCCCCCCCGGCTGTGTGCACCGCTGGGGGGGGCAGGGGGAACCTGTGCCCCCCAGATCTGTACACATGGCAGGTGTGGGGGCACTCTGCCCACGTGCGGGCTCAGGCTCCCACTCTGCTGCCCTCCCCTCGGGGACTCTGTGGCCTGGCAGGTGCAACCCGGCACTGCAGGGCACAGCAGGGCCACACAGAAAAGCTGCTTTCCGCTGCATGCTCCACGCTGCCCTGGTGACATGTCCCCTGTGCACTACTTCCATGTCAGGAGCTGCAGGCCCTGAACGTCTCTCGACCACTCTGCCTCACTCTGTAAAGCCATGCCCTCCAGGACAGAGAAGAGTTCTGCAGCACTTAGATGTCCAAGGAAGCCTCTGCTGTCTGCTTGAGCAGTAACTGCATGTGAATTTTTTTAGAAGTTTTATTGCCATTTCAAAGCTGGTGTCTTGCATTCAGTACTCTGTTTACTTGACAGAGAAAAAAGCACACAATCACCCAAAGAGACTTTGTAACTGATCACATCAGAGAAGCAATCTGTAAAAAAAATTAAATATTTCTTTAATAGAAAGCATTGCTCCATTTCATCGCCCTACCCCAGTTTTACATGAAACCCTAAAAAACGCCAGGATAAAGGGCAAATATTCTTTTCGGTGCTACTGAGAATTTTTTTCTTGGACCCATATTACTTAAGTACTTGCATTGCTTCTTCCATTGCCTGCCCACAGTGTTTCATACTCAGCTTTTAAAGCCTGTTTACTACTTACCAAATCTTTACAAACTTGCCAGACAAGCAAAACAGATGGTACTGCCAAACAGATTGACACAAATTCACCTCCCCCCTGAGGACCTAAATGACCATGTCTATAAAACTAAAGTGAGAGTGATGGGACTGTGGATAAACACATTCCTTTCATTTTTGAGTTGGAAATCTACCCACGTTTGGTTCGAATTAAAGACCCATCATACTGAAACAAATAACTAAATGGAAAGATATGGGTCCCTTTGAAGTCTGTGCAAATCAAATTTGGGTGATAATTAGCAGCAGACAATTGAAGTCTACTGTTTATTTCCACAGAAACTGACATTGTGAACTGCCTTTTGAATGGATACATGATCAATACAAGGTGAGGTTTTGGGGGTTTTTTACTATATTAGAGGTGAATTTGGTGTAAGCCAATGTATTGGTTAAAAACTTCAAACACATTTTAAGTGAAGGGGGAGTGAAGAATGGAATGTCCCCGTCCCCCGTTCCCTCCCCCCCCCCGCCTCCTTTCTTCAGGGTCTTTAAACACAACATACATATAACACAATCATTTTGCTGGTTTTGCTCCATATGCTACCAAGTGACATTCTGAGCAAAGCAATGCCCTAAGACAGTGGTGCTCAACCTACGGCCTGCAGGCCAGATCCAGACTATGGAGTCCTGTCACCTGGCCCACGGAGCTCCCCACAGGTGTGGAAATCTGGCAGTGGGGAAGCAATGGCAGCATTAACTACCACTCCCCTGCTACCAAATTTCCCAACCAGGGAAAGCCCTATAGGCCAGATAAAGTGGACTTGCCCCATGTGTGGAGTCTCTCTGCAGCTGGATGTAGGCATCCAGGGTTAAGCCAGTGTGCAGTGGGATCGGGCCAGTGAGCAATAGGGACAGAGTGGCAATCAGCCATGTCTAGCATGCAGGGTCAAGCCAG
This sequence comes from Alligator mississippiensis, assembly GCF_030867095.1. Taxonomy (NCBI): domain Eukaryota; kingdom Metazoa; phylum Chordata; order Crocodylia; family Alligatoridae; genus Alligator; species Alligator mississippiensis. Next base: position 192,376,270 of record NC_081824.1, on the reverse strand, counting down.
CAAACAGTCGGATCTGGGTGCATGGGATCAAGCCAATGCACAGGATTGGGCTGGCACACAGGACCTCACCTGCAGGCCAACCCCACAGACCAATCCTGTGCAGGATGTGGCCGGTGGACTAATCCCACCCCTCTCATCCAGCCTGTGGGATCAAAAGTTTGGGCACTGCTGCCCTAGGACACCGGCACAAGAATATGGCAAGGTCTTAACAATTATTTGGGGCCTGATTTTTGTCCTTACCCTGCTTTTTTGAGCTCAGAATTAATGCAACGGAAACTCCAGTCCTTCAAGTAACTCTGTATAAGCAGAGTCCTTGCCTCACCTGGACTCCTGTTGGCACTGTACATGATAAAGGATAGGACTTAATTGCTGAAAGGGCTGACTGTCATCAAATGGAACAGCTGTTTTCCACTGACTTCCTTTCTGAAGCCCACCATCATGTAGTCATGGAAGGGCTCAAAAAATCTGAGAAAGATTTTTCCCTAAGTATTTGACACATTTAGAAGAGTAGCTGCATGGATTTTCCTAGTGAAATCTCTTCCACTGACAGTAGAAGTACAAACCCATAGGGTTTTTTTCCTTTTCAGAAAGACATCTGGCCCCGATTTACCACTGAGTTACTATAGTTTTACACTGGTGTAACTCTACTGAAGCCTATAACCTAATATGTGCGACTAAGGCCGACTGGAGGCTTATTATATTTATATCATAATAATATATAATAATATAGGTTAAACATTATTTAAATATCAGGGGCCAAGTCCTCAGCCAGTGTAAATTTGCACTGCTCCATCAACTTCAGTGAAGCTTTGCTATATAACAGTTGAGGATTTGGCCCCTGTTTACTAAGCATCCCAGAAGCTACTGATGGCCTCTGTTTTTTTAAATGTTAATAATCTGTAATATCACAGTGGGGGTGGGTAGAGGTGAGGCAGGCATGTGCCCCACCTTTCCATTTTGAAAAGGTGGTCACCCTACTAAGACTTAAAAGTGTAAAGAAATAAATAATCATTAGATGATGGTAAACACTTAAGGTTCCAAAAAAATGAAGTATCAGAGATTAAATCTAAACTCCCAGGCATTGAACATCTGATTCAGCTACTGCTGACATCAGTTGGTCTGTCACAGGTCTCTGTTCTTCTGTCTTATTTGTACTATACCAGAATGTTCATGACCTATATGAAAAGGGCCCCATTGTGCACACAATGAGAGAAAAATCTCTGGATTAAAGTATTTGAAAGCTAACAACATAAAAAGATAAAAAAAAAAATGATATTATAGCTTCGTTTTACAGATAGGAAACTGAGGCACCAGGTCAAAGATTTCAGAAGTGATTGACAGTTAGTGAAAGGAAAATAAGCAGTCTCTGATGAAACATTTCACCTGAGTCTGACCTGCAGATAGGAAAGGACACAGATACTTCCCACCTTCAACTCTTCAGGAAAGCAGATGTATTGTATTCTGCATTTGCTCCTGAAAAATTTAAAGCCCACCTCAGCAGGCAAAAGTAAACATTGGGTGCATCTACATGTGTACTTTACCGTAGACTAATTAGCTAGCAGTAAAGCATCATTGTCCAGACGTATGCTGGTATTAGGATGCAGAAAACAAATTCACTCTACTGTAAGGTGGTACTGTTGGGGACAGTACTACATACAGCAGGGTAATTTACTGTGCTGCAACACACATAAATTGCTGACCACGGGTGTAAATTGCCCAGCCAGCCAGTGGTCTGCTCTTCCCTGGCTCAAATTACAGTAAAAGCTGAGTTGTCCGGCACCTTAGAAACTGGCATGCTCTGTTAACTGGCATGCTGGCTTGTAAGGGAAAAGTGAAACCAGAAGTGCCCACTGTGGCACTTCCGGTTTCATGGAGCCCCCATGGCCCAGGGCATAGCAGCCTACGCAGGTCCCCCCTCCCTGTCCCTCAGGGCCCACGGGGCCCGCGGGAGGGGCAGCAATGTGGCAGGAGGGGCAGCAATGCGGTAGGAGGGTGGCAACACCCCAGACACAGTGGAACAGGCGGCGGCCTGAACAGGCAAAGATGCCTGTTTGGGCCGCTTGGTTATCCAGCATATTTTGTTATCCGGCACCCTCCGTTCTCCACGGGTGCCGGGTAACAAAGCTTTTACTGTACTGCTGTCCCAGACACACATGTAGACCCTGTGCCCAGGAGCAGTTTACTCTGGCTCAAACTGCTCCAGGTTTTTTGCTTTACATTAACTGCATGCGTAGATGTAACATCAAGTCCATTTTCAGAAAGCTTATACTTATTACTGTAGGCCTAATAAAGTTGACTAAGTTTTCACTATAAAGTCCACATCTTGCTTTCCGCTGCCAGGGTGCAAAAATTAATTTTGCATAAAAACTATTAAAGCAAACAAGACATGCATTCCCTTCCTTACCTCCCACACCCCACCCCAAACACACGCACACTAATTTAGATCACATAGCCTCTGATATATGCCAAGAACAAGTTGTTGGAGAATACTGTTTAATACTTTGAAAATACTTCCCTGATTCCACAAGCTTTAGATATGTAGCCACAGTTTTTAATTGTCACCTCTCCCCTATGATGTATTATGTAACCCTATAGTACTAGATATTTTCTTTCAAAACCAGCCCTCTCAAACCTTGGTCTGTTGAACTGCTTCCTTACTACAAGTAAGAAAACAAATATACATCTGGCAAAAATGAACTGTGAATTCCACAGCCAGGTACATTTTTCATACACCATCTTTGGAATTCAGGTACCTAGATTGGAAAGTTTGGTAATGGAAAAGAGGTTTGAATTTTTTATTAATGCTAACAGGAAAACGACTATCGAAATCATTAGTATTAATTAAAATGATGCATTTCTAGGATGTGTTCATCACCAGGTCTAGAGTAAAATAGTTAAAGGTTGGACACAGCACGCTTTACATGAAATATATTCTGTGCTACGAGAAGTGAGGTTGGTGATCCTGATCCCAGTCAAGGTCCCAGTGGATAGATATCCAACACACGAAATCCAGCCTCCAGGGCCGGACACAGGCATGGGTGAACCAGGAGGCCACCCAGGGCCCGGACAGAAAGAGGGCCCAAAAATTGTAATTTTTTTTCCGTTGTCTGATTATTATTATCGTTATCTCTGGCGAAGAGGAGGCCCAATGCTAAAAGTTTGCTCAGGGCCACCAGGAATCTAGGTACGGTGCTGCCAGCCTCACAACTAGCAAAAATTATTTCTCTTGAGAAGCTTGACCACGTCACCACACCTCACAGTGTCTTTTAGCTTTTAGACTACTGCCTAAGCAAGAGATTAAAAAAAAAAAAAAAGAAAAAAAACAAAACAGGAAAACCCTACCCCAGGCATGGGATTTGAGATTTCTCTTAAATTCCCACTCACAGCCTGTCTTCCCCTTGCATTCACAGCAGAACCATGTCTATGACACTGGACTAGGGAGCCTCCAAATACACTGGGCCATGCTAAATTTCTCCTGGAAGCTTAATTCTTGGTAATATTAAACGCAGATGTATTTCTGTTGTAATTTACCAGCAGATGGTGCTACAAGAGCACTGATATTGAGTGTTTTCTAGCTAGGTAGTGCACTACTCTGGGTTTCTACTTATTCTGTTCTGCGTCTCATCATCACAACTAAAAACTATTGTTGTAAACATTTAAAACACAGTATTAATAAACTATGTGCAATAAGCAGTAACATAAAATCGGAAGGTGGAAACTACCCTTTCAGCAAGATATAAAACAACCCTCCAATTAGGAACTATAACAGCATCAAATACAATTATCTAATTTCATTATACAGCATAATTACTTCCAGTTGTATCCATCAGTAAGGAAAGTGGTCCAGATCTAAAGAATAAAACTGTGACATCCATAAATACTTCACTAAGGCTGGCTCAGTGGGAGAACATTACAATCCCAGAGACTTAACTAGTAATATGACTTTATGATATACTGGCTACACGACTCACAGATAATAAAGAGAGAGTAAACAAGCAACATATTGGGCTAAATTTCTAAATCTGGTTCCAAATAATGCTTATCATTTTTGTATGTAAAATATAGTATCAGTAAATGTGAATTAAGTTGTCAGGAATCCCAAAGATGTCTGAAGTGTGTGAGCAAATGAAGAGTTCACTCACAAAAACAGGTGTATAAGTGAACTTGGTAATACTGTCATAGAGGGTGGTTTGAGAGCTATCTGAGAATGTAGTCTTTTTTCCATTGCTTTCTGTGTCATCTGAAAACTTAATATTAAAAAAGACATATAATTTATATAATATTGTTATAAACAGACTATTAGGAAGGACTGACCATCAAAGCCCACAGCCAAGCTAGTGTAACATGTTGACACAATGTTGTACACAAAGCTGGGTCGATATACCTTATATCTCAGATACAACTCCCTGCTTCCTGTGCCTCTCTCAAGCACTATCTATTAGGGGTGTGTGAAACGGGCCCTATTCGATTTGGATTCAAATTAGACCCAAATCAGGGACAGTGATTCGATTTGTTGATTCAGATTACTGTCCCTTATTCAATTCAGCTGAGTCCAAATCTGAAGATTCGATGCTGATTCGGAGAATCAGTGATTCGGCCACAGATACAGTTTTAAATATTTTTTCTATATACCTCAAGGTACCAGCGCGGCTTGTGAATGCTGCGATGCTGGTGCACATGAAGAATCCCACAGGAGTGCAGGGGGGCTCTCCACGTGCTCGGCCGCAAACCCAGAAATGGACTGGAAGTACTTACGGTCCACTTCCGGGTCTGCTGGAGAGCCCACGGGGAGCCCCCCCCATGCCTTCCCCCCCAGCTTGGCAATCAGCCATGGGGGGACCCCAGGTGCCCCTCCAGACCCAGGAGGCACCAGCCGCCAAGCCGGGGGGATGCAGGGGGGCCCCCCCAAGACCTCCCCGGTGGACCTGGAAGTGGATCGGAACAGGTCTGCTGCTGAGCGTGCTGGGGAGCCCCCCGGGCTCCTGTGGGATGTTCCATGCACCCCAGCACCGCAGTACTCACAAGCCGCTTGCTAGCTAGAGGGATGTAAGAAAAACTTTTAAAGCTGTGTCTATGTCCAAATCGCCAAATGTTTCCGAATCTCTCCAAATTGATTTGGAGGGTTCTGATTCGATTCAGAGAAATTAAAGGGTCCTCTGATTCGATTTGGATTCAGAGATGCAGCCACTGAATTGGGCCAAATCTCCGCTGAATTGAATCAGGGATTGAAGCTTTGCACAACCCTATTTATCCATCCCTTATGATCTGTGCATAAGTTTCAGTTGCAATCCAAGAAGGATTTTGGCTTAGTGGAAATGTTTAGTGCACCAGCTTACTGTATCATTTTCCTTCCAGGCTATTTACCAGACAGAATGAATAATGTACACCCAGTCATTATGGTATTATTTCATGTGGGACTGTATCTTGAGATGAGTTTTGAGGCCCCAATTTCATCTTTGGACTTTCCTTTCAGAATGGGGCCCATGATCCTGATTATTGAAATGGCCAATGTATAAAAAAGAAAATACATACAGGCTGTATACAGACATTCAAGGAGGCTAGGGAGAAGTTAGTGTTAAAAGTAGCCATCCAATCTAAGATATCAGGATAGGGGGGGGCCGGGGGTGGGGGGGGGGCGGACAAGCAGGTTCAAAAGGGAATTGGAGGGCGGGGCACAGGGGGACTGGGAGGCAGGTGGGGTCCATGGGAGGAGGTTTGTAGGGTCCAGGAGGGTTTTATGGGATCAGAGGGTTTGGGGGATAAGGGAATCTCTCCCCCACCCCCAGGGCCAGGGACTTCTTTAGTACCCCAATTCCCCCCTTGACAAACAACCCTCTTCCAGTGAACCTACTCCCCCCACCCCAACTTACTTCATCAGTGTCACGGCGGGGTCCTCGCGGAGGGCCGTGATCTCCTTGAGGTCCCTCGCTCCATGTCAGGCCGGCCCAAGACACCCTCTAATTCTCGCCCGCCACGTCTTTGATGGTAAATATAATGTTGGGAGGCTGCCTTGTGTTTTCCCTGGGCACGGCTACTCGGGACCTCTGTCCCCGCGGTTCTTCCGGACCCCCTGGGGGTCTCCCGATATGGTGGGTGTTCCCCGGACACCCTAGCCTTGTGGGCTATGTGTGGCTCCTACCAACCCCTAATACCACGCCCCAAGCCTTGCAGATGTAATGGACGTTGTTCGGTCTGTACGCCCGCTTCCCGGGCCTCCTCTCTAATGTGGCCCACTCTGGGCTCCCTCTCTCATGCCCAGCCTCTTGCTGGAACTCTCATCTTGCCCACTCTGGGCCTCCCCTGCCAGTGTGGTTCCGCTCAGGGACTCTCTAGCGGGCCTCCAGTCCTATGGGCCAACCGCATGGGCACCCTCTCTGACCCTGGCTCACCGCGCTGCTACTCCCTGTCTTCTCGGGGCAACCGCAGCGCCCTGCCTCGGTCTGAGGGGTGTTACTGCACTAGCCTGCGGCCAGGCTCGCTATGCCCATCTCGGGCTCCTCGATAGGGCCCCGCTCTCTAGGGCTGCTCAGTATGGCGCTCCCCCTCTCTGGGGCTCACCGTACCCACACTGGGCTACTCAATAATGTACAATGGCGCTCCCCCTCTTTGGGGCTCGCCGCGCCCCCACGGGGCTTCTCAATGAAATCGCCCCTCTTCCTGGGGCCGGGGTCTATGTTCCCCCACACGCAATCTGGGGTCTAGGTCCCTGTCCGCAACCTACGGGTTGCGCCCACAACCCACTGGCCGCGCTCCTCGCCGCCAGTTGCTCACGCACTGGCATGCGAGCTGCGCCTTCCCTGGCGCTATGAAAATAATGCGCCCTCTTGGTGCTAGGGCACCCCACACTTTCTGGGGTCCCTGTGATTGAGGCCTCCTCCAACCCCTACAGCCTCACCCAAGCCTCCGGGTGTAATATACAGAGCCAAACGTAAACTAGATCCTCCTGGCTATAACACAAACATAAAGCCCCCCTGGCTAACCATAGTGCCCAATTCTCTCAGGGCTATCATGAGCTGTACTTGCCGGTCGGGCTTCTCCCCATATCTTGGCTGAGGGAGCTCCTGCCTCTCCGGCTGCTGGCAGAGAACTGCCAGCCTGGCTTTGGCCCTGGGCTGTATAAGGGCCAGGCCCTGCCCCCTTCTGGCCAGCTGGCTCCCCTTAGTTGCTCCGGCAACCCGCAGCTGCGTTCATTTAGCTCTGCCAGGGTTCTCCCCCTGGCAGTTTCTCCTCTCTAGGAGCAGGGGCACCGAGGTGCCCTGCGACAATCAGCTCCTGGCATCAGCAAACGCTAATAAAACTGACACTGGGAGCAGCTTGCAGGATATAAAAATAGCCCAGTGCCAGAGAAAGGGTAGGAAAAGCACAGCTCTGGGGCTGGGGCCAGCAGCTTGGCTTTCCCAGCCCTGGGGCTCCCTGGGAACTGTACAGAAGTTCAACTAGATCGGTCTCACTGGACCCAAGCTAAATTAGACTACTTTGGAGATGCACTTAACTTATATTGGGTTAGCCATTTATAAACTGACCTATTCTGAACTTCTGTATAATTCACACATAGATCCACCTAACTAGTACAAGGTCCACACCTGGGTGAACTAAGTTACATTGTGTGGCAATGTTTAATGCAATCTAACCTCCCCCTAAATTCCCTAAATGTCTGGTATGCAGCTACAATCAACAACTTCCACATACCAAATAAAAAAAACCTTTTCTTCAGCAGCCCAAATAATAATGTTAATCCAATGATACAATTAATAGTACCGCCCACATAGATATTCAGCTGGTGCTTATCATTGTTGTATCTGAGAGTTCCTCTGTAGCACTTTCCATCCAATGGTATTAAAGGCATTTTTAAATATCAATAAACTAAAATCCCACACATAATCCTTTAAGGAATAAAATAGGATTAAAAAAACTCCTTACTGAAATAAGACGTTCCACTGATTTCAATGGATTAGGCCCTAAATCAGTTGTTCTCAACCTTTTTTAGATTCAAGGCACCCCTTTACAGAATCAAGGCATCTCTCCGAAAATGCCAGTTTAGTTTTCATTTGATTTTTGACTGCAGAAAATACTAGAGCAATTATTCTGTTGCAAGGAATTCACAAAGACCACAACAGGTCAGAGATGAGGGGGGCTTGGGTCTTCCTATTTGAAATTTCAGGGTTTCTTTTTTGAATCATATTTGCATACCTAACAGTACTAACATTGCATCCTGTGGCAGCTCTGAAAGGATCTCAAGGAACCCCAGTATCCTTATTGAGAATCATTGCCACACATGCTGTTTTCAAAATAGCTCTCCTCCCAACTAGACTTTAATAGAGTGATTTTCAAAAGGGGTTGCAGAGCTCTTTTTAAAAATCTGACCATATGATTTGCTTACAGTCATACAGTATTACCCCATTATGATGCTTGACATAAATCCCAGGCATACTGACTGACCACTAATCAAACTCCCCACAAGTTAATGGTTTATGATATGCCCACATTTTTACTGATAGTAAATTTGAAGCTTAATTTAAAGAGACTGCTCTTCAACCACTGTAGTCATGGTTCATTGACCACATATACCAGTATACCAAATTGCATGCTCTTTTCTTGTAGCCACATGAAGATTTAAGTTACAGAATGGAAGGTAGAAAGAATACTATAAAATTACAATTCCAAAAACTGATGATCTACTGACCTAAATTAAATCAGGGTATGAGGGTCAGGAGCAGTTGATGAGCCTAATAAGAGATTTAATTTGCTTAAAAATGTAAAGGACTATATAATATAGAAATATTATTGTGAAAATCATAGCTCCAAAAGATGTATAAGAGAATAGGCATATGCTTAGCATATTATGGAGCACTTTTATCATTAGTTTAGCTACTGGATCAACCCAGCTACTAATGAATTTGACAGGTTAGTGAAATAACTAGGTTCCATTCCCAAACCTTTAGCCTTTCTCTTCAGGTCAGCAAAAGCAGATTGTGTTTTAAAAGAAAGGAGTTTGCCTGGCTCAGAGGCAATCCTTAAGAGCACTTATCCAGCAAAATTTTTCTGTAATTTCTAGTGCATGGATTTATTGCATAAGGACTTGGTTGTTTAGAACAAAAATTTATAGACCAAAAAACCAAAAATGTGAGAGTGAATAGATCAATACACTGGAGACTAACCAATAAAATTCAAAGCACAAAACTATTTAAAATTTGGAATCTGAATTTTTGTTTTATACATAAGCAAGAAAGAACATTTCCTAAAGGTGAAAGGCAGCTTTTATGAATAAGATCTGAAAATCACTTGCATATCTCCGGTGCATCAGGTTTATTCTGGCAATCTGAGTGCAGAAATTGTGAAAGGGTAGCTCTCTTTCTCAAATAACTCAGTCCAAACAGATATTTTCAGAAAATGTACATCCAAACCTCATATCTGTAGGCCAAATACTACCACACAGATGATAGATGAAGTGCAGTGGAATTTCTCCCTGATTATAATGACAGGATACTTTAAAGTGAAAACAGCTGTGGAATAACCTACATGTTAAACGTATTTGATGTCTGGGAAGATTGCTTTGCTATGTCTACAGCCAACCATTAAATATAACCATTTGCCCAGGGTTTTAGATATGCCATTCTATAAAGAGATTTAAAAAACATAACTGAGACGTAACTCCACCTTCATTTCAGTAATGAATGAGTGAAGGAGATGAAAAGCATTTAGAACAAAGCCTTCTTTTTTGCCTTACTGATATAAATGACAGTAATAGAATATGTATCATGAAACAGTCTACCCTCTGGTTTCCTTTTCGGATGTATTTTAATACAGTAGAGCCTGTTCTGAGATAGAAGCACTTACTATTTCACTAGATTAGACCCCACCTGTTTATACCCTCCTAAAAAACTGACCAGCTGGAACCAGAATTTTGGACTTCCCTCACCACAGTGAGGGGCTAGTCATGCTCTCTCTCACGCCTCTTTCCACCCCAGTGATTCTCAGCCAGGGTGCCATGGCACCCTGGGATGCCTTGAGATCCTTGCAAGGGTGCCATGGGGTGTCACCCAATGTTAGCACTTTTAGGTGTGCAAATACAATTCACAAAACTAAACCAGAGATCTCAAAGACTCTATAGTGTTACAATTGTTCTGATCTGCTGTGGTCTTTGCAACAGAAGAATTACTTTATTTTTTTCTGTAGTTAAAAATGAGTGAAAACTAAGAGCACACATTTTCTGAGGAGTTCCTTGAATCTGAAAAGATTAAGAACCACTGATCTAGCCCCAAGCATCTTGCTTTTCTTTCTACACAGTAGCTCAGGTCTGGCTAGTGCTCCCACCCTAGCCTTTGGCCTGGTGGTAATGGCACTCTCCTGGGAGCTGGGAGATAAGGGTTTGAGTTTCCTCAGGCTGAAGATGGTACAGAGCACAAGCCTTCTATTTCCTGGACAAGCACTCTTAACCAGTAGTTTTGCACACCGTCATTTCTTCCTTCTCGTTCTCCAGCCCTGTTTTAAAAAGAAAACGGCCACAGCTACTTTTTGTTTGGGATCTGGATCCTGCCAATACATGCAGTCAGGCACCTCAGGGAAATTCAGCACCATTCTGCCAAGTTTCTGGATCCCACTGGGGCTTAGGTAGGAGTTAGGCTAGCAAGACAGACTAGCTGCTTAGATCAAGGAATTTCTGGACATGCACAAAAGCAGATCTGCAGTCACTGCCAGGGCCTAAAGGAAGGAACCTAGTCACTTAAGGCACCTAAAAGTTTAGGTGACCACTGTTTCTGTTATCATCTTTTATTGGACGAATAAAAGATGGGAGAAAGTGTTGGAACAAACTTTTCAGCACATAGCACCCTTCAAATCTGGGAGAGAAGCAGACACAGCTGAAGGATACTTTGTGCCTAAAAGCTCACCTAACATGTATCCCAACTACACAGTTGGTCTAACGAAAGACATCACCAAAAAAACCCTTTGTCCCTCATACATTTCCTGGACCTTCATAGCTACAACACTCCAACCCCCGCTCACTCCCCCACTTCCCGCCTCTTTTTGTATAGTAATTTTGGACATGGAAACATAACATATATCTAATTGTTTTAAGTGCTTAAATCCTTTTTTGGTTCTGGTGTTCATGGAATATTTATGCCTTCCACATAACTGAGCTGAAGTAAGTAGTATGCCAGTATGCCACCCCAACAAAGGCAAAAAACTGTGTTATGTCACTGAAAACCATAATGCCTTCTGTAAGCTATAGAGAAAGTGATGGAAAGTGCCTCTTGCCACTTCTAAGTAACAGAGTCAGTATTCCTTGACATATTTCAGTCATGTTGAGGCAGAGAGGAGGAGCTGACATGTCATCACTTATTTATTACACTGGGAGAGAAGGATTTCCCAGCCCTATACCCTATGACCACAGGACTTGGGCTGGGAAATAAAGATTTCTCAGCCCTGGGCCTGCAATCCCAGATCAAAGCCTCCCTGCTGCCAGGGCATTGTCCCTGACTGAGCTCAGTGTAAGCTCTCTCTCTGGGCAGGGAGCAATCTCCTACCCCCTTGCTACCCAATTGACCAGGAGCACATTTGCTATACGTGGGCCACTGCACATTAAGTAATCTCAAGTAAATTTGTTACTTGCATTAGCAGGTAGCAAATTTACTCATAATTAGAGCCAATTACTGTGCAGTAATTAGTTCTACTGAGCAGTAAAGTGTCTCGTGTAGATGCGCCCATCAAGTATATCAGGGACATCATGCTTCCAACCTGAGAAGTACTGTGTATCACAGGGTTCCCTGTACCCTTTTCCCTGTCTTGGACATCTCAGCAGGGTCAATATGATTTGGTCCTTACTGCCATATTGTTTCCTCTTTCAGCTACCCAATCACTTTAAGGATTTCTGTGATTACATAATCTGTAGTCAACCAGGTCATTTTGAGAGAAAAATGAAAATGACTGCTGTACTTATGCTACCACATGAGCAAAGTCTTATTAGTATATTTTCAGTGTATCTTCTTTTTATATCAGAAATTAGATGAAAAAGCTGGTCTTTCAAATATATTATTTCATAATACAGTTGCATTATCAAATGTATGGCACAGAGGAATATTTTGCAACCATATTATTTGATACTGAAAACAACCCTCATTGGAAAGAAAATATTCCTCTTGGTTAAATCAAGACAATCACAGATAGACATTTTTTCCCAAATCTTTGGCTGTATTGCAATGGTTGTTTCAATTTGTAATTTCCAACTAAACATTTCCTATCCATGAATTAACAATATATTTACTGACTTGTGTCTTTTAACAGTATTTATCCAACATAACAAAATAAACTGCAATTTGTTATACTTTTTTTTTACAAAACATTTTATAAATATTTTTACAAAATGTATACAAAGCAATTTCAAGTGAGACATACTATACAAATGAAGGTATTTAAGCAAATAAAGTCCATACCACACTGACAATAAGTGACACATCCTCTTTAAGTGAAGTCAGTCTGTAAGGCCTCCCTAATCTAACAGATAAATTATGCTAAACTCTTAAAAGTTAAAATATTTTTCGTAATTGCCAGTTTAAAATTTGTTTTAATCTTAGGCGGTATTAAAGAACAGTGGAAATCATGATGCTGACCCAGCAAAATATTTAAATATGTGCTTAAAATTAGGGATATATCTAAGTACTTCACTGGATCTGGGTCCATATGCTTAATAACAAATTCACACTTTTAAACAACAATAAATAAAATTATTCTGCTTCACTGAGTACCAATATTCCTAAAACTGGATTCAGATTAATGAACAACATAATGTTAGCAATCCAAAGCTAGGTTTACTGAATTTTGTTCAATGGGTTCCTGACAGAAGAAATCTGGACACACACATATATCCGACCTAATAAACAACGATAAAGAACATTTCTCAGTCTTCATTTATATTTCTCAATAAATTGCTGCTCCCAAAAAATAAAACAACATGAAGTACACAAAATCTGATACTTGAGTTTTGTATATGCTGTACAGGGTCTGAAACTCTTATACCCTGCTTATGGGGGAACAAAGAGGAACAGGATCTATTAAGAGGCATTCATATTTTTACAACGTAAAAACTAATTATGTAGTTGATGTAACTAAGGGTCTTCCTTCCTCGACAGTTCATAATGGCTCTTTAACCATTAAAGAGTTTTTAAAGAAAATGGAAAGAGCTAAAAGATATACAGCTGTCAGGATACAGACATCTGTACCAAATCTCACAGGCAATAGGCAAAAACTATAGAGTCAGTATCACCAACAGGAAAAGAGCTAACTGCCTAAATCTATTGTAATGATGCCCACCTAGAAATTTAAAACTGGCAATACCCTATTATTATTTTTAAATATTTTACATGACATTTGGGAATGTTGGATTCTGACAAACTTATGTTTAAAAATTGGCACAAATTTAAAAAACCGCAATTCATAATGTACAAAAATATTTATAATTCCATTCAGGTTGAAGAGGAATTAAACCTTAAATTATACGTTAAATAACATCATTTTTCTCAGGTTGCATTACTGGATTTGGTTTTCTTTAGTGATCACAAGTAGACTGCAGCTCAATACAATGTGCTGCACTGTAATTTTCAGCTAGCAAAAGGGTCAAATTCTACCCTCTTTGCACCAGTACAAATCTACAGAGGGCAAAACTTCGTCTATTTTTTTCTTTCCTGGCAGTTCTGGCAATCTAACTGACAACCACAGTTTATCATAATGAGTCTTTAGGTGGCAATAATGGTAATCAGAAAGTTCTGGAACATCTGTTTATTTTTTTGTGAGGAACAGGGAGACAGAAATAGATAAAGAGTATGCCTTAGAACCCACAAGATCTATCCTTCTGGGCAGACAGACATACTAGATTTGCTTTAATAATGTCAGAACACTTGTGTGCCCAAAAGCACTGATGATCAAGGTAAACTAGTAAAAAAGCAGCATGGGCAGAAAAAAAGAGAACATCACAGATTAATAAATAAATAATAAAATTCTATCCTCATCAACATGAACATAAGCCAAATACAAAAACCATGCAGGGGTTTCCTTTGGCTCTAAAATATGAATGAATAATTATACACTTTTAGATATATTTTAACAACGGGATAACTGATTGACTTTGGTCTGTACATATTTTGGTAATTATGACTGCTGCTGTAGATGACTAACATTCTCTGACAGCAAGAAGCAGAAACAAGCAAAAATAACACTGGCCTTTAAATTTATCAGATTAAGGCTAATGTCCTCTTAAAGTATAAACTACTTAATATTGTAACACAGATTCCAAATAAAAGTGCTTTTGACACTTGGTCTGAAAAAACAAAAACATTTATACCACTTCAGAAAGACTTAAGTTGACTATGTCCAGTTACAAAATTCAAAATCTTTTCCTCAAGAGTTAACATATATATGTTATCTATAAATATCCATCAAATAAATCCGTGGCTCTGTCATGGCCTCCTTCTTTACACTTTGACATTTATTGGCTTCCATTTTTCCTTCCTTAGTTTAGCATTTAACAGTTCACATTGTGCCATTTGACTGTGACACATACAGTATTGTTCCATAGACTAAATTTACCCACTACAGATAAAGTGTGATGTAGTAGTTTCTGTTCAGTGAGAAACAACAGAAAAGCACTTTAAGTATGAAGCCCTGTAAACATACAGACAACATCTTTCAAATTTAAATCTTAAAACAGATAGTTTCAGTAATACATCAAATAGACAATCATTTCTGAAGAGAGGTACAGTGGGTTTTTAATCATAAGGTTTTCCTGAAAAACTCAAATCTGATGATTTTGGGTAAAGGAGGACTGGGAGATTTTTGCTTCCCTCAATTTAAAAAAAATCTTGAATAAATATGTCCTATTATATGACTGTGATTGTCAGTATATTACCTTATTATTCAGGGCCAAATGAATTGCAATCTCAATAAATTGCAGTGTTAAACAATTACCATAAGCACTATCATTATAACACTTGAAATGTGTAGGCCCTAACAGACTGCATTCTAATAAGGATTAACTTTACTGGATATCTCACTGTAACCACAATGAGTATTGCTCTCAAACACAGAACAAATCTAGTTTAGAAAGGTTAACCTTTGACATATGTCAGGCTGTACTTGTGGCGTCATTCACATTTGCTCCTACTAAGAGAAACATAACTTGTCCATGGTACTGTAACTATTAACACTCTAAGATACTATTTACAGCTGCTTCTAAAATAGAGTCAGTTTCTACAACACCTTCACTGTGGTCTGGAATAAATTTTTCCAGGCAGTTTTCCTGTGAAGCAATAGGTGAAAAATTTGGAAATTCTAATTCTACAGAGCCACCACCAGTAGCCTCACTCTGTGACTGTCTCCCAGTTTTTTTCAGTTCCAAAATGTTTTTGAATGTATTTAAATCCTGTTGGGATTCACCAGAGCCTTTCATGTTGTCAGGATATAAAACCTCATTCTTTGGAGAGCTCCTTGGAGTTTTTTCCTGCAGGGAATTATTACATGTTACCTTTGAATGTGATTCAACCGTATTCCTTGATATTTTATTATGAGTACCATGATTGGCTCTTGACAATGTTTTTGACAAGTCTTCAGAACTTGATGAATTCTCACTGGACTTGGCAAGGTCTTTACCAACTACCTTTTCTTCAGAAACAGCCATGAATTGGCTTTCAGGAGAACAGCTAGCCTTCTCAAACTTTAAAGCTTTAGTGAGGCTTTCTGCTTTTTTAGTAGAATTGTTTCCTCCTTGTGGTGTCACAATGTTGTTAGGCACTAAATGAAGTTTGTCATGATTTGCAGATTCTGCTGTGCTGGATTTTGGTCGATCTCTTACATGCATTTTGGTAGTCTGACACTGAGAAGTCAGTGTTTTGCTAGACTGATGATGATCACTTTTACTGGACTGTGCTTCATCAGCTGTTTTATCTAACTGCTTGGCAGAGCAACAAAAATCAGCCTGATAACCATCTGAAAATTAAAAACAAACATTTTAGTTTGGAGTTATTTCATGCCAAAGACAATAATATCTACAGATTGTACTAAACAGAACAAGCACTTTGACATCTGCCTAGGTATTACTAGGGTTACCACACACCCGGGTTTTCCCTGGACATGCCCTCTTTTTGAGTCCTCCTATCTCCATCTGGGTGGGTTTTTCAAATCTGAGCAAATGTCCAGGCTTTTGCTTTGCTCTGCTGGTGGGAGCAGGGGGAGGGGTAATGGTAGGCAGGGAGCTGCAGGTAACTGCGTGTGCACTCGCCCTGGGAACTGCAAGCAGGTAAGTCTGGGGGGGTTGCCTGCCCCTTCCAGTGGGGGAAAGGGGTAGGGGGGGCCTTTTGTGGGCCGTGGTCGGGCAGGCAGCACAGGGGCCAGTGCCCATGCTTGTAGGGGTGGAGTGGCCAGAAGACGCTGAAGTGGCAAGGGAGGTGGGCCATGGCCAGGCCTCCTGGTGCAGAGCAGCAGCCCTAGCCTAGTGTGGAGGGTGTCACAAGCCTTCCCTCCTGCGCCAGGGCTGGACTCGATCCAAGCCACCATACTCTGGCCTGGTCGGGACAGGGGCAGCTGGGACCCCTCTGGCAGGGCTGGGGATAGCAGGGGGCTGTGGGTTGACAATGAAGAACACTGGCAGGGTTGGGGGGAGCAGGGGGCTGCGGGTCAGGACTGAGGGGCACCAGCAGGGCTGGGAGGGGCAGGGGGCTGCGGGTCAGGAGTGAGGCACAGCAGCAGGGCTGGGGGGGAGAGGCTGTGGCTTAGGAGTAAGGAGCAACAGAATGGGCAGGGGCAGGGCAATGTCATATCACTGCCTCCTCCACCCCCATCATACTCCTCCCCCCCCCCCTCCCCACATGACAGGTGTCCTCTTTTTTGGAACTGAAAATATGATAACCCTATTACAACCCCACAATAATATCCAGACACCAGAAAGCTTTGCTCATAATTGCTCTCCTTCTCATTTGAAAATGTCTAGTAAACATTACAGAGACAGTGAAACCAATTATGAGATTAAAGTCGTCAACTGGCTTTTACAAAATACTGTTGTGGCAAACCCAAAAGTCCAACTAAGCAGAGAAACCATTTGTATGCTGACAGTGAAGTGGCTTCTTCTGTAAATGTCAGCATATAAGCACACTGCTTTAACTGATCTACACAAAAATTTGAAGTTAAGTATATACACAAGTGTGCTGCAGATCAAATTTGCAGTTTTGGTCAAATGAATGAGTAGAAACATTAAGTGGTATGCACATTGCCCTCCCAGAGAAAGCCAGCCACTTCCCATGACCAAAACATAGTCCAATTTATTTGAATGCCTTGGGTGATCTCAGAGTATCCCTTTTTCAGCACTGCTCTGACCTTTATTATCTGCTATTCTAGGATAATGAAGTGCAAAACCAAGGGAAAACCTTGGCAGAAGGTTCTGGGATCCAAACAATCCCAGCCAGGCAGTAGTTAGCATTATCATCTGGGCTGAGTCCTTTCTCATGATAAGGAGACCCAATAGGATAGTTTGGGGCAAAAAGGCTAACAGGAGGGTTTTCAACCATGGCATAAGGAAAGCATCAAGCAGAGTGCCTGACTACAGACTTCACCTGAAGCAAAAAGATTCACACTTGTTACAAGTAACCCCCATCTGCAAAAATGGACCAGAGTCTGATCTCCCATCCGTGGCATAGGAAGATTATTCTACTGAAATAGTCTGCCTTTGTTTTCTAAAGATCAGGGAGATGCACTGTCGATGTCAAATGCCCAAGTGCCATACACAGACTGATTGCTTTCTTTCATGGAGGGGCAGAGCTTGCTCCACTTTGCCAGCTGTTATAAAATTTCTTGGTGATGTTGTCTGTCATGATTTGTACATACTACGCCTGAATGTAGCACAGGAAGGTTTGGGAATCTCTCCTTACCATATGAGTTCCCCTACTTTGATATGGAGTCTTAATTTCTTCATTATCCAGGGACTCTGCACCTGGAGGTCATCAAAGATCCCTGACATAATACAGACGAACCCATCAGAATGACCACAGATGGACAAAAGAGGAAAAAGGTCATTCCTTTGCACACACTGAACAGGTCTTTCCACCAAGTAAGGGAGGACTGAACTACATGAGGGATGTCACACTCACAACTAGAGTATACTTTCCAGGGAACTAACAGTGCATAGCCAAGACTGCATACACTAGTGTTACAGAAGAACAGACAGCCACATGGCTCAGAATCAAGAAGGATTTCTTCACTGTCATTGTAGAAGAGCCCTTAACGAGCAGGAAAAGTTCTTGTTTGGGCTAGGCCTTTGCTGACTTTGGGCTTGTCTATACGTGCCGCTATGGCACCATTGTTACAGCTCCATCATTTAGTACTTTCTTTTGGAAGTACTAAAAGACGGTGCAGTAGCAGCCGGTACTACACTGTGTGTGCTATATAACTGCCATCATGGTGACCATCTTGAACTTGAGCCCGTCAATGAGAGCACTGGGCCTTCTTGGATTCAAGATAGGACACCATACTCCCTTCTTCTTTAGAGCCAAGGAGGTACTACTGTAGAACCCCTTTTCCTGAGACATTTTCAACTGCCCCCAAGGCTAACAGACAGAAGTCCTCCTCCTGAAGGAACATTTTGTAAGAAGCTTTAGCATAAGGGTCAAAGTATGGTTCCATAGGGAGGACAAAATGAATCCAATACCAAGGTCAACAGAGCAAGCTGTCAGGGAGATGGCAGGGTACACCCATAGTGAAAATATGTATACGGGCAATCATTGAAAGGAAAACTAGGAAACACAGAAGAGACAAAAGCTCATGTGAAGGGATGTTACTGAGAGATGTCAAAAATAATAGGAGAACTAAACCTGTGCAACTAACTGCGCAACTGAAGGGCATTCAACTGATCTACTTCAGGTTTCTAGTCCTACAAATCCCCCGGCTTTGTGTTCCTTATATTTCTAACTAAAAGTAAAAAAAGTCTTTCAAGTACTTCCAAGCCTTTTTTATACATAGAAAAGGTCTCCCTTTACAGTAGCCATGCACTTCACAGTAAAAAAAGAACCAAACTTCACATTGAAAAGAAGGGAAATTGAACAGCCATATTTCTAAAATCTGAGAGATTTTTCCTCAAAATTAGACCAATTTCATAAGAACGTAAGAAATGCCATTTACAGGGCCAAACCATAAGTCCATTATGCCCAGCATCCTGCGTCACACAGTGGCAGAGAGTGGATGCTGAAAGGGAGAGTGAACTGGGTATGACCAGGGTTTTTTCCACTGTTCCTCTCTCCCTTTCAGCCTCCAGCATTTGAAGTCTAGGAAGTTCTGTTTCAGAGGCTGTATTCATACTCCCATGCTCAATAGCTACTATGCGGCTTTCCTCCAGAATCTGTCCAATCCCTTTTTGAATCTGGCCAAACTGTCAGCTTCCACAACATTTAGTAGTAATGAGTTCTACATTTTAATTACATGCTGTGTGAAAAAGAACTTCCTTTTGTTAGTTTTAGCTGAAAGGTTTCTGTTTTATCTTCTGTTCTCCCTCCCTTTTCCTGCATTTATGTGTTACCCTGTTATATAGCATTAAAGGGAGTCATTCAAGAACTATATAAATTACCTTTACTGGTTGACCAACTTTTATTACGTATCCACAGATGACTGCACTCAGAGCACACGTGTGCCTGTGGGTGGGGAAGATGGTCATGTACCTTTTAACCTGACAGAAATATGAGGATTGACATCCACTATCTCTTACTCCATTAAATAAGGACTACAAAATAAGGCACTAAAGCATTAATTGCACCATCATTTGTAAAGAAATTCACAAACACCGTAGCTATGTGTATACAGTGTCTGGTGGAATACTCTCATAGAATATTTGAACATCTAAATCTTAAATTCTCCATCTTACATGCCCTGAATGTCCACTTAGACAAAAACATTGGGATGCAACAGAAGCTTTGAACTACATTACGAAAGTTGACTGTTTCTGATTATAGCAGTCAGCAACAAACTGGTTAACAATGCTGCATTTAAGTCATCACTGGGCTGTGAAAACAACATGAAGAAACATGAAAGGGGAAATCCATACTTCACTTAAAATATTGTTTCTGCCTCTGCAGACTCAAAAGCAAGCCCTATGCATGTAAGGAATGAAGCTAAGCAATGTGATTATAGCAGGTTTTCATTTTCCAGTGTGCCTAGAACATATACTGTATTTTCTCACATACAACTTGCACCTTTTCCATAAAATTAGGCCCCCAAAATTGGGGTGCATCTAGTAAACAGGGAAGCTGATTTTCTGATCAGGATAGAAGCACCCTGCTTTGATTCTGACTCCACAGTGCAGCTGCTGTTGCAATGCGATTCAGGTAGCTGAGCATGTCAATTGACTTGGCTCACACCTTCACTTCAGAGGTGTTAACCATTGTCTGCCCTTTTCAATAGCCTTGATGTTCTACTTATCAAGCTGACCTTCCTTGGGGTAATCTTGCTGTCCGCTACTGTTCCCAGTCTCTCTCCTCTTAGTTTAGCTTTATTTAAACAGGAAAGAGAGGATAATTCAGCTGAAGATTAGGCTCTGTACAGACATAACTCTAGAAAAATCTTTTCTTCTTCAGTCTTTCTTCAAAAACAAGACAAGTATTATATTTGGGGTTTGTTATATGCATAAACATACGGTATTTCCCCAAAAATATGTTAAAATTTAGAGTGTCTTTTGATGAAAAACACATCAATTTGCATTCCTAAATTTGCTGGTGATGACTTAGAAAATTAAGTAACCCAAATAGGACACATTTTTTTAACATTACAGGTTACACATACAGTTTTCTAATTTAGAATGTTGAAGTTAAGCAGTACTTACCAGGATCCACTAGTGCAAGACGCTTATCCCGGGACAAAGATGCCCTTTCTTCTTGGTTAAATATCCTGTCTATCATAACCATTTCTGCAGAAGGATTTATCCGCTGAAAAGCAAGATTTCTTTAAAGTGACTTCACGTATTTTATAAAAAATTCCAGCTATGGCTTTGGAGAATGGAAGGAGGAGTTTTAAGTAAGAATTTAATTTTTGTTTTCTGTTTTGTGTAGCACTAGTACCTGAGGCAGAGGCTTTTTATTATTTCACAGTGCCTCACACTATCTTAACTGTGAACACCAGGTACTAATGCCTTATAATCAATATATTTGATCCATAAAAGCTTTGTTGGAATAATGAATCAATATTCCAACTATCAAATCTCTCTCTCTCTCTCTCTCAAGATTAATTGCATTTTTAAACACTGAACTCGAAAAAAAAATGGCTCAAAATAATTTTGTTAGAAAAACAAAACACATCAAGAGATCACGCTGTAGCATTTATCAGCACGTCTATTATTTCTTGCTTTCTTTTCCTGAACTCCCTGGAGCAAACAGTTCAGTTACAGCCACTGCTGGCTAGTATATTCAGGCAAATATAATTACCATAAAACACTGCAGAATGAACTCATTGGCTCCTTCAGTACTCGCACCTCACACGCTTAAATATCAAACCAAGGCACATTGTTTCAAATATTGCTTCCTCTCAATGTTACTAAAAACTTCTAATAGCAGGGCTCAAAAGCTGAAGGGACAGATTTTAACATCCAAATCCCCTGTTTTTGCAACTATGATTATTAACAGATATCAGATGTTAGCTAAATATCTAATAAGACAGATTCTAAATTATGTCAATTGTACCCACAAGTATTTGTGCCTACAAAACTGCAAGTAAAAAAACTACAATCAAACTCAAATACAAGATTGCAACCCTGAAACAACTAAACAGATAACCCTGATTCTTCTAAAGTGCATTACTAAATTACCCTTTACATAAATTACAGCAATTTTACTTTTTATAGCACCGTACCAATTACTCTAAAGGCACTTTATCTGTAAGCTTGTTTTCATGCATTTCTAAACTTTCTGTAGGACAAAAAGTAAACCTTAAGCTGAAACTCCATATTTGTATTTAGTTCATATGTGAATATTTTGCAGAACAATATAGTTTCCTTTACTGTCTTCTGATGTACTAACTCTATATGTAGAGGTCTACTTAAATTGTGGAGAAAATAAACAATTTTCATGGGTTAATCACAGCATAAAAAGCAAAATCCGTGGATATCTCTTGGCTGTGCTCTTGTGGCCCCACCCCTCGGCACTGATTGGCAAAGAGGCCCTGGCTAGGGGAGGAGGGACAAGGGGTTGGCTGCTACCCTTTGTGCCATCCTGCTACCGCTCACTCCCCTGGGTGGGCTGCAAGGCTGAGCATCAGCAGCAGCAAGGACACTGGCTGGCCGAGATTAACTCACCTAATACAGATTAAAATTATGGTTACCTAAAAACAGTAGGGTATTCTTTAAACCGAGAGCACAAACTGAAGCTGCTTTGATATAAAATCAAGGTGAATACAAGGTACAAGGAAGAATGGTTATCTCTGCAATGTAGTTCTTTCCCTAGTGAAGACAGTTTCAGTTTGTTTTTCTTTTGGATTTCTCCAGATTAACAAAGTTTTGTTGACTAGTTTTAAGATTAACACATATTATTAAAACATACTTCTCAGAGCAGTCCAACAGACTTTCTACTTAAGAAGATTTGGCAAATGCTTAAATGCTTTTGCAACATCAGTGCCTACATGATTTATCCAGTTACTAGGTAATCCTTTAGTCGAATTTGGGCTTTATTCCCTGGAACTACTCAATGGTCATCACAGACTAAGGAAGGAACCAGAGCAAAGTAATACAGTTCTACATTCTATTTTTCTCTGTAGAGATTTGAGCGGCTACTTAAAAAGTAGTGGATAGTGATGTGGAGATGGCACTTCCTCAGTTCCAGCTTTAGCATCAACCACAGGAATCCAAGCAACCTATACCTGGAGCTATAACTGGAACTTTAAGGCAGAGTGAAGGGTGAGGAAAACAGAAGGAATTACCCCCTTTTGCTAGTAAAGAGTGCCCTTTACAGATGGATCACCAAAACACAATTTGGGCCTGAATTAACAGCAAAATAAAATCAAATATCATTCCATTTCAGAAACCAATCTAAAAACATGGCCCAGAAAGAGACTGTCACATTAAGAATTGTTTTGATGAGTCAACTGTGAAATACATTCCATAAAAAAAAAGTTATCTTGGTTATATAGCTTACCATTGCATCTTCTAGGAGCAAACATCTATACTTATTTAGCATAGCCTGGGTCCTTTTCAGAAGCTGTGTAGCTACAGATTCAAATTCACTGTCCACTAAAAAGATACAGAGAATATGTTTAGATTGTGCTCTCCCATAATTGACACGTGCTCACAAGTGTTTTTCTTTCTTACACAATGCATTTTCTTACAAATCCTCACTACAGCTTTATCACACTGACTTAAGAAATAAAATTACCTTTTCTTAAATCTTCCTCAGTTGGCAGTGATCCTTGGTATACATGATATGAGAGGAGTCTCTGGATCGCATCATTTAATGAACTGAACTGACTTTTATCTGGTGTCACGGAATGTGCCTGATCTTTCTGTAACTGTTGCAGAATACTAAAAAAATGAATAATATCAACACTTATTCTAACAATTAACATTTATTCTAATATACCGCAATCATATTTTATTGCAGTTTACATGCTGACAAAGGGAATGAGAGATAAAGGTAAGGGGAAATGTCAGTGTAGCCGGGGTCCAGGCACAGGACACCCACCAGACAACAAAGCATCCAGAAAAGCCAATCCCATCCTGCCTACCAGGTTGCAAATCAGGAAGATAGCTGGGTCAGGCAAGGAATAAGGAACAGCAGGGGCAACGTGGCACACAACAGCCATGAGACAGTTATGGGGGAACCAGGCGGAGGTATCAGATTGGTTAGCAGGGCTGCGCCTATCACATTTGAAACTGCTGGACACAGCACATGGGAAAGAAGCACCAGGGAAGCTCTGGAGGAGTGAAGCCACACCAGAAACCCCCTCCCTCACAGACAGGAGACATGATGGATGGCAGGCAACAAGCAGCTTGGCCTGAGGGACATGAGTAGCTGGGCTGGCCCCAACTAGGCAGCTGAGCAGCACCCAGGGAACCAGGAGTCGCCAAAGCGACGCTCAGGACAAGGCTCAGGAAGAAGGAGGAAGAGAAATCAGAAGAAAATCAGAGAGACTACGGTAGGAGGCTTGAAAGAAAAGCTGTCCACATCTGCTACTGAACATCTCGTCTGGAGGGATGGGGACAGGGTGTAGGATAGGAGGAGCCCCAAAAAGACATCTGGCAGGACTCTTCTTAACTCATGTGACAGACTCTTGAAGATCAGGTATGTTCCCATCCACCCCATTCTATCACTTGAAACCAAGGTGTGGCAGGCAAACCCAGGGATGGTGGGAACAGAGAGTGGGTTCATCAGTTAATACTTCTGCCACTGGAGGACCTAGCCCTCGCCCCAACTACAGTCTCTATAAAAAAAACTAAAGTAAAAGTGAAAGAAATCAAGTAAAAGAACATGACTTACAAAGCTCCTTTTGTTAGCTGCTTAGTAGCAGGCCTCTTTTGTCCAACTGTATGACCATCCACCTAGGACCAAAACATAACTCAATTACATTGGCACTACTTAGAAAAAATAAGTAATATAATTTCCCAGTATTTACTGACAATTAAGTATAACATTTATTCAACAGATATTTTCAGTGACTGCCATGTCAATTAAACATAAAAGTTACTTACCTTACAGTGAACTGAGTTCTTCAAAATGCATTGTCCATAGGCATATTCCACTATGTGTGAGCATGTACCCAAGCTTGGAGATTTTGGTCAGCAATATAAATAAAGCATAGAAGTGCCCTACTGCTCATCAAGCTTCATACCAAAAGACACAAACTACACAGTGTGCCTACTGCACCTCAGTTTCCTTTCACCTATGGAATATTAGGTAAACAAGACTCTGGGAAGGAAGAGATAGAGGGCAGTCTGTAGAGTATGCATATGGAAAACACAGCTGAAATAACCCATTCTGCAGTCTTCTTCAGGAGATGGTTCATATGCATATCCCATTCTGAGTGGAAAGCAATAATCAATTCAGTAGGAGTAGTCTACACAACAGCAAGGCATCCTAAACCTTATTTCAGGTAGCCTTGTATTGAAAGTGTAGTCTGGCAATGCACAACATAGTGATACAAAACATATGGCCCAGCAGGCCAAATTGAAAGGTCTTGTTGGTTAAGTTTTGGAATCTGTGTTGAGGGAGGCAGGCTGTAGCCACTGTGGAGGCCAGGGTCCTCCAATGACTGAGTTTCTGTATGGCATGAGGTTTAATTTCTGGATGCTTACTCTGAAACTAAAGTTCCAGAACAATTTGAGTATGTATCAAACAGCAGCAAAAACCCACAGAGAGGTTTTCCATTTAACTTGCCAGTCTTTAAGATAAGGGTATCCCAATACTTTGTTTCTCCTGAGGTATACTTCTACTATTATAAACACACTGGAGAACATACCAGTTTTTTGCAGTGGTGACAGCATGGTCCTGAGCTGGGGCAGAGCCCCGATCTGCTACCTGCACGCCCCTGCCCCAAGCATGCAGGCTGCACATCATGGCTCTGCCTCGGCACCAGCCAAGCTACCCCCCCCCCGCAAGATCCCAGCAGCTCCGAAGCAGCCACCTGCCCTGCCCTGCTACACGCCCTGCCAGCATGGCTGAGGCTGGTCTCCATACCAATCCTAGCCTGCAGCTGGGGTCTCAATGGAGATCAACCCCAGCCATGCAGGCAGGGGCTGCTGGGAAATGGAGTCCGGCTGCTGGCCAGATCCACCATTTTGCCCCTCCCCACCCCACCCAGCTCTTAAGACTCCCAATGACATTCTAGAGAATATCATTACGGGCTTGGAAGATACTTCCCTATACTTTTTGACAAAACACCATTTAAAAAAAATCAATGATGGCATTATGATGGCAGTGTTCAAGGAACACTGAAAATCATGGTTAAAAAAGAGATTATAGGTAGTATTTGTTCCTAGTTCTTACTCTTTGCTTAAAGGTATTGAAAGAAAAGTACCCCCCACCTGGATATTTTGTTGGATAGGAGATGATCCTATTCCTTTTTCCTGCTGCAGTTGTGCTGCTCCTAAAGACTGCTGTATGATTTTACCTCCAGAGTCCTGTCCTATAAAAGTATATATTAAAAAGACATTATTACTTAAGACACTTAAACCATCACAAAACAATTGAAGTCCTCTGCCTAAACATATTATTTAATATCTGAAAATTACATATCATTACACACAGATCTGAGGAAAATGATGCTCATGTATACAGCACTGAACACTAAAAATAAGGTTAAAAATAAAGTAAATCAGTCTTAAACCTTCTTGTATACAATTTACATATAGAAAAAAATCAGTTATCATAAATATTACCTCAAAAGATATTTATGGAAAAAGAAAAACTGAAATAGACCAGCTTTTCACTAACAATCCCCCAAAATACAAGATAAAGAAACTGCAGCACTATTAAATATTGCTAAAGATTGTACAACAAATTTGTTGTAGATTAATATGGGTTTGTCTAGCATCTAAAGGTTGCAATTTTATTTGACACTCATATTATTTCCCACACTGGTAGAACAAATGCTGTTAAAATTTTCACAGGATACACTTTGTGTAGATGTGTTTATTTAGCATGCAAAGATTAGCAAAGCAGGGAAAAAAATCAACAACTAGATTATGGGGGTCTATTTCATAAGAGTCCTCTTTTCAAAATAACTGAAATAGAGTAATTATAAACTGAATCAAATGTCAAGTAATATGTCCCATACTGGCTTATTTATTGATTTGATGCATGTGCTGCCCTACACAAAAAAGGCCCAGTTTACATTAGAAATGTTACTCTTTTAATTAAGATATTGATATTTCAGGAGTCCACTTAATGTCTTTTCATGATCATTACCTGCCCTGAGTTAAAATGATATTTATATTTTCTTGATCAAAAAAATCCTGTATAATTAGCTTTGAGATTATTTTACACCAAGAAGGGCTAAATGGTTGGTGTTCATCATAGGAAGATGATAAGAAATTTCAGTGTCATAGTTTGAACTTTACAGAAGATCTTGGTTGAAAAGTGACTTCCTATTTCTCACTTTCTCTGCCAGAAGATGCGAGACACACTACAGATACCAAGTATTTGGATTGTGGAGAAAGATTTTGATAGCTCGCTACCTGGATGCATCTTGTTTATCGTTGAAATAAAAAAGGATGAAATTATATGGCCACTAAAGGCACATCCAGACAAGTGCGGATGTTTGGTTCCCCAGAGACAAGTAGCTGTGGCACATTTGCGCCACAGCTACTTGTCCCCAGGGAACGCCCATGCCATGCGTGCTTTGGCACACAGCAAGTTACCCTGGGGGTAGTAGGGGAGGCTGGGTCTAGCTCTGGGTCCTGAGGACCTCCCGGGGCTGCAGCTGGGGTGATCCTGCCAGGCAGAGCCTGGCCAGCAGCCACAGCATGGCTCCAGGCAGCCCATGCTCAGCACTGCCTGAGCATGCACTGCTCCATTTTTTTTTTTTATCTGCAGGGGTTTTTTTGACCCCTGGACATCCAGGGGTTAAAAAAAAAACCCGCAGGGAAAAAAAACAGCTGCGCACACATGGGCAGCATGTACTTGCAATGCAGAGAACACCAGACTGTGAGGTATGTGGCGCTGCAAACATGTTTGCAGTGCCACATACCACATGGCCATGCTCATCTGGACATGCCCTAAGAGTCTTGACTGGAAAACAAAACATATGACCAACTGCTAAAAGTCTGCAGACTCCTGAAAATGAAAGATTAATTAAGTTTTAGGATCCCATTAACACAAAGCACTGGTCACAGCCTGACATTATGAAGGATATGCCATTTCACATGCTAGAGGGATTAGGGAAAATTATCAAAAAAAGACCTTAGTTGACCTGGCAATGTGTTACTCAGAAGACTTGTTAGCTGGGGTTGTCTCAAGCTGTCTTGTGACTTTGATGCAGAAACTGGTGAGGTCTGATTCATAATTTTTTTCTGAGCCTATAAAAATGCCACAAAGATAAATGTCAGTTTAATACACACCAACAGTTTTAACAAATGTAAAAACACTGCAACAAAAAACCCCTAAAATTAAACTCAGTATTTGCTCTCCTCTACTCAAGGTAAGAATGGTTTCAAAGAAGCAAAACAGACATACAAAGGGAATGTCATATAGAGCAAATTAATCTTTCACTTATTCACTCACTACCAGAAACGTTTTATTAAATTATATTTTTTCTGTGTAAGCCACTTTCATCCAACGAAACTCTCCCCTCCCCAAATGTAAGTCTTCCAAGCAATTCATTTACTTCAAAGTTAACAGTATCAAGATGCAGTTAAGCTTGGCTTTACTTTCTCTCACTCCATAAGCCCTGTATCAGAGAGCTTGAGATGCAGAAGCTCTGTGCAATCATCTTGTAAATTTAAATCTTAGATGAGCTTGCACATAAAGCATATTCATTATATTTAGACACAGCACCAGCTCTCCTGTAATATTTTAATGAAACCTGAAATCCCATGTTGGACTGATTTTAACAAATTAGCTATTTTTGTGTATTCCCTTCTCTTCTACACTTCCTGGTCTGACAGAAATAATCAGATCTTATATACCACAGTGGAGTTTGGTTCTTGTAAGTTTACACAGTACTTAGCTGAAACCTATTTCTCATGTAATTATTTAACTCTTCGAATTTATCCTAGCAACTAGTAGTATTAGTAGGATCAGAATCCTAAAATGGCCTGAGAGTCTGTCCTGAAACTGGTCCCAATAAAAAGGAAATGTCATATAGCCCTGTTATTTCTTCAGTGTAATTCAAAGAATGCCTCTTTCTTGAAAGTGCAAATTTCAACAGAAGGGAGAATTCAGCAAGGGGAGGAAGAAATCAACAACTAGCTATGTATTTGATACTAGCTGAAACCCGCAAAATAGTCACAATTACATTTTTATTGCAGAAGTATTTCTTTAAATACAGGATTTTTATCCTTTGACCGAATACTTTAATGGAATCAAAACTTCTCACCCTCAAAAAGGCTACATAAAGCTGTCCATGTGTAAACATGGGCTTAGGAATATAAATACATATTTTATCAAAAGTCTGACCTTGTGACTTCTTTATAGTCATAAAATAAAGAGGGCCCTTGTACACATGAGAAAACTGCTCCTTTTAGTGGCTTAGTTTCCCTTTTTAACTATTTAATTGCATATTAGTGTACACGTTCAGCAGCATCTCACAATTAAATTTTGTAATGGTGTACACATTTGGCAGTGTATTTTGATTTAAATGACTTTTTTACATAACAAACTAAAATACATCCTGTATATTTTAACTTGCTACATAACAAATTACAGTAATAATCCTCACAAGGACCCTATCCAGAGAAGGCAGTGGGGAGGGTACATGGGGTGCTGGAAGCACAAGCATGCTCGGGGAAGCTTGGTCTTGACAGGCTTCCAGTGCTTTGTGCACTGTCCCCATCACCTTCTCCAACTGCCAGCACACCTAGCCACTCTCCTGCCGCCTTGCCAGGGCAACCAGCTCATTCCCGGGTGGTTCCAGGCAGTGGGAAGGTGGCGGGGATGGTACACAGGGCACTGGAAGCCTGCCAAGCCCAAGCTTCCCCTACCACACCTGAGCTTCCCATGCACCGTTGGAGCTGGTGGGTGCTGCCTGTGAGCTGAGGCTGCACCCGTGCAGCTAGCACCCCATCTGGGCAGCCCTGGGGAGCACTGTCGCCACAGAGGGAAGCACCAGACACCGCCACAGCTCAGGGTCTGCACAACCTGGCAGTAGCTTGTGCAAGCAGGCTCCACTGAGAAAGAAAAAAAAAAAACCACGCAGTGAGGAGCCTGATCTTTTTTTTTTCCCCCTTCAAAATTCTGCCTGTGTCTTCCACGGCCAGAGTATGCTGCCAGCAGGTTGCGCATCCCAAACTGCAAGGGACCCTGGTGCTTCCCTCCACAGCAATGGCGCACCCTGGGCAGCACCCACCCACTGGCACACCACCCAGGCAGTCCCAGGGAGCGCCATCGCTGCGGAGGGAAGAACCACGGCCCCCTGCAGCTCAGGGCACACCAGCAGCTCGCCCCCCAGCCGCTTAATCTGTCTGTCCAGAGCACTCCAACTGGTTCTTTCAGGAAGCATTATGATTGACTACTGAGACAACCAAAGAGAGTGCTTCGAACAGATAGAATAAGCCTATTATTATTATTATAGATATAGTCTTAAAGAATTGTTTTGAAAAGAACAGATGTCAAAAGTCACCTGTGCCTCACCACAAAAGTAAAAAAATGCTCAGCATCTATATGGACACTATGAATTTTATTATCACAAACAAAAACTATGCATGAACCTTAACTCTGTGAATAAAAAGCCTTTTTTTTAAAGGAATAAATATGTAATTGTACTTCTGACATTCTTGTATATGGAGATTAAGGGTTAATTCTTCAGTCACCCTTCACTTTTATGCCAGCTACTTACATGTGCACCCAAATGCAAAAGTAAACCCTGCATAAACACACAGTGATAAAATAATTAATTTAGCAAGTATTTCTTTATGGATTACTGCATCTGGCTAGTCAGATTTATGAAATGCACCCACCAAGCCCTGCTGAGCTTCAGAACCTGCTTCCACAAAGCAGTTTCCAATAGGACAAAATAAAACCCTTGTGATGGCACTGAATGTTTAGAACCAAGCTGGGCAGGCCACCACCTCAGTTCTTCTTCCTAAATTCAAGAATTCCATAGATGTTCAACACTCAGGAGAGAAAGAAAGGAGACAAGCAGCATAAACATGCAAAGGCAACATTTTGGAAAAGCCACAGTTTCTGAAATGCTAAGGATTTTGTTTATTTGTAGTGGTGGAAATTTCTGGGAAATTTCTGGAGACCAGGAGGAAGGAAACAACTGCTGCTCCCCATGCCTTCCCAAGACTGGGGAGAGGCTCGGGGAGTACTGCCCTGCAGTTCTCCGGTTAACGTAACCTCTCCAAAATTCCAGTGAAATTAATTTAAATCCAGACTAGTTTCTTAGCTTGATAATGAGTTTGCATTTCAGACACTGCAGAAAACAACATGGGCAGTTTTCTGAAAGTGGAGGGATCTACTAAGAACCAGGAAACGGCAGGGAGCTTCCCTAATGCCTCTTTAAATGGGAACATGCAGCTTGGGATGGGAGAACCTCCCCAATCCCTACATGCCTGCACCAGTTTAAAGAGAGCTGCCTGTCCTCTTTAAACCTAGAGACCCCTGGAGAATGTGTAAGGAGCAGTGGGCAACTGCTCCTCCCTTCCCTACCCAGTGCCCAGGAGGGAAAGGAGCAGTAGGACAGTGCTCCCTGTGTGATTCCCAGAATCACCAACTCTTCTCAGTTCAGGGAGGAGTTGAGCTGGTGCTGCTCCCTGCACCTGCTCCAGATGAAGGTATCCCCAGTCTCAGGAAGGCACAGGGAACATTTCCAGATCCTTTAACTCCTCCCCATTGAGGAGAAACTCTTGCAAAGGCAAGGACTTCTTTGCTGAATGAGGAAGGCCTTCCTCCCAAATTTGGCATGTGTCCTACATGAAAAATTTAACAAATGCCCGTACACTCTTAGATTCTATGGGGAAAGCAACGAGAAAACCTGAATGCCTGTACATGGCCTAAGTGACTCCCAGAAGTGGTTCATGCATACTCACTCCTCTGAGGGTTTTGCAAATCATACAGGGATTCTTGCACAAACAAATGCTAATGGCACAAACTTCCCCATATTTAGTGTGCATCCATATAGCAGAGATGTGGAGATAGCAATGGAAGCAGCCTAGCTGCATTAACATAGCACCCCAGCTGAGCTAAATTACCCAGCCTCTCATCACGGACAACTGGCTCAGGAAAAGCACTGCTGACCTGTAACTGCTTCTGGTACCCAAACCAGATAATTTAGAGCTCATATATCTTATGCAGCACTACTGCATTATGCCCCATAGACATAATGCTGGTAACTAATTACATAAAATACAATTTAACAATAAAATAGGGTCTTTTGAAATTAAAGCATGGCTGTAGATACAGGAAGATCCTACACCAAAACCTAATAGTAAAATAGAAAGACTGTTGGAGAAAGACTGCCGCACAGAGCTGACAGTGCCGATTCAGGGTACATGTAAAACCCCAATGGACATTGTTTTTGAGAACATTCCTAAAATGCAAGGGCCTTGGCACACAAATGGGACTGTCTAGGGGCCACTTCAAAAAAGAACAGGTGCTTCTGCCACCAAATTTGCCCATGCAGTGTTAGATTGCCTGGGTAATTAGGATTCAGATAAAAATACATCCCTGCAACACATTCAACTTCATTTCCTAAATAACATTTATATCCTTCATTGACAATTGCATCTTTTTTTTAATGAAGCACATTAAGGAAGGAGTGCAAGTATGGGCGAGACACCAAGAAAAATGCATTAGGGGACTGTTCTCTCCTATGTCGTCATTCTTTATGCTTGAGTAAAAAGAAATATAACTGGTTAATTAAAAAAAAGGAATTTAAGATTCTATGACTGACTGTAAAACTAGTCATTCAGCTAAGCACTGGCATTATTCTAATGAATGTTTATTATGCATACAGAGATGTTCAGCTTGAATTTCATACATGAGAACCCCAATGAGATAAATCAGAGTAGCTCTCCTGTCCCACATCTCAAAATGCATATTCAGTTCCAGATCTAAAATTACACAGAATATCACTACTGTAATGATTTCTCTCGTAAGAGATCTCTTAACGTTTTTAGGTTTCCCTTTCACAAATCATTTGCTGGGAGAATACTTGGGATTTGGACTGGATGGCCCTTAAGTCTTTCTAACACAATGATTCTACAATTCCACTTAAGCTGTTTTGTCTCTTGTACTAGTCAGCACAAGACAGTTTTGCCCCATCTCAAACTTCAAACTGAAAATCTGCATCACTTAAAAAATGTGGCCACACTGGACAAAGCAGCAAAGAAGATACACTGCAGGGAATCATCCTGCACTGACAAAGAAATGGCGAGTGGCATCTTATAGCTCTTCTTGATCTCCAGTTTTGGTCTCCAAAACCTGAGGGGGCCCTTAGCATACATAACTTTCACAGGAGTTGAAATGACCTGCAACTAGCCTACACATGGCAGTCTTGCTTCATGATGTGAGGGTGGGCATTTTTAAAAGTGCTCTGAGTTGGTCTGCCACTGAAACTTCTGTTTTAACATATCAAAAGGAAAAGAAATAAACAAACAGTGAGCACTTCTGAAAATCCCACCACAAATTAACAAAAAATAGGACTTTCTGTGTTAACAGGAATGGTAGAGTTATCCACATTAAACACTGTAAGATATTTTTGACGGGAATAGTTGTAGCAAAGTTGAAGCTTTTTGCAGTAGAAACACTGTATTTGTTTATAATACAATTAATGAGAGCATAGGATATGATAAAATATACAGACGATGCAGTATTATTTAAAGTGCAATCTGTACTGACACCACCCCAACAAAATTATTTCTTTACTAGAAGTCTGTATTAGCATAAAAGTATTTCCTCGTATTCTGTAGATTCTCAAGAGGTATCCATACCTGACCAAAAGGATATTGTTGCTGTGTGACTCCTACTGATGTGTGACTGAAGGTGCTGATAGATTTGGAAGAGGAAGCTGGAAGACGATGTGACCCACTGACTGAAACTTGAGTTCTATTCTGCTGTGTAAGTTGATCTCCAGTAAAATTTCCTCCTGATGCAACAGACTGAATTGAAGGCCCCAAGCTTGGATGTACAGAGCCAGAACTTGAAACAGTGAACCGGTTTGATGCTGATATATTTGAGACTGAAGACTGTCCAGGTGACATTGTAGTAAAACCTGATCTACCTTGAGAAACATTACTTTGACTCGGTGATAAATGCAGCACGGTTGGTGATGCCTGTTGTAATGGCACCTGTCCCCCAACAATTTGAGAATTTCCATGATTTACTATAACTTGGCCTCCAGGAGCTGTGAATGTCTGCCCAGAAACTAACTGAACAGCTGTGTTCTGGTTATTCAGCATCTGTCCTGAATATGACTGGTTGGCTCTGAGCATGTTGTTAGAGTTTCTGTTCAACATAACATGTTCAGCAGATACTTGGCTTGGAACCAGCTGGGAAGGTTGAGTCTGAAGAAGTTGTCCATTTATAGTCTGAACATGATGAACTGAATTAGAATTGACAGAGAGACTTGTAGGTATGAGAAACTGGTTTTGAGGTGCATGAGGCTGTCCCATAGGAGAATGGATAACAATACTACCTCCAGCATTGCTAACTGTTTGAGGTGTAACTGATTTTCTTGCATTTTGCTGATTAACAATATTAACAGACATATGAGGACCAACTACTGAATTCTGAGGTGAGTTTGCTGAACCAAAAGGAATTCCTTGTTGTACATGATGCTGCTGTATTCCCAAATTATTCACACTGTAAGAAGCTTGCTGACCCATCTGAATAGGCTTTGGTTGGATATTAATGGGGACTTTATTAGAATTTGGTGCTAGACCCCTCTGAATGATGATATTATGCACAGGTAAAGATGTCTGAAAGTTTGTGCTATTAAATGGAACAGTTACAGGTTGTGCTACTGGACTTGAATTTGAATTACCAAATAATGAGTTACCATTAGGAGTCTGTCGATGAACTAAGAGTCCACTACTCATGTTTGCCGATGCTTGCTGTCCACTGCCTTTCAGTATAATCTGAGATCCATCAAGGTTATTAATGGTCATCATGGAGGGCTGATTACTAAATGAACCAATTAGCTGTATCTGCCCAGAACCACTGATCTGGTTGTTATTTGACAAGTGTTGGCTGGGAACACTAATTCCCACATGTTGCATAAAGCCATGTTGCACACCAACTGTATTGCTCGCAAAAGATGTTCCAACAGGTTGCTGTACCACTTGAGTAACTCCTATAGGTTGCAACGTCTGACCTGAGTAATTAGAAACATTAGAAGCCTGAGTAAAGGATGCTGATGAAGAAGGATGAAGCTGAGCTTGTGCAAACTGTTGGCTAGAACCTATACTGGCATCCAAATATGCCTCTTCTGCCAAAGTCTGTTCAGTAATATTGGCCTCCTGTAAGGACTTCTGAAGAATATCAAAAGGCTGATCCTCACTGAGATCAGGTAAAGGAGAAGATTCAAGTTCATCTTCAAGAAACTGAAGGCTACTCGACAGTTGCAGTCCATCACTAGGCCCCTCTCCAAGCTGATTGCTTACACCTTTTATTGATGTTTTAGGATCAGTGTTCTGAAATATAAAAGAGCAAATAAATTAAATCATATGTTTACAATAATGTTATATCTAAAATGTTTCCTATTTCATTTTTCCCCTGAAAAAACATGAATTTCCTCCATAAATGATATCCTACAAAAGTAGGTTGAAATTTAGTCTATGTAGAGGGCCAGCACAAAGCTTGTGTACCAGTCAGGTGCAATTTGCACATTTAAAATAGGTTCGGGGGGAAACTTCTCTCTCTACCCTTAGATCCCCAAACTCGTTGTCTGCATAGCACTCAGCTCTGTGGCCTGGGGCAAAGCAGCCTGCGCTGCCAAGCCCCCACACCCTGGGGGCATATCAGGCTGTGCAGGACTG
The DNA here is from genome assembly GCF_030867095.1 of Alligator mississippiensis. Lineage (NCBI taxonomy): Eukaryota > Metazoa > Chordata > Crocodylia > Alligatoridae > Alligator > Alligator mississippiensis. The sequence goes on along the minus strand of NC_081824.1, from coordinate 192,340,632 downwards.
TGCGGGGCCTGCCTCCCTGTCCCACGGGGCCCACAGGGCCCGCGGGAGGGGTGGCGATGCCGCAGGAGGCGCAGCAGGACACCCCAGACGCGGTAGGAGAAGCAGCGGCCTGAGCTGCTCAATTAACCAGCATATTTTGTTATCTGGCATCCCCCATTCCCAGGGGAAACTGGATAACAGAGCTTTTACTGCAGAATTCTTACTATTTTTAAACAGCACAAGAAACCTTAAACTTTATTTCTAAATCCATAATATGTAGTATATTTATAAAAACACAGGAAATAAATCTAGCTAGTATCTTTGATACCAGCACCTTAGAAATACTTAATATTATGGGTCATATTATTTGCTGTATCCAGCCATTAGCCCAGTAGAATGGAATTTAATAGGACCCAGCTACAACTCCCTTGACACATGCAAAAAATGTCACAGGTGAGATCACCCTCTTCTCCTGTGAGCACATTTATATTTTCTTCTACAACCACTCTAATGTATGGGAGGAACTCCCAGTCCAAATCCAGGAGGAGTTCCCAATAAACCTATGGATAATTCTTCAACATTCACCTCACCTGTATTCCATGCAGAAAACTTCTATCTGATGATATCTGAACTTATGGTGACTGTAATCACTGTTTCTGATTGTCTTCCCCACTTCATACAAACCAGCTCTTATGTCTTATCCACCTCTTATGTCTCATCTGTTAAAACCTGAACTATTTAAAGCAGCTGTCATATGTTTGTCCCATAGATAAGAGTAAAATAATAATAATAAAGGATGCAATGCAGGTCAATGTCCCTCTGCAAGTACAGCAGTTACAGATAAAACATAAGAACTGTACTCATGTATTTATAGTTTTGAAGGCCTAGATATGGCAATTATCTAAGGCCATCGTACATGTATATCAATAATTTTAGGCAATGGGGTCATCAACTATGAAATCCAGAAAACTATGTGTAAACAGTCTTATTTAATTCAGTAATTCTTATTCTTATTTCAGTACAATGAAGGCAGCAAAATAATGCAAAACTCTTCTACATGCAATGCTGAATGTTTTATTATTATTATTTAAAATACTGCCTGTAAAACATTTTTTCAATAGTATACTTACTATACACAATAATCTCTGTTGTTGTATACTCTACCATGAGATAACAAAACATCCTATAAATCTTGAGTTAAATGCAAGGGCCCATATCTGAGTTTAAAGTATTTTTTTTCCATGACAAGCTCAAAAAGGGGACTGTTACCATTAGACAGCACTATGAAAAATATTTAAATGTTTTATTATTTTAAATTACCAACTCTTATTGAAACAGTCTCTAATAGCAAGAGGGTAATCAGCCATTAATGATTACTTGAAGATAAAGACGTTGAATACTCAAGATTCTAAACACACTGACACCATTCCGGTATGAATTAGGACTTTGTGAGGATGGAATCTCAGCACTGGAGTCACAGGAAGAGAATGTTCTTTCTTAAAGTCTTCAGCTTTATTGTACATTACTTGCTGGATTCAAGTATAAACCACAGCATGTAATTTTTTTAATGAATTAGAACAACAGGGAACTGCTATGTCAGGTTCTACCCAGAAGTAAGAAGGGATAAGGTCCTAATGCATGCAAACAAATTGAGAAAGGCTGTAACTGAAGGTCTACATTTACTATGAGCACTAACACTATAGATTCCACAGTTTATTTCATAGAAGTAACATGGAGAACATCCATGTTAACATGTGCAGTAAAACTGTTTTCTCATGCTAATCACCAAGGATCCTAGTTTTCTATTCACCACAGAAAAACACAGAATCCACATTTGTCCGTAACCTACTGAAAGTGTGGCAGTGTCCTGTGGCAAGCAGCTCTCTTATTTTTGCCATGGTTTTTGCCTCCCAGCCAATCATGGGAAGGAAGCAGGTAGGTGCTGCTGATCGGCCGAGAAGCAAAAACTGCAGCAAAGATAAGAGGGCAGAAATGGCACCACTCACCATGGGATACCACTGCACTTCCAGCAGGCCACAGGAAAGCACAGATTTTTGTGTTTTTTTTAATTAAAAAAAAAAATTTTTTTTTTTGCTTTTTTTCCCCCGCAGAAAACTAGGATCTCTGCTAATCACCTCTAAAAAGGAACCTAATTCTACCATGATTTTTTAAGCTAAACCTGCTCCAGGGCCCCAGTGACTCTAGGACAGAATTTAGAACACCATCATATGAAGAAAATCAAAGGCTGAATCTGATCCATTCAGTTTTATATAGGATAAATAAACCACAATGGAAGTATGTACATTTTCTCTTCTAAATACTTACATTGGAGTTGGCGAAAATTGAATTTGAGTTGGCTACAGAATATCCTGCATTCGTCAAGTCTTCATTGCTCTGTTAGAACACAAATACAGCAAAATCAATGTTTTGCAGCAAGGCAGCCACTAAAGTTTAGATACTTTTAATATTTGAGAATGCTACTTACAGATTTACTACTAGGTCCATGCAGAAAATAATTCAGTGCCTGTGGGTCCCTTTAAAAACAAAACAAAAAAGTCACCTTTTCAAGTACATCTATGTGTTAAAAAGGCATAAAAAATGAGGTAAGTGCTCTGGTCAAGTAAATCAGAGTAGCTCCACTGACTTTAAAAGAGCTATGCTGTCGGCAAACCATGCTTTATTTTTAATTATTAATATTTTTCACTACATTTCTGTAGTTTTTAAAACTATGAACGCTTTCTATTCAAAATTAGGAAATAATTACATTACATTGCATTACAGATTTTGAATTAATAAATACTGATTTCCAGGAGGAAAAAACTCAAATATGCTTATAGTTCCATTCAAATCAACACTTGACACGAATATACAGTATTCTGTAAGAGCATAAAAGGACAAATACTATTATTAAATCAACTAGGACAGCTAAAATAGGAATAACATCTTCTAATGAGATCAGAGGTAATGCCTGCAACTATATTTCTGCCCGTGTCCTCATGAAGACTTACTATAATACATAGAAATAAATGTGTTTTCTTGCCTATATACCAATAAAAAGTACTTGTCTCGTGAGTATTTTTTTCTTGAGAAATGGCTACAACTTTTCCAAATGAATTCAACTCCATAACAGCTCAAATGTAACATAACTGATTAAATGCATTTTTCCTTTGATAACTTGATTCAGTGTCAATACATAATTAAGGAGTGGGGTCATATAAAATGACTATTTGGAGTCGGAATGTGTTAAAAACACACACACAAAGAAGCACATGCAAAACTGGTAGGAAAAATTCTCAATGTATGCATCCACATAACTTTTTATTAAATGAGATTATTTTGTTGTTACTGCCACATACAGGAATTTATACAACTGTTTTGTGAAATACCCATTAATGTGCACATAACCAAGGAAAAAAGGTACAGGAATTCTTTGATTTAAAACAAATCATCTTTATTTTTAAACAATATTAATTAAACATTTGTGAGAACCATGGTACCCCTCCCCCACCCCAGGTGTAAAAAAATGTCAATTCAATACATCCCCTTCTTCTTTCTTGAGCATCCTAGAAGACAAACAGGAAACAAAATAAAGACCCCTTCAAGTATCCATCTAACCTAAAAAACATGAGCTTACAAAATACTTTTTTTTTTTTACGTTTGAAGAAAATCACGTTGTATTCAACCATGTTTAGTATAAATATTTTTATAATCTTACATGATACTAATTTATTTAAGGTCTAGACATCTGAAGTCAGAGTCTACTTACATATGTTACAGCTTTTACACTTTTCATTTTCAAAAAGAAATCTGATCCTCAGTGAAGATTACAGCAAATTACAAGGATAAAGGGGAAAAGTGTCATTGCTTCAGTTGTGGATCCATTAGATATGGATTAGCTATATGGGATTTTACTGATAAATAATCAAGGTTTTCACTATCAGCATTACTAAAGAAGTATTATAGTCATTAGTTATTTAACTCTAGTTGTTTTATCATTACTTTAACTACCACTGGCTGCTTGCCAACATGGGGGAAAAATGGTGCTTTACTTTCAACTTGGCGCACACCTGCGCCGAGCCCAGAGAATGCCCAGAAGAGGCAGCATATTAGTTGCACCCGTCTTTCCCAACTTCCATATACAGCGGGTGCTTTAGTGCGGCTTTTTGGTGCTTTATCAAATAGCTGATTGAGTCAGCTTTAGCTAAAAACACCAAAAAACCCTGCTGAAGCACCCGACCTATACAGACACTGCAGAGCTGGGTCAAAGTAATGGGCTGCTGCTTCCAGGTTTTTTCTTTCCCACATCTGTCAGCGCCCATTGTTAATATCTTATAGCAATTCTAAAAATGAATCCATAAAGATTAGAGGGCACTTACCAAACTCAAAGATGTAATGGAAAGGATGCTCTGGCTGATAACTGCTACAAGCAGTAGACACTACAACAATAGGGGACACTACAAGCAATGCTTCATCCCAACACTCTCCTTTGTGTAGGACCTCATTTTCTGGGCACTCTGCAGACTTAACTGGTGTCTTCGTAAGTCATGCTTATGATAGATCTCTTTCACTTCCCTTTCCATTTTGTCTATTCTTATCTTTATGTTCCAGTGAAGGCGCAATATTTTCCCATTCAGAGTTGAAAGGGAAACCAGCAGTCTCACTGTATAATGTATATGGCATCAATTTTAGGCAACACTGCCAACATCCTGTTATCCTGCCACATTGTTCAGAAGGTAAACTATAAACTATAGCACTCATTGGTTCTTTATTCCTTTTACATTCAAAACTCTCACTGATTTTAAGGGAAGTTCTTGGTGAATAAGGAATGCAATATAAGATGCTCAAGTTCACTGTACACTTTGTTTTAAGATCAGATCATTATACTTGACTTGATCTACATCTAGTACCACATAGGAACTTTCCTTTTATGGTAACTGACTTATCACTTGAAATCAAACTTTTCCCCCCCAAAGAGTTCAAAGGAAATGTTATGTATTGGATAGTCAATAAATTTGGGATACATTATGGAAGCTATCTATTCTTGAAGAACAGAATTAGTATCTTAGTCAAGGGAAGGAAACTTCCCCATGCCTACAGTAAGTATATATCAATTTCTCTTAGATTACAGCTCTACCTAAATATTGATTTACGAATCCCATATGGAATACCCTGCCCATCTCTAGATACAAATGTTGTGGAAACAAACAAATAGAACTATGACAGGGTTTTCCCATGGGTAGAGATTTCAAATAAAATACCTTTGAAGAGACAACTGATACCCTGTTTGTAATTTTTATAATATGAAGTTCTATATTCTTATTACATTCTTATACGAATGCATTTTATCACCTGTAAAAATGATTGAAATACTTTGTATGTTGAAATAAAACACACATTTTAATATTTAAATTTAGAAGTTCAAATCTTACGAAGTCTCTGGACTGATGGCTCTAAGGCCTGAAGTCCTTTATTTATCAAAAGTATTAAGCATGTGCTTTGCAGCAGCAGTACAAGCTATCTTACAAAACTGACAGAAACATAACTAAATAAATAGGAGAGTTCAATCTCCATGTCTATTCAGGCTTTTCCTATTTTGAAGAAGAATGTCAATAAGTAGACTATCAACTGTCATAAACTCTGACACTGGGCTTTAAGGTGTCCACAAGGGACAGAACAGTAACTAAGTTCATTTCACTTATCGGCCAGCAAACTGACACATATAGGTTCAGACAGCATTGGAAATGGATCCTCTTCTGACATTGATTAATTTTTGTACATTGTTTTTTGCATCGCTTCTCCATAAGAATTTCTTAAGGGGAACTTACCCAATAAGATCAAGGAGACAGGATTCATCGTCGTCATCATCCATGACAACTAAAGCAAAAAGGAAAGGACTGATATTGCATCAAAATCAGACTAAAGATTTCCTTCAACAATAAAGTCATTTAAAAGTACACCAAATTTTTAATAAACATGTCATGGGTATTGAGAGATGTGGGCCATATTCTCAAATGAATATGTGTAACTCCAGCTGAGTTCCATTTGAGTCCCACACTCCTACCTACGTGCAGAATCTAGCACTGTGTATATAGCTGCAAAACTTAATGTAATATTTATAGTGAAGTTCTGTAGCTATTTAAGAAATGGAAACAAACAACAGTCTGACCAAATTAATCAATCAGATCTCTTGTGGATGAAAAAATGAATTTAAAATGTATGTTATCTGTAAACTCAGCTTTCTTAATAAAACACATTTACATTATGTTTTACAACAGTTTTGCCAAATTTTTGTTCAGCCTGAGAGCTGGCAACAGCTGGAGTACAAAGGTGTGTTGCCAAATGTGAAATATTGATAACGATTACCAAGATAGATTGCTCTGTTATTCAGAAACTTAACAAGGTGAAGTTGAGAACAGGGCCCACAGCCTACTAGGCTAGAAAGAACACTCAATAGCATTAGGTATTGAGGAGACTCTTTTCTTAGAGCCCGTGAACATTTCTGTTTCAGGAGCTACCTCTCACAAATATTTCCACTGTTTCTTCTAAGCAATATTCATAAACATATTTGAGTGAGCTCTGTTGTTAGCAGGACTAAGAAAGGGCTGCTACATGTAGAATGCACATTTTCCTCTACATTCTGCTTGTCTCTCCTCCAATAAACTCTTCTTCCAAGATATAACCAATAGGGCTATGTGAAGCTTCGGTCACTGATTCAATTCGGCGGAGATTCAGCCCTATTTGGTGGCCAAATCTCCGAATCGTATCAGGAAACCATTTAATCTCTCCGAATCAAACTGGAACTCTCCAAATCGATACGGAAAGATTCAGATATAGACACAGCTTTAAATGTTTTTTCTACATACCTCTAGGTAGCAGGCGACTCGTCAATGCTGAGATGGTGGGGCGGATGGAACATCCCACAGGAGTGTGGGGGGGTCCCCAGCACACTCGGCAGCACTTCCGGTCCACTTCCGGGTCTGTTGGGGAGCACGCTGGGGTGCCCCCCCCCCCCCAGCTCAGTAACTGGTGCCTCCTGGGTCTGAGGGGGCACCCAAGGTCTCCCTGCAGCTGACTGTAGAGTCAGGGGTGGCATGGTGGGGTCCTCCACGCACTTGGCAGCAGACCTGGAAGTGGACTGGTAGTACTTCTGGTCCACTTCCGGGTTCGCCGCCAAGCACACGGGGGGCCCCCCTGCACTCCTGTGGGACACTCCATCCGCCCCACCATCACAGCATTCACAAGCCACACACCTAATACCTCAAAGTATGTAGAAAAAATATTTAAAGCTGTGTCTATGCCCAAATCAGCATTGAAACTTCAGATTCGGATTCAGCCAAATAGAATCGGGACAGTGATCCAAATCAATTAATTGAATCACTGTCCCCAATTCGGGACGAATCTGAATCCAAATCAAATACAGCCCATTCCGCACATCCCTAATAACCAATTTCTTCACCAGCCCTATTGCTAAACTTCTCATCCACACTTTGGCCCTCTCTTGATTATGATAGCTGCTTCTTCTCTGGAATATCATAAAAACTTCTTCCAATCTACCTACAGGAGGCCCATGTATGACAAGAGGGCATCTCCTGAATTAGCATTTAAGGAGAGATTCTTCATACTAGAAAAATAAGTTTTTCCCCTATCCACTAGCACATCTGCCTAGTGCCATGTCATTACTCATAAGCGTGCACCGATGGAGATCGTGGGGGCCAATACCAATAGCCCATTTTTAAGGAGGCATATCAGCCAATATCAATCCAGTTTCCAATACAGCTGCGTACAGATGATAAGTCTGCTGTGGTGAAAGGGGAGGGGGGAGGGAAGGGGCATGGGAGGGCAGATCAAGGCCTCTGTAGGGAGGGAGGGAGTAGGGCAGGCGCTGGGGTAGGCACTGCCCAGCCGGGGAGGGTGGGGCAGGGCGGGCATGGGGCGAAGCTGCGGCTTGTCCAGGGAGCACAAAGGGGAAGGGGCTCCCGCCGCTTGTCCAGGAGTGCATGGAGGGGGAAGGGGGTGTGCGCCCCCAGATCTCTGCTGGGCAGACCGGGCAGCAGCAGCGTTGAGGGCGCAGGGCTATGTAACCTCCTCCATGGCCCCCTCCCAACACCACTGCTGCCTGCCCCAAGCACAGCACAGTGCGGCCCCTGGCTCCAGCTTGCAGCTGCAGCCCACCCAGCGCAGATCCAGAGGCACATGCTTCCTCCCCGCCCCCCCGCCGTGCCATCCCAGACAAGTGGCGGGAGCAGTGGTGGGAGCTGCCAGGACCAGGGCACAGTGGTGGAAGCTGCCCCCTGGATGAGCCGTGGCTCTGTCCTGCCCCCACCCCCACCCCAGCTGGGCAGCACCTACCCCAGCCCCAGCCCCACTCCCTCCCTCACCATGAGGGGTGATCTGCCCCCCTCTTACGCTCCTTCCCTCCCCCTCCCCTTCCACCACAACAGACTTACCAGCTGCACGCTGCCAGGCTCTGCTCCTCACTACCTGTGTGCTATGCTTCATGGGCACTTATTGGCCAAATAATCAGCCACATCAGGCCAATTTCTGATATAATCAATTTTCTTTATATCGGTGCCAATCCGATATCGAACTGATGTACTGGTGCACCTCTAAATACTCAGTATGGATGCTCATCTCAGGGTAGGGACAAACATACACTTGTAGTAGCTTCAAAAGGGGGCAGGAACTGCTTTGGGAAGTATGCAGAAGTTGCTATAATATTTATACCTGTGTGAGTCCGCTTCAAAACTACTCCAACTCTTAACTCTGGATGAAGCACTGTTAATGTTGAAGCTGTTTTGCTTTGTGTCACTCCCAGCTTGTGCATATGTAAACTGTTAGAATGTAACAGCTGCTGTAAAGAAGCTCCCCCTCCTTTTGAAACTGCTCCCAAAGTCCTTTTGTCCATAACTTTAGCTCAGTTCTATTACTATAGAATCATACATCAAACATGAGACATTTACTACGGAGCCGCCTAATTAGCTCCGCAGTAAAGTCTCTGCATCTACATGTGTGGCCCTATTAGGTCACAGCAAACTAATAAACACCGCCATAGGATAGTACTTGTAAATACTAATACTATCCTGTCATGGCATTATTTACTGTGCAGCAGTGCATGTGTAGATGCTGACAAGGCTGGCTGAGGCACAAGGGTGCTTCAGTGCAAGGCTGCCCCCTGGATCTGCCGGCAGCTCCAACCTGGCTCAATGTGCTGCAGTCCCGGGCACACACGTAAACACGGTGCCCAGCAGCAATAAATTCCAGCATATGTGCCGCGGTTTACTGTCGCATTAATTTCACGTGTAGATGCACCCATAGGGTAACAGTAGCTGCAGCAGCTCCTCCTCCCTTTTTGAATGCACTACACGTGTACATGTGTCAATACCTCATAATTTGACTATTGAAGTAAAACATACTTAACTGTGGTATTACTTCATTGTACACGAGTATATTTAATAGTCATCCTATAGCTTTCAGTGTAACTACCTGAGTTTTACTACATTTTCCTGTGTTCTAACAACTGAGAAGTGAATCCCTGCCTCACGTATAATATCGAGGGATTTTCAAAGGTACCTAAGTAACTCAGGGCACAAGGTCCACTGCAAGTCAGTAGGATTTGTGCTCTTAAAACTACATAAAGTGCTTTTCAAGATCCCAGCCAAACTCACTATGTCAGTGTATTTTCTTCTATTTGTAGATATATTACTGGATACTACTATTAAAGCAGCAGCTGATAAACAACCGGAGAAGAAACAAACATCACAAAGATCAAAATTCTTTACCGAAAGGACCATTAAATACACTCTAACGATGTGATAAGAATTAAATACTGCTAACAAAAAAATACAGGTCTAAATAAAAATTTGCTGAACTTTAGTATTTTTTTACTTCTATTAGACCGAAAAAATCAAAATGACCTGAAATGACATTAAAATATCACCATTAGAAATCCACAAAATACGTTTAGAAAGGAAAAGAAAGAACTGCATGGAAATGCAATGTACATAAAACTACATACAGTAATTCATATTCTTCATTATCTGATTTATTTAAAAACCCTACCAATGTGTTTTCCCCATTCTGCATATCTCAAACTATATTAAAGCCTAACCAACATACCATAAATATGATAAAGGAAAAATAAAATACTCTGCATTTTATTAACCCCCAAGGACCCAGGGTAGTCATAGTTAAGGAGGCCCCCACAAAAAGCAAGCTTCCAGAGCAATGAACTGTGAATTGCTACTTCTTACAGTCTCATTACCAGTGGAACGGACTTTTAAGGGCAAGTCCCTGCACTCAATATTGAATCTGAAGCGGGGGAGGGACAAGTTTGAAAGTATGTGTATTAGAGGTGTGTGAAACGGGCCATATTTGATTCGGATTAGGCCTGAATCAGGGACTGTGATTCAATTAGTTGATTCAGATCACTGTCCCTGATTTGATTTAACCGAATCTGAATCTGAAGATTCAATGCTGATTCAGAGAATCAGCGATTTGGACATAGACACAGCTTTAAATGTTTTTTCACATACCTCCAGGTACCAGGCGCAGCTCATGAATACTGCGATGCTGGGGTGGATGGAGCATCCGACAGGAGCGCGGGGGGCCCCCCCGCGTGCTCGGCGGTTAACCCAGAAGTGGAAGTCCACTTCTGGGTCCACCGGGAAGCGCACAGGGGGGCCTCCCCGTGCGGCTCCCTCCCCCCCCGCCCCGGCTCAGCAATCAGCCGCAGGGGGACCCCGGGTGCCCCCCCAGACCCAGAAGGCACCAGTTGCCAAGCCAGGGGGGGCCCCCAGTGCGCTCCTCGGTGCTTCCAGTCCATTTCCGGGTCTGCTGCTGAGTGTGCTGGGGAACCCACTGCGTTTCTGTGGGATGCTGCATCTGCCCTGCCATTTCAACTTTGACAAGCCGCCTGCTACCTAGAGGTATGTAGAAAAAACATTTAAAGTTGTGTTCATGTTTGAATCTTTGAATCTTTCCAAATCAATTTGGAGGGTTCTGACTCAATTTGGAGAGTTTAAAGGGTCTCCTGAGATTCAATTTGGATTCGGAGATTTGGCCACCAAATCGAGCCAAACTGAATCAGGGACCAAAGCTTCACACAGCCCTAATGTGTATCTATTCTACTGCAACACAGGCAAGAACTAGATGTTTTTAAAATTAAAAAATAGGTTCTCAGTAACAAAGGGTCTACTTCTAAGGTCCTCCTTGGTACAAGTACCGGAGGCTCATGATGAGTATTGTGGCCTTTGGGACAAAATACACATTGCAATGGTTTATGTCCATACACTCCTAACACTGATTGTACACTGTTTGTCTATGTAGAAACACCCATGAAAAATATTTATTTTGTTAGCAGGCACAAACAGATTATATTAGTTGTAGGGCTGGTTTTCATTAGAATTAGAAAGATGCACTAATATCTTTGCAGTTTATTTGTATGCTCATTCTGGAGTTTCATACACCTGTTTCTCTCACAAAACTGTGAATGACTGCGCTTTCACATAACCAGAAACCAGAGCACTGCGAAATAGTAACAATTTGTAATACAATGAGCACAAAAATAGATAAAACAAGTCACTTAAAGATATCCAATTCAAAACCAATGTTATTTTTATTTCCGTTATGTCAGTGAAATTCTCATTGATGCCAGCAGAATTCAGTGCACATATTAAAAAGAACTTAAGATCCCTTTTTTTTTTTGGTTTCTTGTAGTTTATCAATGACCTAACAAATATTTGCTGAATATTAATACCAGTCGTTTTTACATGCTCAATGCAACAGCACCTCAACACTGCTACAAAAAATACACATTTCATTTTTGACATCTCTTGTTATGTGCTAATACTGTCCCATTTTTCTGACAGGACACCATCCATATGGAGAACGTTTCTGCAACTTAACACATTATAAATAATAACATTTTAGCAACTTTCTATCACTACAGCCTCAAATGCCCAAGTAAAAACCACAACTCTCTGTTTGAGATAATGCCATACTGAACTGTTAGGGTAAAATGATATCGCACTGACAGTCTTCAAAACTATGTAAAGAATATGCAAAAGCGATGTGATCTGTGGAAAAATGATTTAAGTTTGGTACCAAGCTGTGAAGCTAATTGCGTACTTAACCAAAATGCTACTCAAGTCAACGGTGTAAAAGTGGAGTAAGTGGTTAAACTCAGGGTGTGATACATGAGACATTAAGTGCATAGTTGATTAATTAGCTCCACAGTAAACATCTCAAGGTCTATACCTGCAGAGTTATTAGGCTGGAGTAAACTAAACTCCACAGCAGGATAGTACGTGTAAATACAAGCACTATACTACTATTGAGTTTTTTACTCCATAACAGCGCACGTGTTTTACTCCATAACAGCGGCTGGCTGGGGCATGGGGGTGCTTCAGTGCAGGGGCTGCCTGCTAGCTAGGGCCACACTAGAGCATCCCTGTGCCCCAGCTAGCCCCTCCTCAGCACACTGAGCAGAGTCGGAGCAGGCTCAAACTGGCAGGCTGAGCCACTGGCAGGGCCCACTGCCAGCTGGGGCTGCTCCAACCCAGCTCAGCATGCTACAGTCCTGGGCACACATTCAAAAGGCATGCCTGGAAGCAAGAACTCTGGCACAAAAACTAGAGTTTATTATTTTACGTTCATTGCACGTGTAGATGTTCCCTCAATTTATTCTGGATTTGCATCAATATAACATAATTTTACTCTCTAGAACCAAGATACCGTGGTGACTACTGCTCTGTAAACACTATAAGATAAGTAAATTAAAGATACCAGATCAAGTTCAGCCCTTGGGTAAGTAAGTTCAACTCCTTAGGCTCATCTGTTGACAAAGGCAGAAGCAAAACTTAAAATCATACAAATTAAAATCTACTAATTCCCATGTCCCAATGTACAACCACGTGTGGACTCAAGTTGGTGTAATTTACACACTGAGAAGATAGAAAAATTGGTAGGAAAGTGTAACTTACAAGTGGTAATTATTTGAACAAGTAATTTATACCACTATTTTTTCTGAACAACTCCAAGCCAGATTTTTTGCCTATTGCTTACTGTAACAGGGAAACTAACATACCCATTACTGTAAGGGAACATCTTGCAGCAGACAGAGTCCAGGAAGCTAAATAGAGGGTAGTAGGCACCAGGGAAGCTAAATAGAAGGAGTAGGCATCAGCGAAGCCCTGTTACTGGAGCAGATGACTGACTGCAGCAAAGGAAAAGGAAAACACCTGCCACCAGTCAAGGGAACACTGCATGGAAGAAGTTGGCTACAGTACAGCAGAGCCTAGCCAGGCAACAAGGAGCCATAGCTGTACTTGTCAGCTCCCATGGCAACTACTTGATGGGTCCTGATGAATCAGCTCTGGAGGGGTGGGACTTAAGAGGTATAAAAGTCAAGGGCTTGAGACCAGAGGCGGTCTGTCTCTGAAAGCTGCCAGTGAAGGAGCTCTGCCCTGAAAAGGACTTTGTCAGAGAGACTGGCTGGGAGCTGTTTGCCCCAAAGTCAATAAACTACAGGGATGGAGACCTATACTTAAAGGACCAGAGCCAAGAGACCCATTGACAGCTGCCTGCAATAAAGGCTATAAGCAAAAGGCTACAGGATTACAGAGGAAGGTTAGTTACACAGTCAGAAGAAGTAGAACTTATGTTATAGCCAATGTGCTTATGTTTGCATTAGAGTTGTTACTGGCGGTTTGGGATTGTAACTGAAAGGGAAGCCAGGGGGATCCCAGGGGTGCCAGAGGCACATGACAGTTGTGGGGAGCCCTGCCAAGGGCTAGGCCCCAACACACAAAGCAGGCTTCTGCTAGAGGAAGACAAGAGAGACTTGAACATACTGCCTCAAAAAGGCAGAAATGGAGCCAGGGGCCCCAATTCCATAGTCCAAGAAAGGTGGGATCATAGCCTGAGAAAAGTGAGGCCAGGGGTGAGGAACATATCCCAAGAAGGGCAACAACCAGAGGAGCATAGCCCAAAGGGGTGAGAAATGGTCTGGGATCCATAGCCCAAGTGTGGTGAAGATCAACAGGGCCAGGGAGCCTATAGTCCAGGAGGGGCAGGGACTGGCTAGGAGTACAGGAACCTGAGCCCCAGGAGGATAAGAAAGGGACAAAGGCATAGAGGCCTGAGCCAGAAGGTCCAGATTGACTGAGTGGAAACTGGGCTAAACACCCGCTGATGCATAATTGGTAACACCTGCAAGGAATGGGTATGGCTGTGGAGGAGGTCAGAGGCCACGGAATTAGCCCTTAAAATGATTATTGAGCTGGAGCACTGATGGGCTAGGAGGGCCCAACTAGCATATGAGGAAGAGTTTGAGACCTGTGGAGTCTGGGAGCCACTCTCTGATTACAAGCACAGACAAGATTTTAGGGTAACCTCCCTTTCCACCAACTTAACTAATTACAACAAGGCATGGCAGATGAGAAGGAAGGAAGGAGACCCAGAGAGCTAGGATGGGTGCAGGAGCTGTGCAGCCACCGGGGGGTCATGCCTACCCCTGGGGACCGGTCCTGCTACGCTTACCTAACAATTATTCGTTAGCTACATATGCACTAAGGGTAAAAACTTATTTAGACAACCTGTTAGACAAATGGCAACTTTTTGACCCCAATGTCCCTTTGCCATGTAATTATACTGTACTCAGTTTAACTATGTCATAATTGGCACTACGGACAGAAAAGCTGAAGCAGTTGCCAAAGGCTCCCTATTAGAAATCATGAAAATGACCGGAGCTAGTCAGTTTCAAGATCAGTATCTCCCCATCATTTTCAAGGCTTCTAACAGCAGCCCTGAAACTGAGGACATGCCCACATTTTCAAGGTTTCTAATAATCAATTTGGGACTGCTAAAACCAAAGCAGTAACAGTGGGTTGTATCAAATAAGCACTATTTATGTTAAATCTGGATAGATGTGCAGTTCAAGTGAATGAACAGCCTCTTCCCACTCCAAAGGCTATGCACTTAGATTAAACTATATAGCCCTTTGGAGAGCCATTATAAGGTGCATCAAACTTATGATTTTTATATTTGCAGTACTGTCTGGCATAAATAGATTTTTGACAGGTATCATCATCCATAGATGCTTCTCAAGCAAATCCCGGGACGTCGTTCTCCCCCTGTACTTGGCCTTAGTGAGGCCGCAGCTGGAGTACTGCATCCAGTTTTGGGCTCCACAATTCAAAAAGGATGTGGAGAAGCTTGAGAGAGTCCAGAGAAGAGCCACGCGCATGATCAGAGGTCAGGGAAGCAGACCCTACGATGACAGGCTGAGAGCCCTGGGGCTCTTTAGCCTGGAAAAGCTCAGGCTCAGGGGTGATCTGATGGCCACCTACAAGTTTATCAGGGGTGACCACCAGTATCTGGGGGAACGTTTGTTCACCAGAGCGCCCCAAGGGATGACGAGGTCGAATGGTCACAAACTACTACAAGATCGTTTCAGGCTGGACATAAGGAAGAATTTCTTTACTGTCCGAGCCCCCAAGGTCTGGAACAGCCTGCCACCGGAGGTCGTTCAAGCGCCTTCATTGAACACCTTCAAGATGAAACTGGATGCTTATCTTGCTGGGATCCTATGACCCCAGCTGACTTCCTGCCCTTTGGGCGGGGGGGCTGGACTCGATGATCTTCCGAGGTCCCTTCCAGCCCTAATGTCTATGAAGTCTATGAAGTCATTATCATCATCGGGTCAAATTCACCCCTGCTGTAACAGGTGCAATTCCACCAAGTCACTGGAGTGATGGGCGTTCAGGATGACATTACTTTTATCATCAGTGCCAAACAAAGGCAGAAAATGTCACTTTGAAGATCTTATTAAAAACACTCTGGGACACTACCATTTGGCTTCATAATGCCGAATACTACTAGCAGTGGGAACCTACTGTTGTGGTTCAGCAGTAGAATCCTTGTCTGCCACGAAGTAGACCCAGGTTGGATTCCTAGAGATGCATATAACTACATCCATCAAGGCACTGAACATCTGGACTTGGCCTAGCCTTTGGAGGCTATTTCAATGATCTAAAGGGGGGATGGAAGGTCTAGACAGCCTCCACTCCTCCATACTCCTACCTAGGCATATGTGTCAAAGCTCCTGGCAACCTCTCGCATATACACCATGATCCAGAAGGACTGACAGTTGCCTACTAATGCTAGCAGTGGGAAGTGATGGCAGGTAAATGTATTAGCTTTGATAAGCATGTTGCTCATTCCTAAACCCCCTGAAATGGTCTTGACCTGTTCCTTGTGAAATGGGAAGATGACTCATCTCTTGCACATCATCAAAACTACAGGCAGGAATGAGCCCCAAGTACATTAGATCCAATAACACTTGGACACAGAATACTGAGCTAAAGAAATTTAGTAGAGCTTAAGCATTAGAGAAAACAATGGTCCTGGAATAACTATAGTTTAACTACTAATTTAACCAAGTCACTTAATGCAACTTCTGCTAATAAATTAAAATTTCTACTTATGAACAACCACTTGTGCGGCCATATTAAAGTAATATGGGACTGACCCAATGACAATATGCTGACCATTAGAACTTCTTTGCTTTGGAGAATTTGCAGAATCTTTTATTCGTTATCAATCTTCGTAATTGATTCATTTTTGACAATGATTTCCTCTAGCTTGATATAACAGCATTAGTGCTATTTCTTTACAAATAGATTCTTATGTCTATATTTTCCTACTATCATCCTGTCATCTCTGTAGCCATTAGGCCTATGCAAACCAGCTAGTATTCAGATTCGGCCGATTCGGGGGACAGCAATTCAATTCAATGATTCAAATCACTGCCCCAAATCGATTCAGCCAAATCTGATTCAGACATTCAGTTCCTGCCAAATTTCCGAATCAACCAGGCCCATCCCCCGCCTGGCAATGGCTCTCCGCATTTTGGAAAAAAAATTGGAAAAAAAAAAGGCCTGACTCACCAGGTGCTGCCAGGCAGGGGGTGATCCCCACTGCCCCACGCTGTGTAGGGGGCTCTGCACAAGCCCCCCGACCCCTCCCTGCTCTCCTAGCCCCTCCCATGGCTGCCCTGCCTGCCGCAGCTCCAGCCCTTTAAGAAAAAAAATCCAAGAAAAAACCCAAACTCATCACTCCTGCTGGGGGGGGGGGAAGGGCATGCAATCCCTGCTGCCCCATGCCACATGGGGGGCTCTGCATGAGCCCCCTGAAGCCCCACGGCCACTGCAGGAGCAGAGTCCCTGGGCTTTTCTCGTCTTTTGTTTTTTTCTTCAAGGGCTGGAGCCGCAGTGGGCAGGGCAGGCATGGGGGGTCTCGTAGAGTGGAGGGAGCCTCAGGGGGCTCATGCAGAGCCCCCCACGCAGTGGGGGGCAGTGGGGATCACACCCCTGCCTGGTGAGCACCAGGGTTTTTTGTTTTTTTTTTTAAATGCCAGGCAAGGCAGCCATAGCAGGGGCTGGGGGAGCAGGCAGGGAAGCGGGGCTGGCCGGGGTCCCCCCCATGGTCCCCTCCCCTAGCCCGCCCTCCCCTGCTCCCTACTTACCAGCTCCAAGTGTGGCTGCAGCTCCCGGGGACTGTCCGAATCAAAGCTCTCCGAATCTTTTCAGAAGATTTGGAGAGCTTTGAATAGATTTGGACCTTTAAATTGGTCCCGATTTGATTCAGATTTGGCCACCGAATCAGGCCGGATCTCCTCCGAATCAAATCACCACCTGAAGCTTCACACAGCCTACACTAGAGTGATTTGAACTCAATACAGAATCTTCCTTTTACATGCTAAGTGGTAGTTCTGGATACATGTTCACTAGGCACATCTACATAAGACACTTTACTGCTCATTAGACTAATCTAATGAGCAGTAAAGTGTCACCATCTGCACATGTACTGGACTTACTGTGTATCAAATTATTCTAACATGCTGTTTGCTAGCACTAACGCATACAAGTACTAGATACATGGCATATTATGTAATGCACAGTAGCACACATGTTGATGCAAGGAGCCACTGCTGCCTGGCTTAGCTCCGATGTCGGGGGGATCTGTGCTGGATGAAGGGAAAAAGCATCTCCTGGCTCTGCGCACATTGGGACCAGCTCCTGTGCTCCCTGCCAGCCCCTGGGCTGGCACCCAGGGGAGCCTGGAGCTTCCCCTGGCTGCTGCTGGAGAGCACAACAGGGCAGGAGCAGCCAAGGACTGGGTGCATGTGCAGATGCGCTACCGGCACTTTATTTTACTGCACGGTAACCTTACTGCACGTTAGTTGCACATGTAGACACACCCACTGTGTTTCTAACTACAGTAACCAGGGATCATTCCATAATCTGTCTTCTGGAATCCCTTCCAAGTGAAAAAGCAACCTGGGCTAGAAATAAACCCTTGGTATTCTCTAATATCAACATACTGCTATGCTAACCAGTATTTTGATGGACTGGAGCTCAGGTTCAGCCCATTTGTTGCCTTCTACCCACCCTCTCCCACGGACACAGGGGAAGAACAAATAACAGCTCTGTTAAAGATGTTCTCATGTAGTTGACTATGCTCTTGGACACCTTAGGTAGGGTTCAGTCCCAAGGTATGATTTGACCTCAAGTATGGTAATTATAGTTTCAGTGAACCAATCTTAATTATTTCTAAGCATTACTTGTACTCTTAGCAAGAATGAGATAATAGATAATAGAAGTGTGTCTCTTTTTGTAAGGTAAGGCTTGAGACCAGAAAAGTGTAATCTAACTGCACAGCAAGTGTTTGCAAAACTGCTTAACAGGTTGCGTATGAAAAACAGAGAATGTTAAACCAACTGTTTTTGCAACAACCCATGGCTGGGTACAGACATTTGGGGAGGTTAGATTGAGTTGAAAATAGCCACCTGATCGAAGGTAAGTCGGAATAGGGGAGCTAACAGGAGGGAGGGATTCGGGAGGGGGAGTCGGTCTGTGGAAAGACTGGGGGGAGGCAGAGTCCATGGGAGAGACCAGGGATCAAGGAGTACCCTCGCTGTGGGGAAGTGATCAGAGGGGCAGATCAGGGAATCAGCGGTGGGGGGAAGCAGGGACCATGGAAGAGATGTGAGGGCTTGAGGAGGCAGGCAGGGTCTGCAGAGGGAATCAGAGGTACTAGCAGGGTCAGGGAATCGGGGGGGGGGGGCAGACGGGATTCACTGGGGGGTTGATGGGGTGTGGGAAAGTTTGGCAGGATCAGGGGGCTTGCAGTGTCCACAACATGCTTGAAGGAATAGGGGTGATCTCCTTCACCCTCCAGGATCAGGGGCTATTTTTAACCCCCCCCACCCCCCAGTTCCCCCACTGCTGACAAACCTATATCCCTTTTTCCCCCCCATCTCTCCCCCCTTTTCCCCCCACCCCAACTTACTTCCTCATCTTGTGGCATCTGTAAAGGTGGATTAAAACCAGCACCAGGAGCAATTTGTAAGATGGGGGTTTGGTTGGCTGGTGAGGGGTTCTGGAAGTTCCATAGAGGGTAAGTGGGAGGACTGTTTGCCTTGGAGTAGGGCAAGGGGCTAAAAATAGTCCAGCGCCAGGAGGGTGGGTAGAAAACATGCAGCCCTGGGGCTGGGGCCAGTGCCTGGGGTCTACCAGCCCTGGGGCTGTGGTGGGAACTGTACTGAAGTTCAGGACAGTTAGAATGGGTCTAAAAATAGCCAACCCAATCTAAGTTAAGCTACCTTGGAGGCAGCGTTATTTAGATCAGGTCAGCCATTTTTAGACCAATCTAACCTTCCTGGAACTTCTGTAGAGTTTGCACTTAGGACTGACCTAACTAGGGATCCAAGTGCAAGGCCTGGACCTGGGCAAACTTAAGTCAGATCAGGTGGCCATTTGTAATACAAACTAATCTCCCCCTAACCTTCCCAAACTCCTGTATGCACCCCATGTGAAAATCCATTAATATCTGTCTCCTATTAAAAATAATCTAGATTTCTTTTAATTCAGAAAGTGACTTAGTGCTGTGAGCAGTTATCAAATTAATACCTTCCTCAAAAAATAACCTCAACCTATTCATATTTCAATAATAATATTCTGTACTATTGCAGGCATGCAATAACAACCACAGTTTAAATACAAACATTTAAAATTCTTTGTTCCCTTCCAATTATAATTTATTTCCTTTACTATCAGTGGCCAGTTACATATTAAAGCAGTTGTGCAATATACATTTTCTCTAGATTCTACTTTTCTTTCATTTCCTTTGCATCTCTAAATTTCTAGTAAAAAGGAAATTGAACTGCCATTCTAATTCAAGGACATATGCACTGATAATTTAACCCAAATCAAACAGCATCACACTAACACTTGTTAGATTTCTTAGATATCAATGGGTTTAGCATCATGTAAATCAGTCCATACAATTTTAAAATGGACACAATAAGAGTGGTGTAGCCATAATGGTCCTGACAGGCGTATGTGTCTATGTGCTCCCAGAGACAGCTTACTGCACAATAAGCTTACAGAGCATTAATAACACATGTAGATGAGCACAGAATTAATGTAGTTTTGTGTTAATGAATTATGAGAACCATTAACCATTTGCGTTAATGGATTTAATAATGAATTATTAAAATATATTTTGCTTCCCAAACCCTAATTGTGTGGAAAGCGTGGTCAGGGCAATCTGACAGAATGGTTATTTGGAAAAATGTAGTCAATATTGTGAAATTCAATTGACTATACTAATACTCAGATACTGAAGTTTTATTCTAGCAGCAAAGTGAAAAATGGATGAATTACTGTCAGGACATCATTTGGCCCAATAAAAGC
This sequence comes from Alligator mississippiensis, assembly GCF_030867095.1. Classification (NCBI taxonomy): domain Eukaryota; kingdom Metazoa; phylum Chordata; order Crocodylia; family Alligatoridae; genus Alligator; species Alligator mississippiensis. The sequence goes on along the minus strand of NC_081824.1, from coordinate 192,319,897 downwards.
TAGTAGTAAGACTGATTTATGAAAAGTACAGTAAAACCTTTTCTATACTGGCATTACACAGGCAAACTGTACTTTTCTGTTAATATTTTAAAAAGCATTGAACAGTATTCCACAAATATTTTCCTTTAGACCTAACCAGCAATGAAAGTCAGCAATTATACACTTCTGCTATATTGCTAAATTACAGTGATCTAATTTAATAACCATACTGATTCAAATACAAGACGAGGTTGTTTTTTGTTACCTTCCCCCACTTCACCCCCAAATCAACATGGGGGGGGGAAGCCCCTCGTCATACATGCACATACAAGGAAACCTCACTAAATACACTATCTTTGAGATGCTGCTAAAAGCAGCTTGTGCTCAGTAATGAAAACCAACTATGAAGCTGATTAAATGCAGCCGACACTGAGCACGACTATAAAATACACTGTCCATATTGGGCAAACATGCCAATATGAACCTACTGCAAGGATAGGTTAATACAACACATCTGAATAATATATATGATAATGCCAATTAAGCGCAGTTCTCCTCAGCACTGACTTCTGTTTTTTTTAAGTCATGGTGAACCACTATACTCTAATGCACTTCAACTTCCTCTTCACTTCCATAGTGGAGCTGCACCTTTCTTTCCCATTTCCAATTATTCCTGTTCCTTCACCAACCTTAAATGTCTAGCAAACATCACCAAATTTGGCCCCCAAAATTCATCCATAATCCCTGTGTCACCTCTCCCCTGCCCCCCCTCAGCCTGGCACATATGATTAGTGTGGCCCTGCCCTCCATAAAGTGAATCCAGACCAGGATGGCCTACACCTCATCTGCATACAAATTTTGGGATGATTCCAGGACTCATGACAAGAACACCCAGTTCCAGTCATGAGTGGGGGCGCTAATTAGCACATGGATCCTTTGCAGGGGGTGGGAGGCAGTATCTAGAGTGCGTACACATACTGAGCAGTGCTGAGCTGTGAGGGGTCACCATGGCTTGAAGTGCTCTTGACTCTTCTGGGGCACAGCCCCATGCAAAGCACGAGCCTTTTGGCTTTATACTAACGTCAGGCATAGTTTGTGCTATATAAAAGGACATACAGAAGCGTTGCTTAAGTGAGTTTATGAAGTACCTGTGCTAAAATTTGCAGCGGTTTCAAAAAAGGTAAAATGCATCAAATCTGTATGAACTAAGTCTAAGGGTACTATATGCAAAATACTACAGCTATGTTTATTTCAAGGTCATTTTTTTCAAATTCCCTCATTACTTCCATGTGCTCAGAGGCAGCAGGGTGTGACATAAGGGGGAAAAGAGCTGAAAGGGAAGAAGTTAGGGAGCAGAGGACAAAGAAACTACCTCCCCCCTCCCCTCCCCCAGATTTATTTTTCCTGCTGTAGCAACGGGAGGGGGATATATTCAAGACAAGCCTCCAATAATTATATTCTATACCCTGAAAATTACAGACAGCTATACCTTGTACAGACGGCTATACCTTGTACAGGAGAGATCACGTGGACAAAAAGGCCGGGGGTGTAGCTCTCTATGTCAAGGAAAGCTAAACGTCCCTGCAAGCCAACATTGGCACCCAGGGTAGATGACTGGAGACTCTCTGGGTTAAAATCCGTGGTGAACATGGCACAGGGGACACAGTGGTGGGAGTCTACTACAGTCCTCCTAGCCAGGATCAAGAGCTCCACCAGGAATTCACCAGGGAACTGGCTGAGGCTGCACGCTCCCGGTGCATGGTTGTCATGGGAGACTTCAACTACCCAGACATCTCGTGAGAAGAGCACTCCGCCAAATACAAATGGTCACAAAGCTTCCTCATGTGCGTGGATGACCTCTATCTGACTCAAGAAGTCTATGGACTGACGAGAGTCAAAGCTTTGCTCAATCTGGTACTGGCAACAGGGGATGACTTAATCAGCAACCTAAGGATAGAAGGGAAACTGGGAGACAGCAACCATGATCACCTTCACCATCCGCCGTAAAGCTTGCAAGTCAGTCAGCAATGCAGAAGTCCTCAACTTCAGGAAAGCTGACTTTGACAAGCTCAGGAGACTTGTTGGCGAGGACCTAAGGGACCACAACCCAAAGGGGAGGGGAGTTCAGAATGGGTGGTTGCTCCTCAAGGGAGCGACCCTGGAAGCACAAGCAGTGTCTATCCCATCTCGGAGGAAAGGCAGCAAACGGGCACAGCAGCCCCCTTGGCTCTGCAGGGAACTAGTGGACTTCCTGCATCTAAAAAAAAAAAGATTTATAAAGGATGGAAGACTGGATCCACCCCAAAAGGAGGAGTATTCTGCACTGGTCCAGACCTGTAGGGAGTGAATCAGGAAAGCCAAGGCTGTGACTGAACTCCAACTGGCTACACGTATCAAGGACAATAAAAACTCCTTTTTTAGATATGTGGGGAGCTAGAGGAAAAACAAGGGTAACAGTGGACCTCTGCTAAACCATATGAGACAACTGACAACCGACGCCCAAGAAAAAGCCAACCCGCTTAATGGGTATTTTGTGTCAGTTTTTCACCAGCCCCAAAGGGCAGTCCTGCTCGATATGTTACAGGACAGACAAGGGAAGTGAGAATTGTTACCCTTCATCAATGTTACCCACATCAAGGAACACCTTGAGAGGCTGGACACCTTCAAGTCAGTTGGCCCAGTCAGTTTACACCCTAGGGTACTTAAGGATATGGCAAACATCATAGCTCAGCCACTGGCACAGATCTTCGAGAACTCATGGCACTCAGGTGAAGTGCCCAAAGACTGGAAGAAGGCCAATCTGGTGCCTATCTTCACGCAAGGGAGAAAAATAGATCCAGGGAACTACAGGCCCATCAGCCTGACCTCTGTCCTGGGGAAGATCTTGGAAAAAATTATCAAAAAGATCATTCTTGACAAACTGGCTGATGGCAACATCCTGAGGGATAGCCAGCACAGGTTTGTTGCGGGTAGGTCTTGCCTGACCAATCTCATCTCCTTCTACAACCAGGTAACATATCACCTGGATAAGGCAAAAGAGATTGATGTCATAGATCTTGATTTTTAAACAAGCCTTCGATCTGCTATCCTATGATCATCTCATAGAAAAACTGGCCAACTGCGGCCTCAGTACGTCACAGTCCGCTGGCTGGGGAACTGGCTCTGAGGTCGGACCCAGAGAGTGGTGGCAGACGGAAGTCAATCATCGTGGTGCGCCGTGACCAGTGGGGTCCCCCAAGGTTCCATCCTTGGGCCTATACTCTTTAACATCTTCATTAATGATGTGGACATTTGGTATCAGAAGTGGACTGGCCAAGTTTGCCGATGACACCAAACTTTGGGGTAGAGCATCCACACCCGAGGACAGGATGGTGATCCAGGCTGACCTTGACAGGCTCAGAAAATGGACAGACAAAAACCTGATGGCTTTCAACACCAAAAAACGTAAGGTACTCCACCTTGGGAAGAAAAACCCGCAGCATACTTATAGGCTTGACAGTACTATGCTTGCTAGCACCTTGGCCGAAAGGGACTTGGGAGTCACAATTGCCCACAAAATGAATATAAGCCACCAATGTGATGTTGCAGCTGGTAAAGCGAGCAAAACCCTGGCTTGCATCCATAGATGCTTCTCAAGCAAATCCCAGGATGTCATTGGCCTTGGTGAGGCCACAGCTGGACTACTGCATCCAATTCTGGGCTCCACAATTTAAAAAGGATGTGGAGAAGCTTGAGAGTCCAGAGGAAAGCCACATGCATAATCACAGGGCAGGAAAACAGGCCTTATGATGACAGACTGAGAGCCATGGGACTCTTCAGCCTGGAAAAGCACAGGCTCAGGGGGGACGTGGTGGCTGCCTATAAGTATATAAGGGGTATACATCAGGATCTGGGGGAATGCCTGTTCATCAGAGCACCTCAAGGGATGAAAAGGTCAAACTGTCACAAACTCCTCCAAGACCGTTTCAGGCTGGACATAAGAAGAACTTCTTTACTGTTCGAGCCCCCAATGCCTGGAATACACTGCCACCACAGGTGGTGCAAGCACCCACTCTGGACTCCTTTAAAAGACATTTGGACGTTTATCTTGCTGGGATCCTTTGATCCCAGCTGACTTCCTGTCCCTGGGGCAGGGGGCTGGACTCGATGATCTTCCAAGGTCCCTTCCAGCCCTAACGTCTATGAAATCTATGAATTTATATCAAATTTTATAAATTGTCCATATCTAATTATTGGGGGTTTGTCTTATAATCAGGGTATTCTTGTATTTGAATAAATATGGTACATTCTTCATTTGCAGACTAGAGGCTAAAAAAATGGCTTTTTCCTTGGTACACATCTAAAATTCCAACTTTTTTCCTTGGTGTAAAAACAGGGTTCTAAAACTGATACATTTGATTTAAAGCGTTAGATAACTTTAGAGTACAGGAATAATAGATTTTGAAAGACATTCCATGTTGAAAGTGTAGGAAAAGAAATTTGTCACTTTAAAATCTGAAGAATTATTTGCATAAACCCTTTTACTGAAAAAATACAGCTGATAAAATAAGGGAAAACTTATCAAATAAAGCACAAATATGCAACAACATCCACCTATTAAACATACAAAGTGCTACCTTCTGTAGACTACTCTAACTTCTTCAGGTTTTCCTATCTCCCATAAGCTTCAATGGGACTTGAAAACTCTTAGCCAGGAGACACCAGCCATCTTTAGAAGAGTGGGTCCTTATAAACTAAAACAACCTTTCTGCAGTAGAAGGGTAAATAAATGGATGCATACTAAAGCAGCTGCCACAGGAGAAGGGATACAAGTAGTTCATTCATGATGCACTAAATTTCATGCATCATTAGCTTAGCTTACAAAACTGAGAAATCTCATCAGACTTCAGGGAAAAGTATTCTGAGTATCATGTACAAGGGGCCCAAAAAGAACTCAGTGATGCTTAAATGTACTGTAAAAAATCTTAAAACATCCATGCCATTTTAAGAATATGAGTTTCAGTGAAAGCCAGCTTAACTAGTTTATTGCTGAATGCATTCATGAACCATCAGTGCTGTTGCTACTTGCTTTCCATTCTGTGTTGAGAGTAGAGCTGACTTTGAATTTGACATTAAATGCTTTCACTGAAACTGAAGCTTTCTTTGGGGTCTCACCAGTTTTGCCAAAACTTTCTCAACTCTAGAATTTATAGTCAAAACCACGTGGAGTGAAAAAGGCAGAACCTATTTGGTTTCGGATCCTCGCCCACAATGCGAGAGACCCCATTTCAAATTCCTGTTGTCAGTCTTCCACCTCCCGCAAGTGACCAAAAATATAGTACTATGGGCTTTCTAGGAGCAGTCCCTCTACATCTTTTCTGCCTCAGCTGTTCTTTGTATAAACAATTCTGACATCTATTTTTCTTTCTTGCTTTCCACAACAAATTTTGAAAGCTCTTGCTTTCATCCTAATGCAGAAGAGGGATTTTTTTTAATGCTCAAAGTTTTACAAGATGGATAAATTCTTTCCTACCTAGCTCAATTTAATAAGCTCCACATAGCCATACACAACAGTATAGCAAATTAAATTAGCTACTACATTGCAATGTATTGTAAATAGCTTCTTGTACTACTGGGTTTTTTTCAGTTGGGTTTGTTTCATTTCCTGTTGAGAGTATCTGCACTTCATAGTTTGCTAAACTTAAAAAGTGTTAAGCAAGAAAAGTGAACAAATGCAATCCCAGAATTTAACATTTGAGGAGAGAATTTAGTTAACTTATTTATTAATCCATGTATTGAGAAGACTTTTTTTGATATACTTTCCTAGGAAAACACTAATAATCATATATCTCAGAAAAGACATCTGAAGTGCAAAGGTATGAGAGAGCACTGTACATTACTGGTGATAACTCATGCTGAACATAGTACTCTATACCTTTCAATTATCTTGTTCTGGAAACTAAGTAACGTTTGAACACAGTGAATTGATACCTGGGATTCAATGCTACAGGCTTTACAGCACCTCCCAGGAAAAAATTAGCAGTAATCCTCTAAAAAGCATACAGCAAAACTTGGTACCTAATGAAAATCAATACGAGTTTTGCCATTGACGTCAGCTAGGCCAGAATTTCACCCATTTACAAATCTCTTAATTCAGCTCTAAGGCCCAATCTTGTAACTTCTCATTCAGGCACAATTCACTGAAGTAAACAGAAATTTTGCTCAAGCAACATGTCAGAAGACCAGCTCTTAGCTAGATGGTCACTTCCTGCTGCAATGAATTTTAAAACTTTTGTTTAAGTACCTCCTTGTAATAAAGGGCACTGCAAAATGTTTTCAGGGAGAATTTACATAACTGTAATTAAAAATGTGATTTGAAACTATTCTAGAAGATATTCAATCTAGTCTAAGGAATGCATTTAAGGAGAAGAGTGTTAACTAAAACTACATATCCTATCAGACTAATTAATTTTGTTCCTATTTCATCAATCTGGAAACTCGGCAATTCTAAGTAAAATGAGCAAAATGGGATTTTGTAACTAAAAAAGCCAAGTCAAGTCCTCGCTAGAAATGCTATATTAGTATAATTTTGTAGTGAAAGAGGTAATGTATTTTTTTTCTGATAAAAATTTATAAAAGTAGAATTCTTAATATGAATGCAGTTAATTAGCATAAAGGTATATGATACTATCGGTTTCTTTCACTTCCTGAAATAGAACAAACATGTATACTAGTATAACGGTTAATGGAAGAGCTGGTTTGATGCTTTAATTATTCCAACACAACTTAAATAAGAAAAAAAAGTTTTACTTTTTACTGACACCACAAAACCCACCTAAGATAGAATCCAAATGCTTTGACAGGTGATGTCCCTGCCCGCCCTCCACCCCCACACCTCTCCCCCTCCCCCCTGCCTGCCTGCCCACAAAGATGTATTTTGCAAATTAGCCAGGAGTGTATGCAGCCACAGCAAACAGCTGCATGGGATCACTGAGGTGCTCTGGCGGTATATTGTGGCTTTTATTCAAAGGGTGCTGTTTCTCTGATCATCAGCTACACCACAGTATGGGACCATGGCATTGCTCCAGCTTGTGAGAGAAGCAACAACCTTTGAGGTAAAAACCACACAGCAAGCAGCTAAGCAGTTTGTTTAATTTGACAACCCACTGCAATCCAAGTGGGTTGTGAACAATGACTGTACCAAAACTTTGGGTTCTATTCTATTAGCATTTCTTCTATTATACTAACTGTCCAAAGAAAATTAACTACACCAACAGAAGACTTTTTAATGGTATAACAGCATCTATAATAGTAGCTAACATGGTTATGTTGGTTAGCATACAAGTCTTTAATTTCTCATGCCTTATCTATGCTGTAAACTTCTAGTGGCACAGGTGCAAAGAGGTGCAATCCTTGACCAATATAACTGCCAGCAAAGAGTCCTTGCATAGATTCAGTCATGCCAGTAAACTGTGATTTTTGCCAAGGGATAATGGAGTCCCTAGAATAAACTATACCAGGTGAAAACATAATTTTGCAACTACACTAGCAAACACTGTCATTATAGCATACCAACATATCTGAACTGGCAATGCTACTATTGTAGACAATCTACATTACAAAACTATATAAAATGATATTAACAGTGCCCTAGGCCAGGGGTATTCAACCTTCAGTCCACAGAGTCATGTGATCTGGCCCACCAGGCTGCTCAAGGATCTGGAAATTTGGTGTTAGGGGAAAGTGGTGGCAATTAACACTGACACTACTCCTCCACGACCAAATTCCCAAGCCCCATGGGTCAGATGATATGGCCCTGTGCTCAGGATCCTGCTAGCACCTACAAGGTGCACAATGGAGCTCAATGAGGCACACACAGGGCTAGGGTGGTGGGCCTGATCCCATACACAAGCAGCAGAACCTGCACACGCGCACGCACGCACGCACACACACACACACACACCCTCCACCCCCCACCCCCCCCATTGGGGCAGGCAAGTTGGCTCACTCCTGTGCACTAGGAGGAGATTTTTTGTCATTACACCTAAATGAGTGAGGTATGATTTCGTGCTTGCCAGCGTATGAACACAGCTATACCAGCAAAACTTTGCAGCATAGATCTGACCTAAGGTTATATGTCCTCTTAGAACACTTTAACAGTATATCCCACTGACAAAGTGTTTCTAGTATGGAAATAACTGTACTAGCAAAGCTATGATTATTGGTACAATAAAATCGCACCCAGTAAGCTAAACAAATTATACTGGTGAAACATGGTTTTGTCTTCATGCATACTAGCAATATAGTTGTCATACCTATGTTAAAAAAGGATTGTGCAACTTCACATGGCTGCCCTGATAAATATATTTATGCCAAAAGAACACAAAACAGCCTAAGCAACATGGTATCTTAAAAAAAATACCACGCCTAACTGATGCTTGTTAAAACTTTAAGTTACAATCCTACAAACATAGGAAACAACTCACATAAACAAAGGTAAGCATGTGCAAGACTGAGCAGCAAAGTTATGTAGTGTCCCTGAAACTTCTACCAAGTATTTGGTCTAATTTGCACACACTGGTACAATAATCTACAAGGGGTTTCATTAGCCATTACTGAAAATTTTAGAAATTCTGCTATTTAAATAGACTGTGCTATTAATAAATTTACTCCTTTATGCCCCAAGATTATTATTCACAATAATGCAATGATGCATTTCATGATATCATGGATTCCAAAAGTACACATTAAGAGGCATCATTCTAAGGGTAAGCAAACATTTATAATACAATTTTTAGTTTGAAAGAATTTGCTGTTCTGTCATTAAAATGACCCATCTTTAATAAACAGATCAAAGTCAACAAGGCTTTATCAAGAGGGACTGTGAAAAATACAGGTAAAAGGGGAGAATTTTTCAAATACTTTATAATAGGAAAATTGTTAATGTTTCACTGGAAGTACAATTCAAATCCTTCATCACGTAGGTAGACATGAAAAACTGCCTTAAAATGAATCAAATCTCCCAGTTTCTTCATAAATGAAGAAATTAGGAAAAAGTCTTTGTTTGACAACGACATGAGGATCCAAAAGGCTTAATGTTCAAAAGCACTCCACACACCTTCATAGTATTAGACAGCAGTCCTGAATGTAGATTCTATTCTTTAAAAAAAATGAGCATGGATGTTAGGCCTTTTAAAATCTAACATTAATGGGTATGCTTTAAACTGCATAAAACAGTGATTCCCAACCAAGGTGGTGTTGCACCAGGGGTGCCTTGAGACACTTTCAAGGATGGTGCAGGTGCTACACAGTGCTAAGTGTAAGGTGTACAAAAATGATTAAAAGGATAAACCCAGAGATTTCAAATATAAATCCAGTGTTAAAAACATTCTGACCTGTTTTGGGCTTTCTGAGTTCCCTGCAACAGAAGAACTGCCCTATTATTTTTCTGTAGTCAAAAAAACAAGCAAAAACCTAAGAGCTGGCATTTCCCACAGGGGGCCTTGAGTCTAACAAAGGGTGCTTTGAATCTAACAACGTTGAGAACCACTGACACAGAATGCGACTGAAAAGTGTTTTTTAATGGTTTTTTTGTTTGTTTGTTTTATTTTACAGTTGGAAGTCTCAGGAAAGCTTCACCACCCCAAAACACAACCCACCAAGCCTGCAGTGATGGAACTACCATTAAAGCAAGGACAGGCAAAATGTTGCTGGCAAAGATTTTTCTATCCAGCCCACAGCATGTCCCTGGGTCCCCCTCACCCCAGGTGCGAGAACAGCCTGAGCCGTGGCTCATACAGCTAGCTAGCTAGTGGGTTTGTGGCGGGCAGATCGTGCCTGACCAACCTAGTCTCTTTCTATGACCAGGTTACGAAACGCCTGGACACAGGAGGAGGGGTGGATGTCGTATACCTGGACTTCAGGAAGGCCTTCAATACGGTATCCCACCCCATACTGGTGAACAAGTTAAGAGGCTGTGATGTGGATGACTGCACAGTCCGGTGGGTGGCGAATTGGCTAGAGGGTCGCACCCAAAGAGTCGTGGTAGATGGGTCGGTCTCGACCTGGAAGGGTGTGGGCAGTGGGGTCCCGCAGGGTTCGGTCCTTGGACCGATACTCTTTAATGTCTTCATCAGCGACTTGGACGTGGGAGTGAAATGTACTCTGTCCAAGTTTGCGGATGACACAAAGCTGTGGGGAGAAGTGGACACGCCGGAGGGCAGGGAACAGCTGCAGGCAGACCTGGATAGGCTGGACAAGTGGGCAGAAAACAACAGGATGCAGTTCAACAAGGAAAAATGCAAAGTGCTGCACCTAGGGAGGAAAAATGTCCAGCACACCTACAGCCTAGGGAATGACCTGCTGGGTGGCACGGAGGTGGAAAGGGATCTTGGAGTCCTAGTGGACTCCAAGTTGAACATGAGCCGGCAGTGTGATGAAGCCATCAGAAAAGCCAATGGCACTTTATCATGCATCAGCAGATGCATGACAAATAGGTCCAGGGAGGTGATACTTCCCCTCTATCGGGCGCTGGTCAGACCGCAGTTGGAGTACTGCGTGCAATTCTGGGCGCCGCACTTCAAGAAGGATGCAGATAACCTGGAGAGGGTACAGCGAAGGGCAACTCGTATGGTCAAGGGCCTGCAGACCAAACCCTACGAGGAGAGACTAGTGAAACTGGACCTTTTCAGCCTCCGCAAGAGAAGGTTGAGAGGCGACCTTGTGGCTGCCTATAAGTTCATCATGGGGGCACAGAAGGGAATTGGTGAGGATTTATTCACCAAGGCGCCCCCGGGGGTTACAAGAAACAATGGCCACAAGCTAGCAGAGAGCAGATTTAGACTGGACATTAGGAAGAACTTCTTCACAGTTTGAGTGGCCAAGGTCTGGAACGGGCTCCCAAGGGAGGTGGTGCTCTCCCCTACCCTGGGGGTCTTCAAGAGGAGGTTAGACGAGTATCTAGCTGGGGTCATTTAGACCCAGCACTCTTTCCTGCTTATGCAGGGGGTCGGACTTGATGATCTATTGAGGTCCCTTCCGACCCTAACATCTATGAATCTAACATCTATGAATCTAGTCCTGCCACCCTGGGGCGTATGTCAGCACAGGGGTGGCGCAGAAGCTGGACAGCTCCCACAGCAGCAGCTCCCTTTGGCTGCAGCTGCCAGACCCAACCCCACTGCCCAGGCATCCCAGGCTGTTTGCCCCATGCACACTACCAGGGGCTCCAGTTGGAATCGGTGGACAGGCGGGGTCTCCATGGAGACCAGTCCAGAACCCCCACAGCCAGGGTACACTTGGCCAGGCAGATAAAACAGTGTCATGGGTGGGCAGGCAGGGCCAAGGTTGGGACAGAGCTGCGATCTGCTTCCTGTACATCCAAAACTGGATTGCAGCTCTACCCTGATCCTGACCCCGGCCTCCCCGCTCCTGGAAGCTGTTCCCTGCCCACCCACAGTCCCATCCCATCCATCCAGCCGAGCACACCCTGTCCATAGGGATGCCAGACTGGTTTCCAGGAGACCCCACCTGCCGGCCTACTCCATCTGGCATCCCTGGCAGTGAGTACAGGGTGAACAGACCTGGACCAGGTAGGATCAACTGGCCCCCTCGTTGCCTCCCACCACCCCCCTCCCCAGCTGGGTCAGCATCACCCCCTGCGCATGTGGGTAAGCAGGAGTTTGCAAGGCTGTTTCATGTGGGCACCCGGTTATGGGCTCTACAGCCACTCAGGATGCTGCTGGCCAGTGTGTGCCAATGAAGTGTCAAAAACTCTCTCTTATTTCGGGGATCTGGGCAGCAGCCCTGTTGCTCTCAGCACAAAAGGCAGGTGAAGTTTTAAGGTAGAGGCGATGCCTTTTATTAGGTCAACTAAGCAGTTGCAAAAAAAGTTATTTCCAAGCTTTGAGATGCACACGTTCTTTCTCAGGCAAAAAAAAATAAAATAAAAGCAATTAAAAATTTGTGAAATTAAAAAACTCTTTCTGATCTCTCACCATTTCAAAAGAAATATATCTAAAAAAAAATTAAGTGAAATTAAAAGAACCCAGATCTCTCAAATTTCACCATGTTTTTAATTTCACTATTATATACATGTATGTATGTATGTATAACGTGTGTATACATTATTTTAAAAACTTTCAGCTTTCTCACCATATAAAAGATAGATAGGTTGATTGATCTTTTGAAATGGTGAGAAATCCAAAAGTTTTTTTTATTTCACCATTTATATATATATAATCTTTTGAAATGGTGAGAGAGCTGGAAGACTTTTTAATTTCACCATGTTTATTTCTTCTTTCTTTGCCCGAGGAAGGTCCTGCGTGTCCGAAAGCTTGCAAATAACTTTTTTGCAACTATTTGGCTGCTGTAATGAACCCCTCCCCCTGCTATTTTCTATTGAGCCCCGTGCCCCGCTGTGCGGGCCGAGCCCGCGGCCCGCCGGGCCCCCTTGCTGCCCGAGCCCCGGCCCCGGCGGCGGGCGCTGGGGCAGAGGGGAGCTTCCCTCAGCGCGGGGTGCCCCTCTCCCGGGCAGCGGACACGGCGCCAAGCGCGGGGATCTTCCCGAGGCGTCCCCGGCCTGGGCACAGGCCGCGGCGGGCCCAAGATGGCGGCAGCGGGAGCGGGGGAGGGGAAGGAAGACGAGTGTCAGAGCGAAACTGCGCAACAAACCCTGGCAGGCGGCCAGGCGGCGCCATCTTCCCCCGCACCGCCGGCGCCGCCGCCCGCAGGGCGGCTTCTCGCCCCGTGCGCCCCCTCCCACCCCCCGTGATGGTTAAGCACCGGGAAGCCGGGGGCGCCGCGGGGCCCGGCCGCCATCCCCGGGGCGGTACAAGCCGGGGCAGGCGGGCGCCGCTCGCTTCCTCCGTGCTCCCGCCCTACCGCGGCCCCGCACACACACGCACCGTGCCCGCGGGCCGGGGGCAAGCACCCCAACGGCGGAGGCGGGAAGGGGGAAATGTCGACGCATTAAAAGGAAAATTTTAAAAATGAATGAAAAAAAAAAAATCGGCGCGGGCAGGTGGCGGCTCCATCTTCCCGCGCCGGCCGGCTGACCGGCAGCGCCGGGGAGGTTGAAAGAAAAGCACCCAAAAAAAAAGAGCGGGGGAAGCCAAAAATATAAATAAATAAAAGAAGAGGAGGAGATTGGAAAAGATTATTTTTCTTTCTCCCTCGCACACACGGCGCATTCCCCGCGCCGCGCTCCCTCTGCCTCCCGCGCGCTCCCCCAGCCCTCTCCCGATGGCCATCAAGGGGGCGGCAGATAATAACGCTACCAAAAAAAAAAACCCCAAACCCCGAACGACAACAACGACGACTAATTTTAACCCGGCTCAATCAATGAGTCATTAAAAGCGCTCCTTCCCCCACCCCCCTCGCCTGCATTTGCATGGCATCAGCGCGAGAGAGAGGGAGAGGGAGGAAAAAAAAACCCGACACAACACCCACCCCAAACCTCTCCCCTTCCCTCTGCAGCTATCAGCCTGGACCTGAAACCTTATCTCCCTCCTCGCTCTCCCCCTCTCTCCTCCTTTTATTTTAAGAAACAACTTCTTTTTTTTCCCTCCCTCTCCTCGCTCGCTCCCTTCCCTCTAAGTGCCCTCAGTAGCCGCCGCCACAGCCTCGCTGCAGGGGAAGGGAAGCGGAAAAAAAAAAAAAAGGAATAAATATTTCATTTCCATGTGAATTAACATCTGCCCAACAACCACCCACCCACCCCCAGCCGTCTCTCTCGCCCGGCTCCCCGCTCCTCGCTGGATAGATATTTATACACAGAGCCCCGGAGCCAATAGCTCTCTGGGCTTGAAACCTAATATCCTGGTTTTGGCAACTCCTGGCTCTTAATTTGCTCCTCTTTTCTTTGCTGTCTGTCTGGAGATAGATTTCCCCCCCACCCCCGCCGCCCCTCTCTTTTCCCTCCCCGAAGGAAGGGAGGAAGGAGGTTGTGTGTTTTTTTTTTTCTTCCTTGAAATTTTTATCACAAAATTATAATACACTCAAAGGGAAACTCACCGTCATGAAAAAGCAGTGCCTTGTCAACGGGGTTTCTTCGCCATCACATCAGGGGCTGGCAGTGTAAGAGAGAGAGAGCGAGCGGGCGAGAGAGCGAGCGAGGGAGGGGGGAGAGGGAGAGAGAGAGAGAGGGAGAGAGAGAGAGAGAGGGGGAAAGAGAAAGCGAGCGGGAGAGGAGAGGAGAGCGGAGCGGAGCACACCACACCGAGCGAGCCGCGCTTCGCGCCCGGCGCAGCCAGACAATGCACAGCGAGGAGCCGGCAGGCGCAGCACCGCACACATTAGCCTCATTATTCTTAGCGCCGGGCTCCCGCTAAACTCCCGGCTTCTCTCTTCTTTACCAAATCAGTCCCTTGCAAAAGTTTTCTTTTATTATTAGTATTATTACTATTCTTTCAAAGGAAACAACCCCTGAAGATCCAGTTTTGTGCTCTCCTATTTAAAAGAATGGAACAGCTAGGGAGCTGCTCACCTTTCTCCTGTTTTAGCGAGCCAGACCCTTTCAAAAGTTTATTATTACAATTATTATTATTCTTTAAAAAAAAAAAAACCCAGAAGATCCAGTTTTGTGATCTCCTGTTTAAAAGAATGTTAGAGCTCAGGAGCTCCTCACCTTTCTCCTTTTTTAGCAAGCCAGTCCCTTTCAAAAGTTTATTGTCATTATTATTATTATTATTCTTTACCAAAAAAATAGAGATCCGGGGGTTTTTTTCTTGCTCATGTTTAAAAGAACAAGAGCCAGAGAGCTACTCACCCTTGTTTTTTCGCAAGTCAGTCTCTGTCAAAAGTTTATTATTCTTTCAAAAAACAAAAACCTAAAGATCCAGTGGTATTTTTCTTACTCATGTTTAAAAGAATGGAAGAGCTAGGGAGCTGCTCACCTTTCTCCTTTTTTAGCAAGTCAGCCCCTTTCAAAAGTTTGTTATTATTCTTTCCAAAAAAACAAACCAGCCTGAAGATCCTGGGGAGGGGGGGAGGGGGTCCTTACTCTTGTTTAAAAGAACAGAAGAGCTGCTCACCTTTCTACTTTTTTAGTGAGTAAGCCCCTTTCAAAAGTTCTATTATTATTATTATTATTGTTGTTGGGTTTTTTTTAAACCCTGAAGATGGGGGGGGGGGGAAGGGGTTCTTACTCATGTTTGAAAGAACAGAAGAGGTAGGGAGCTGCTCACCTTTCCTGTTTTTAGTAAGTCAGGCCCTTTCAAAAGTTTTTTTTATTATTATTTTTTTCTTTCTTTTAAAGAAACTGAAGATCAAGAGGTTTTTTTCCCCCCCTTCCTCGTATGTTTAAAAGAGTTGCTCACTTTCACTTACAAGTTGTACTCTACTGACTTTCCCTGTGTTTGTGCTTAAAAGAATAAAATAAAACCAGAACAGAAACAAACAGAAAACCTCGCCTGTCCCTGAAAAAGGAAAACAAATTCACCTTGAAATAGCTTGGCTGATTTTCTCCACTTGGAAAATACTCTTTCTACTGTTCATTTGTTTGTTTTTTACAACGGGATAAGAGATGAGCCTCTTTCCAGTTAACATCAGTTACATTAGGGCAACTTTTATATTTTTATTAAAATATTTTTTATGCTAAGTGAGTATCTACTGAAGCAAGTTCAATGGTTAGAGCAGTAATTAAGTGAACATTAAAAATCCAATGCTGAAACTGCTGCATATGAAGAATTTGTGCTGAGTTCCAAGTTTGGGTATCCTAGAAATGCAGGAACCCAGAGCTTGTAACATTCTTAACCCCGGGGAATGCTGAATTTGATCATTCTTCAATTTAGTTAAAAGTTAAATGTACCTGTTCTCTTAAAGCATCCACATAACAAGTTCAACAAGTTTTCTGTCTGTAATATCAAAATAAATTCTGTTAAAATATGAATGTAATCCTGCAAGTCACCTTCATTAAAAAGCTTCCATCCAAGAGGGAAACCTAATACTTGCCTTGAAAATTTTAGACTAACATCTTTTATAAAAATAACAAAACCCTTTAAAGATGAGTTCCTCATTTTTTCTGCTAAAAGTTTTAACTTCCAGGGTTTTGCAGACAGTGGGCCAAAATTAATTTTCCCAACCCCCTTCCTGTCCAATTACTTGTATCAAACCTCTTTAGACTGAGAGAAGGATTTGGTAACTTTTAGTGTGGCGGCAGCTTTTTTTCTGATTAAGTCTTAGAAAATACCCATTTTTAATTCATATTAGAAGTCACTGATTTGAAAACAATATTCACAGATAGAAAAATATGTGGAACCCCTTTCAAAAATAAAAGGGCCAGGTTATTTACATGCTTGATTAATTTTCAGGTAGTCCCCAAATGTCCTGTTAATGACAATGTTTTAATTGTGAGAAAGGCAAGGATTTCTTTGGGTGATATCTTTCACTGGACTAATGATGTAGCTGGGATAAAGTTAGACAAGCTTTCCAGTGCAAGACATTCTCCCTCAGGTAAAATGTAAGTTATTTCTAATGGCCTGAACCATCTCATCTTAAAACCAAACACACAGAATGTTTCTTACTCTAGTAAAATGTCTCCTGAATGTAAACTGTCATGAAATGCACCTTGTTCGACCTGACTGACCTCGATGGGAATTTTTGCTTGAATCAAAACTATTGAACTGGCCTCCAAACAGAGGCCCCAGATGCTTTCTTCTTATTTGGTGAAGAGAAAGTGAGAAATACTGCCTTCTCGGTATGTTTCTCCTTTTCTCACTCTTGCACAAGGCACAAGTATAGGGAATGGAAAATGCTAAGTGTGAAAAAGGAGGGGGCAGAACAAACGGTTTTTAATAGATTCTCCTGTCAAAACCACAAGGAAGCTAGTGTAAATTGCTAAAAAGAGGCTCTGCAGTAACTTCTCCCCTTTTGAAGGCATTTCAAGGGCAACATTGGCTATGAACCATCTCTCCTTGAACAGCAGGAAGCCAGGAAAAGGACTAAGCTGTGCTGAAGCACCTTGTCTCTACTGGGTCTCCCAAGATTTAAGTTCAGCAGGTTTGGAAAGAAAAACCTTTTACTGATCGGGCACATTCTGAATTTACATTTGCAGCTCATCACTACAGCGACATAGTGTCGGCAGGCACTTACTGTGACACCGCTGCTACTGCGCAGTAGCAACAAGCTACTGCACAGTAGCTCAATGCTACCGAGCGGTAGGGTCGGAAAGGACCTGTGCACCACCAGGACTGCACAGTACCAACTGTGCAGTGGGGCGCACATGTAGACGCGCCCACTGTTACTCAAAGGAAAGAATAAATTGATTACTGGCCAGCTAACCAATAACACCTGCTGAATGTATCCTTTTGCTAATTAATTTCTTAAATTACCAGGAGACTTTTAGGTAAACCAAACTGACTTTATCATCATAGCACTAAGAACTTAGCACCCTCAGAGAAGAAAAGTAGTATAAGAAAGTAAAAAGCAAGGGTTTCTTTTTTACTTTCTTCCCTCAAGCGTCACAGATCACAGTTGTAGCGAATTCGTTTATTTCCAAAGTCTACTATCAAACAGAGCATTTGAGAATCTAATTGTTTATTGTCTGTGCAAAAAAGTTAGAAATGTGTGTCTGCTTCTGTGTTGAGGGGCAGGGGTTCTGCATCCTTGGAAAGAGTAGATTAGGCAAGATTTAATATTCTGAGAGAGATTCGGTTTCCAACCACACGAGGTTCCTTTCTTCTTCTTTTTTTTATGCACCTAGTTTACTATTGAGATTTCCTAGAAAGGGAGGTGCTGTCCTTGTCTCAAATTCTTTCGTGTTTAACTGACAAGATTTAAAACATCATTAGCTCTCAGGCTTCTGGGGACCTGCCTCAGATGCCTCTGGGAAATGTGGTCAAGGCCTTAACTACACGTTTACAATATAACAACACATTAAGCAATGATTCTACAGTTACATAATTTAATACATGTTATCAGTGTGATTACAACTAAATCTATAGCACATGAACACTACGTAGCCCCAGAGGATGGGGGGGCACAGCGGAGGCAGGGGGTGAGCAGCAGCCACCCTCAAGCGCTGCCAGCAGTGTCAGTGGCACCTTTTCACAGGGGATGCACCGCCACCCTCAGAGGGTGCACGTGCACCCACGTGCACCTCTTACGAGTTGCCAATGCAACAGCATACACTTTATATACAATTGTGATTGTCTTTAGTGTACATCAATAGTCTGTGTCAACAGTACTTCTTATCCCATTCTTATAAAGTTTGAATTTGCTCTCCAGATTTAGCACAGTGAGTTTACAGTCCACAACTGAATTTGCCAAATCCTTTCCTTTGGTAGATAAATATTTACTGACTTTGATAAAGGAAATATTTCAAACTACAGGGAATCACTGAAAGTCTCTGCACCAAGGCACTGCTGCCTGAAGACCTCTCCATGTCCTCACTTACCTAGAGCACCAAAGAGCAGAGATCTTCAAATGTCAACAGTATTTTTTTTGATCCCAAGCTCCCTGAAGAGTCTAGATCCACCCAGTAAAAATCCTATTCCTCAAATCCCATCTTGTACACATCCTGATCATTTTCTGGCACCCCCAAAGTTCTCCTCTCTCTTCATTTCCTCTAGTGCACCATAATGTAGCTCCATAGGAAGCTATGGGTAGTAAAAATGAATAGAGAGAAGCAGGGAGAATTGCAAGTTTGCAGAAGCACAGCAGAAAACTTTGAAAGGGGATGGTGTTGCTAAAGATACACCAGGTCCGCACAGATCTGGACAGAGATTGGGGGGAGTGTCAGCTGAAATGGAGGCAAAGGGGAAAGGATTGCTGTGCAAGGGTGGAAATTAGGGTTCAGGGGGAAAATGAAGACAAGAAGAGATAGTCTGATGAAACACCTCTCCCTTTCTTTTCTAATTGCTGGTCTCTCTTAGAAAGAGTTCCATTTCTTTATCTTTCACCCACATCTTGCATCTCTCCAGTCCCCATTCCCTCTACATACTCTCTGATCCCTCTACAATCACCTAGTATCACTACCATATCACATTTTGAGGGATATCATTAATTTTAATCCCACAGTGACCCAGAATCTACCCAAATTTGGCATCCCTTCACTTTTATTGTTGAAAATTATTAAGGAAGATCCAGAAGCACCAGCATTGGAAGAATAAAGGTGATATACTTACATTAAAGGAATTAACTCCACAGTATCTTAAATTTCTTGCACAAATAATTTGTGTTATTGTTGTATTGAATTGCACATTTAGGATTTAGCAGATTTAGAGATATGTCTCTGTAGCAGGGCACTGTTGGTGCCTGCCACTTTAAGGGCTGGAGCAGGCAGCAGCCAGGTGCTTGAGTACAGAGGCCATTTTGAGACCCAGGATATATGTAGGGTGAAACAGCCGTTTGCTGCTGGCAGCTGGGAGAGAGACATCAGCTGGCAGAGCTGAGGCTCAGGAACAGCTTAGAAGTTTATGGGCTGGGGCTATGGGGATAGAGAAGGCTACTGGTCCTTGGCATGACCTAAAACTGCACCCTGCTGGGGATGAGTGGCCTGGTGGGGCTCCTAGTGGTGCAGGAGCCCCCAGGAAATGCCAGGCCAGTTACCACCTGGGTGAAAGTTGGGTGAGGGCACTTTAATAACACCAGCTCCCACAACTGGGTGGGTAGCCCCATGGTAGGGCCCGGGAAGGCAGATCCATGCAAGACAGCATGGGTTAGTTGCTCAGAAGCCTGACTTGAGGCACCCTTGACTGGTCACTGCTGGGCCCAGGACCAGAAGGGCCCACCGCAAGGGATGCCCAGAGCCGAGGGCCTGGGGTTCCGACTGGCCTTGGAGACGAGGCAAGGGCCTGTATGGCCAAAGGTTCGGGCGGGAGTCACACCCGAGAGCGGGAAGACTTCAGGGAGCTAGGCAGCCCAGAATCAGGGCAAAGTAGGCTGCCTGATTAGGAAGGATCTAGTTGGGATTCAGACTAGAGGGTTATGAGGCCCAGTGTGGGGCTGAAGATGTTAAGAGTTCAGATACCATCTGCAAGGCATGGGCTGCAGTGTAGGGGAGGTTTGGAGCTGCAGATAATGCCCCCTGGCATCGGGGCAGGAAATGGGCAGCCTCCCGCCTAGGTAATATCTTAATCATTTTCCATCAAGGCATGGCAGACAAGAGAAGTGGGTGGTGTACCAACATCCAACTGGCCCCAGGAATGCCCCCACTTATAGGTCTCATACCCTACTCCAGCCTTGTTCCCTAGCCCCTTCCAGATTCCCCCAAGTCCCACTCGTGCACATATTCCTTCCGTGATACCCTTCAGCTCCAATAATTAACATGTTTCCCAAGTTAACTTGGCATCATAGTCCCACCTCCACCAATACACACTACTTTTAGATGCTAGTTTGTATAAGCATGAATACATATACATGTGATTATATATAAATAGATACATATTCATAGGTCAACAGTTAAACTGAAAGTGGGGGCAAGAGCAGGAAGCTGAAACGTTGGTTGGGAAGAGGGCATGTAGTACACTATGGTAGTCCTTAAGTTGCTTAATGGAGAGATAGTAGAGCATTTGCTTGCGAGGCATGAGCCATTTCAGAAAAAAATCAAAAAGATGGAACTGGGAAAAATGGTTAAAGGTCTCGCTGAAGGTCACTTAAAGTACATTTAGTGGTTTGGCTAATTTTAAACAGGATGTAGCCTAGAGTGAGAATAAGAATAGACATGTGAATGCTAATTAGAGTAGCACCTATTAGGAATAGTTTTATATATTTTTTTACCTGATTTAGTAAGCTTTTTGATATTTTAGCCAAGCCACAGGGTGCATCCAGACGAGCCCGCACATGCTTCTTGTAGCATCTCAGACCCCTTTGAGACGCTACAAGAGGCATGTGCAGGAACAAGAAAAGGCTCCCCCCGCTGCAAGTCTGCAGCATAGGGGCAAAACTAGATCCCTGGATATCAAGGGATCAAAAAAAACAGCACAGAAAAAGAGTGGGGCAGGGCACAGTCTGGGACCATACCCTGAGGCAACTAGAGGCTGGGCCCTCCATAGAGACGCTTTGGCTGCCAGAGCATCTCTATGGCTGCCCTCATCCTAGTTCTGAAGCATGCTGCCTGCCCATGATAGCAAGGAGCTAGACCCGGGCTCCACTGCCAGTAAGTAAGGGGTTGAGGGAGAAGGGGGAGAGGGGACCATGGGGGGGACCCTAGCTGGCCCTGCCTGCTCCCCCTGACCCCAATCCCTTCCCTACCCGGCCCCACCCACACTTACCCCTGACCCCTTCCCCCCCCCAGCCCCCTGATCACCCCACCTCCAGCATCAGGGGGGAAAAAACCCAGCACTTACCAGCAGTTTGAGCTGCCATGGAGGTCACTGGGGCTCTGCCTACACAGTGCATGGCACAGTGACAGCCCCAGTGACCCCAGCCTGGGGCCCGCTGCCCTGTGCTGCCTGGGGGGGCTCTGCCAAGAGACTCTGGAGCTCCCACAGCCCCTGCTTCTACAGTGAGTGGGGGGGGGAGTTTGTTTTTTTTTAGTGCCAGAGGCTGAGGGGGGGCAACTATGAGGGGCTGGGGTGCAAGTGGGGAATGGGGCTGGTCAGGGAAGCCATTGGGGGGCTGCAGGAGCTGGCAGAGGATGGGGCCAGGTGGAACAGCAATCCAGGGGGCTGGGGAAGCAAGCAGGGGTGGGGCGGGGCATGTAGGCCCTGCGGGGGGGGGGGGGGGGGGGGGAAGGGACTGTAACCCCTGTGGGGGGGCAGCAAAATATATATTCATGTATTCATGAAATATGTATTTAGAGTTCACTTTATTATTATGATAGAGACACTGGTAGTCTTCCAAATTGCTTTAACACTGTAGATATATCAATAAAACATTATCCAACTGATCACTGTCTCTCTCTCTCTCTCTCTTTATAGTGGTCTTTTGTTTAATTGTGGACGAACGTGGATTTTGAGGTATTTTACAAAGTGGCTTTGGGATTTTTTTTTTTTTTTTTTTTTTTTTTTTTTTTTTTAAATCAGGGATTTTTCAGTTTTCCAATAGGGAACACCAGAATTCCTGCGAGGGAGGCCAGTGGCAGGACCCTGCCTGCTCACAGCTGGCACCTTGGACCCAGATGACTGTGGCTGACCTTCTAGCCAAATGGGGCCAGGAGGACATGCTTTGACAGTTCAAAGCAGGCCACCACACCCGAAACATCTTCCAGGTGATAGCTCCTCAGATGGCTGGGCAGGGGGCACACATGGCAGTATTACCGCACAAAGGCTAATTCTGCAGCCACAGCCCACTGGCAGCTGGCTCAGAGGGGCAGATGCCTCATCCGGGTCTGGCAGGTGCACAGCAGGCCACAGCCAGGCACCAGCCCCCACTGCCAGACTGCTGCAGTGGGTAAAGTATGCAGGGAACTCTCAGGGCTGTTTCAGCAGTCCAGCTGGCACAAGGCGTAGTGTCTCCAGGTACCAACTGACTGAGCCCCAGAAGCTCCTGAGAGTGCGTAGCCCTGAGCTACTTGCCAGGGCAGCTTTTTGTATTGATGGGGCCAGGACAGGGCAGCTTTTTATATTACTGGGCACAGCACAGATGCTGGCCCCAGGCTCTAGCTCCCTCTGGCTGCAGATCCAGGAGGAGCCAGGCAGGGTTATTTTGCCCCAAGTGGCACAATTTGCTCCCCAAAAAAGTGCATGTCCGAGCACGTGCACTGAGGCAAAAAGCCCCAGCTGAAATTTGCACCGCTTCTATTTGACCTGCTGCAAGCACACGTGGATGCATGTGTGGATGTGCCCACAGATAAAAATCTCAGTTCATCTAAGTATCTACTCTTCAGCCTTGAGTTACAAATAGCCCATCTGCAGATGAACTAAGATAAGAGCTCTTTTAAAACTGAATTTGAAACCTAGGTGAAAAGTCCTTCTCCATAAGTGGCTGGCCACCTGTTAAAGGTTTTTTTAAGATTTTAGGACTTAGAAATTTTAAGATACATTTGCTTTCAAATATCAATAAGATTGTTATGCATTTAAGTAACTGTGTACCTTGTAAGTGATATGCCTTATCTGTACTGTTTAGTCATTTATATCTTTTCTCCAGTTCATTATTAGATTTGCTATTACAATTCATCTACTTCTATGTTTGTATTTAATTTTGGTGAAACAGGCTCTTCAAACCTTTCCTGGTTCTCAGACTGTATCTCAGTGTCAACAGTGTGGATATAGGGATACTCAGACAGGAAAGGGAGCAAGGATTTTATGAAGTGATACAAAGTAGGGGATTTCAGCATTAAAGGGCCTGAAAGGGGAAGCCTTTTTGTAAAAAAGCATAGGAAAGTTCTGCTGAGAGGCCAGACAAGGGATTGCACACATTTGTATTTATAGCTGTTCCCATGGATATTAACATTGATACAAACTTATTGAAAAAACTGAAAATTCCAGTACAAAGCACATTTTAAATTTAAAGTTAAGGTTGCTAGTCTGCATAATTCACCAATATAAAATGTTAAAAGAAAAAAAGTGTGGTAATTAACATTTGTTTATTTAGCATCCTATCTACACACCACTCATCAGATCTTTCATATTTTCAACTTGATCATGCAAACTTTGCGACCCACATTCCCTCCATCATCCTGAAAAACCACCTTCAGCCTTAATTCTGACCACAACAATAACACTGAAATGTATCCCACAGGAAATTTTTAATCCTGAAATTTCAACATAAAAAGTTACTGTCAAATTTCAATTGCCAACAAAATAGATCATTCATTCTCAAAACTTTATAAATATTAAATTTAAAAATCCTACAACCACAATTTCCAACCTAAAACTATGCATTAATTACTTATGTAAGCCAAACACACAAAAATCACATTCAGAAAATACTGTTTAATTTACAAAAGCCAGAATAACCCCATATTATTCATCATATCAAACACAAACATATATCAAAAGTCAAGGTTGCTTGATCAGGCTGAGGGTGAAGATATGTGGGCAGCAGAAGGTTGAGAAGGAGTCTGTTGAGTGGAGTGCAGAAGGGTTGTTGAAGATAAAAGGATGATGACTTGGAGACAATAGGAAAGAGAAAATTATCAATTCACACCTGAGTACTTCCATTTAAAAGAAAACAACAGGATTGAGAAGACTGTTCCAAGACAGAACATAGAGAACAGAAGAGTGCGCTGTCTGTGATGAATGAGTTGTGAACGAGAGGTGGAAAAGGATCCAGATGAGATCATAACTATTGATCATCTTTCACAACTGACCAGTGGCACAACTCAGACAGGGAAAATGGGGCAACCACCCCAGGAGCTGACTTGGTAGGGAGACAAAAAAGCGACTGCTGATAAATTACGACCACAGTGACAACTGGAAGTCACCACTGCCCCTGTGCCCAAGGTACCTGACTGCATCCCTACACTGCTACAAATAACACTTCAAAATTCCTGTTGCAACAGATCAAAGATCATCACACTAGACTGGAGAAGGATGATCAAAGACATGAGGGGTCAGGATTTCTTCACTGGAATTCTGATCCCTATAGGAGCAGAACAATGGCATGACAAGATAATCAAGACCAACAAATAGTTTAAAGATGAGCATCATGAGCAGGGTGTTGGGATGTTGGAAATACATTCACCAAAAAAAGACTTTTCCTGAAGGATAGACTTCAAAAACTGAGTACCTGAGGCACTAGCTTTCTGGGATCAAGGTTGATACAACAGATAGGAAAACATGTAAACTAAGATAAGGAGAGAAGATTGTGACACGCCTGAAAAATCACCATGCTTAATTTAAGTATACAGGAAGAGAAAAAATGAGGTATATAATGATATAATAACTGAGGATACAGAAATGGATAAAAGGAATATCAATTGGATAAAAGATCAATAGGTAGAAAGACGGAGAGCAAGGAGAAAATAGCACTAATATTGACAAGAACAGTAGTCAGGTAAGCGATACAGTCAATGAAAAGACTGTGCCCAATCCAATTTGAGAAATGAGAGATCAGTAAGAAGCAACTGAAATGTATGTATACCAATACAAGGAGCCTGAGCAACAAAATCAAGGAACTGAACTTCTGGTGCAGAACAGGAAAGCAAATATTCTAGGAATAACAGAAACATGGTAGCGTATTAGTCACGGCTGGAAAACAGGCATGGAAGGGAATGTTTGGATCAGGAAAGACAGAAATAAAGTTAAGGTGGTAAGATAGTGAACCTTAACAAGATGAAAAAAATGAGTGAGAGAAGTTAATAGAACTAAGGAACTCAAGGATTTGGAGGAAGCCTGGAATTTCTATAAGTCAATATTCTAAAATTATCTGGAATTTGTATCCCAAGTGAAAGGAAAAAACTTGTAAGGAAGGGCTCCACATCAACCTAGATTAATAGTCACCTCAAGAAAAATATTAGGAATAAGCAAGAGCCTAAAATAAATGAAGGGAAACAGACAAATCAGCCAAAAATAAGCTGACTCAGAGGCCAAGAATTGTAGGGATAGAGTGAGAACTGTGAGAAGCCAAGCCAAATGAGACCAGGCAAAGGATATTAAAGCAAACAGTGAAAAGTTTTTAAGACATAAAAAGCAAGAAAGAAATAAAAGAGGAGGGCACTATGCAGTGAGGTCACACTCGATTAAAGGTGATCTGCATATAGCCCAAAAACTAAGAAATACTTTGCTTTAGTTTTCAGTAAGGACAATGATGTTGAACATGGGGATATACAATGGTTATCGGAGTGCTAAATACTGGATGAAACTTCATCATACAAAATGCAACGGGTCTAATTACTTCTGTTACATGCTGGGAACTCATGAATTTCTGTTGTAACTAGGAACTCAGTTGAAAAAAAAAAAAAAAAAAAATGAATGGAGGAAGAGAGAGGGATCCATGTGTACTAACTAACTACAGGATGATAATCTACCGATATGATGCTACTGTGAAAAAGGCAAATACAATCTTAGGCTATATCAGGCTATGTCTGGTAGAGATAAGAAATTGTATGACTCTTGCAATACCTCTTCTAGAACACTGTATACAGCTCTGTTCATCCTCAAGAAAGACAAATTCAAACTGAATAGGGGCCGAGAAGGATTACTAGGATGAAGAACCTATCATACAAGAGGAAACTTTTTATCTTGGTTTATTTAGCTGATTAAAATGAAGGCTAAGAGAATAAAATTGCTGTCTGTAAATACATCTGAACAGAGGACAAGCCACTACCATGCAGAGAAAAAAAACGTTTAAACTAGTTTAAAGAGTTATTGGCTGATAGACAACTGGCTTTGATAAATTTAGGCTGGAAATTAGAAGGGCATTCCTAATGAACAGGGCACTGAGATTCTGGACCAGATTTCTAATTAGCATAGTGCAACGAAAAAATCTTACTACAGACTGATCATTTTACAAAAGAGTATCTAGATTGGTTATCTGCAATAACAGGCAGTGGATTTGAGACCATAGTCCCTTCCTATGAATGACATTATAATTACTCACCGTCTTGATTTTTACAGTTTCTGTTAATGGGATAAGCAGTCTAACACCCCTAATTAAGATTAAACTGACTCGTTATGAGAAAATGGATATAGAAGTGTGAAAATGGAAGAACTGTTTGTTACATTCTATGAACCTGAACTTGAAATTAAACACAATACAAATGCATTTTGCCAAGCCTAACCATTTTAGGAAAAGAATGGATTAATTTTAGATGGTACAAGCCATTCCATGAACGCCACGTGCCCCCGGCGGCTGGGGGGCATGGTGGCGGTGGGAGCACGGTGATGGTAAGTGGGGGAGTTCCCACAGACACCACCGGCACTGTCAGAAGCAGGGGATGGGGAGCGCAGACCAAGGGTCAGCGACCACCCACAGCCACCGCTGGCAGCAGCCAGCAGGCATTGTGGACCGCCCGCAGACGCCACTGGTAGTATCAGCAGCAGCGTGGCAAGCAGTAACCGCCCACAGGCACCACCAACAGTGTCAGTGGCACCTTTTTGTAGGGGGTACACCGCCATGCTCAGGGGTTGCATGTGCACCCCCTATGTGTTGCCTCTGAGCCATTCTAATATTATAAAAGTCTTAATCTGTCTGTCCATAATGCTTTATTCGCACTCTGATTGGCTGACAAACAGCCAATCAGAGTGCAAAAAAGCATTTGGACAGGTGGCAGAGACACGGGACAGCTGGCCTCACCCCCCTGCCCTGATCCCTGGAGGCAACGCTAACAGAGCAGATGGAATGGGGGGCGGGGAGGGGGGGTCAGCAGCACTGGCCTCACCCCCCCGTCCTGCTCCCTGCAGGTGGGAACGATAGAGTGGGGGAGGCAAGGCCCCCCAGAACTGGCCTCGCCTCCCTCCCCCTTGCTCCTTGGAGGTGACGGTGGCGGCAGGATGCCACGCAGGGGCAAGGCCAGCTCCAATGGCCTCGGCCTGCCCCTCCCCCCTTCCGTCATCACCACCTGCTGAACTGACCCAGCGGTGGTGGTGGTGAGGAGTGGGCCTGATGCGGGGAAGGAAGGAGCAGGTGCACCACGGTGGTGAGCAAAGAAGAGGAGTGGGCCCAGGCCCAATGTGGTGGCGGGGGGAAGTGGGTCCAACCTGATGCAACAGCAGCAGCTGGGGGATGGGAGAAGTGGGCCTCCCCTTGTCAAGCCCAGGCCCACTCCTGCTGCCCCCCCACCCATGTCGGCCATAAGCCCACTCCTCCCGTCACCATCAGGTCAGTCTGGGCCTGCTGCTCCCCACCACCCCCTTCATGGCCCAGCTTCTCCTCATGCTCAGGCTTAGTCCTCCCCCAAATCAGGCCTGGGCCTGGTCCTCCCCTCCCCCTGCTGCTTTGGCGGGGGGAGGAGGGGGAGGGGGAAAATGGGCAGCAGTAGGGAAGGGGGGAGCGAGCCCAGATGGGGGGGGTGGGGGGGGACGGAACAGGGATGCACAGGGCTCCATCCCCACCTACTCCCCCCCGCCCCCCATCATTCTTGATGGACAATTAGCTAGTTTATATACAAACTTTGAGCTAAAGGTATGGTTCAGTTACGTGAGACTTGCATGTTATCCTTTATGCTAGTTCTTCATATTCACTCCCTGCTTTCTGAGGATAACTCTTAAATCAGCATGCCTCCAAAAACTGGCATTTGGGACATCCCACTCTCTAAATCATTTGTGACAAGGGTTGTTTTTAAAACAACTGCAGCTTGATTGGTTGTAATATAATGAGTATCTGAAACAGTCTCAAGGTTTACATTTCAAAACTTCCACACATTAGTCATGGTAATTAGGACATTTCACGTAAATTTTACACCTGTTAATCAAACACTTCAGCTAAACAGTGTTTTTCCATACAAAGACTTATCTTTTCTTATAGTCAAATATACATAAGCTAGCAATTTTTATCTAAATTCATATATAAAAACCAAAGCTAAAGTAATATTTTATTAGTATTTTAATTGTAATTTGAAATAAACTACCTTTATTCGTTCTTATTTAAAAAAATACACATCATTCTCCTCTATATCATTTTGGGTTATAGAAAAAAAAAAAAAAAACCCTGGCCATACAATGAGAGGAGAGGCAGGGGTTACCCTATTGATAGTAAGAATAATTGTACTATTTTGATGGGACTTACAGTACCAGAATGCATTTTGCAGCTTGCTTTTACCTAGGTCATCTGTACCATTTTTGGGGCCATCTTTAGGATGACATGAAAAAGTAGAGTAAGGCTGCTGTGGACCAGAATATAGAGGCCTGACTGGAATAGTGGGAACAGGGAAACAGAAGTGGAAGAAACAGCACTAAGTACTAGCTGAGCATGGAGTATCAGCATGAATAGCAGAGAGGCCAGCATAATACATCTGCCTTGTTTACATTCAGCTTAAAACAGTTTTCTCTCACTCCAAACTTAGTAGCATACGATGCATCTATTCGTCAGTCTTGGAATAGTGTTAAACTTGGATGCTTGGATAGGTAATATATTACTCACCCTTCTGCATAAAAGAGTCCTTCTAGGACAGCGGTGAGCAAAGTCCAGCCCATGGGCTGGTTGGGGCCACGACAGACTCCATTTCCCAGCAGCCCCTGCCCATGTTGCTCCAGCTGGTTTCCATGGAGATCCCAGGAGCAGCAGGGCCATGACAGTGAGGGGTCAGGTTTTCCATGAAGACTGGTCCAAGCAGCACTAGCAGGGCATGTAGCTGGGCAGAGAGGTGCTTTGGAGCTAGGATTTTGCAGCGGTGACAGCACAGGATGGAGCCAGGGCAGAGCTGTGATCTGTTGACTGCATGCCCCGGCTTTGGCCTATGCTGTCACCACCACAAAATCCCAGCCCTGGCCCCAGAGCAGCTCCCTGCCCAGCCGTGTGCCCTGCTTAGGCCAGGCTCCATGGAAACCCTGGCCCTGCACTGTCATAGACCTGCTGCTCTTGGGTCCTCCATGGGAACTGGCCAGAGCAACGCAGACAGGGGCTGCTGGGAAATGGAGTCCGGCCACCGGCCAGATCCACCTTTCTGCCCACCATATTCTAGGAACT